>NC_135234.1:481463894-481771238 GCF_051348905.1 Ranitomeya variabilis | reverse complement strand
TTCAGAGGAGGAAAACTGTAATGAGTGGTTGACACAGTTAGTAGGCCCAAATAACAAAGTAGGCTAAATGCAGTTCAAATGTGGTAACAGGACTAAACAGGCGGCATTGCTTTGTTCAGTGGAGGAAAACTGTAATGAGTGGCAGACACAGTTAGTAGGCCCAAATAATAAAGTAGGCTAAATGCAGTTCAAAAGTGGTAACAGGACTAAACAGGCGGCATTGCTTTGTTCAGTGGAGAAAACCTGTAATGAGTGGCAGACACAGTTAGTAGGCCCAAATAACAAAGTAGGCTAAATGCAGTTCAAATGTGGTAACAGGACTAAACAGGCGGCATTGCTTTTTTCAGTGGAGGAAAACTGTAATGAGTGGCAGACTGTTATGATCCTAGTGGCTTAGGATCACAAATCTAACCAGCTAAGTAGAAGAAAATAGGACGAGCTCTGGGGATGTGGTAACTGGACTAACCGCAAACCTGATCCTAACCACACACACTATAGGCAGCCGTGGAACGTTTCCTGAAATCCTAGACGTCTCTTCACGGCCTGAGAAACTGACTACCCCTAAAGAGAAAGTAAAGACCTCACTTGCCTCAGAGAAATAACCCCAGAGATATAGAAGCCCTCCACAAATAATAACGGTGAGTTAAGAGGAAAAGACAAACGCAGAGATGAAACAGGTTAAGCAAATGAGGCCCGCTAACGCTAGATAGCAGAAAATAGCAAGGGATCTGTGCGGTCAGTAAAAAACCCTATGCAAAAATATCCACGCAGAGAATGCGAGAACCCCCACACCAACTAACGATGTGGGGGGAGCAACTCAGCATCCCAGAGCACCAGCAAGCAGGAAAATCACATATTAGCAAGCTGGACAAAACTCATCATATACTAGAAAACATCTTGAACACAGATGAGCAAAAATAAGCAAACCAAACTTAGCTTCTCTTGGAAAGACTGATAACGGATGTAGACAGGAGCAATCAGAATAGCACTGAATACAACGACAACAGGCAAGGAATGAAGGACCAGGTGGATTAAATAGGAAACCTAACTAGCAGATGACAGCTGATCCTGCCAGAAACCTGCAAAATAACAAAAAGAGCCACCAGGGGAGCCCAAAGAGAGAACTCACACAGTACCACTCACGACCACAGGAGGGAGCCCGGAAACAGAGTTCACAACAGTACCCCCCCCTTGAGGAGGGGTCACCGAACCCTCACCAGAACCCCCAGGGCGATCAGGGTGAGCCACATGGAAGGCACGAACCAAATCGGCCACATGAACATCAGAGGCGACAACCCAGGAATTATCCTCCTGACCATAGCCCTTCCACTTAACCAAATACTGAAGCCTCCGTCTTGAAATACGAGAATCCAAGATCTTCTCCACCACGTATTCCAATTCTCCCTCAACCAGCACCGGAGCAGGAGGCTCAACAGAAGGAACCACAGGCACCACATACCTCCGCAACAAAGACCTATGGAACACATTATGGATGGTAAACGATGCCGGGAGGTCCAAACGAAATGACACAGGGTTGAGGATTTCCAAAATGTTATAAGGACCGATAAAACGAGGTTTAAACTTAGGAGAAGAAACCTTCATAGGAACATAACGAGAAGACAACCACACCAAATCCCCCACACGAAGTCGGGGACCCACACAGCGACGACGGTTATCAAAGCGCTGAGCCTTCTCTTGTGACAACATCAAATTGTCCACCACATGGTTCCAAATCTGCTGCAACCTATCCACCACAGAATCCACCCCAGGACAGTCAGAAGACTCAACCTGACCCAAGGAAAAACGAGGATGAAAACCAGAATTACAAAAAAAAGGCGAAACCAAAGTAGCCGAACTAGCCCGATTATTAAGGGCAAACTCGGCCAATGGCAAAAAAGTCACCCAATCATCCTGGTCAGCAGAAACAAAACATCTCAAATAAGTTTCCAAGGTCTGGTTAGTTCGCTCGGTTTGGCCATTCGTCTGAGGATGGAAGGCCGACGAAAAAGACAAATCAATGCCCATCTTAGCACAAAAGGACCGCCAAAATCTGGACACAAACTGGGATCCTCTGTCAGACACAATGTTTTCAGGGATGCCGTGCAGACGAACCACATTCTGAAAAAATAACGGAACCAAATCAGAGGAAGAAGGCAACTTAGGCAAGGGCACCAAATGGACCATTTTAGAAAAACGATCACAAACCACCCAGATGACAGACATTCTCTGAGAGATCGGAAGATCCGAAATAAAATCCATGGAAATATGCGTCCAAGGCCTCTTAGGAACCGGCAAAGGCAAAAGCAAACCACTGGCACGAGAACAGCAAGGCTTAGCCCGAGCACAAATCCCACAGGACTGCACAAAGGAACGCACATCCCGCGACAAGGAAGGCCACCAGAAGGATCTAGCCACCAAATCTCTGGTACCAAAAATCCCAGGATGACCCGCCAACACTGAAGAATGGACCTCGGAAATAACTCTGCTGGTCCATCTATCTGGGACAAACAGTCTCTCTGATGGACAACGGTCAGGTCTATCCGCCTGAAATTCCTGTAACACCCGTCGCAAATCTGGTGAAATGGCAGACAAAATTACCCCCTCTTTGAGGATACCAACCGGCTCAGATACTCCAGGGGAGTCAGGCACAAAACTCCTAGAAAGAGCATCAGCCTTCACGTTCTTTGAACCAGGAAGGTACGAGACCACGAAATCGAAACGTGAGAAAAACAACGACCAACGAGCCTGTCTAGGATTCAACCGCTTGGCCGACTCAAGATAAATCAAATTTTTATGATCAGTCAAGACCACCACACGATGCTTAGCTCCCTCTAGCCAGTGTCGCCACTCCTCAAATGCCCACTTCATTGCCAACAACTCCCGATTACCAACATCATAATTTCGTTCAGCCGGCGAAAATTTTCTTGAAAAGAAGGCACATGGCTTCATCACAGAGCAATCAGAGCTTCTCTGTGACAAAACAGCCCCTGCTCCAATTTCAGAAGCATCAACCTCGACCTGGAAGGGAAGAGAGACATCTGGCTGACATAAAACTGGAGCCGAAGAAAACCGGCGCTTCAGCTCCTGAAAGGCCTCAACGGCCGCAGGAGACCAGTTAGTCACATCAGAACCCTTCTTGGTCAAATCCGTCAAAGGTTTAACCACACCAGAAAAATTAGCAATGAAGCGACGGTAAAAATTAGCAAAACCCAAGAACTTCTGAAGACTCTTAAGCGATGTAGGTTGAGTCCAATCATGAATAGCCTGGACCTTGAGTGGGTCCATCTCAATAGAAGAAGGAGAAAAAATAAAGCCCAAAAAGGAAACTTTCTGGACTCCGAAGAGACATTTGGAACCCTTCACAAACAAGGCATTGGCACGCAGGACCTGAAATACCATCCTGACCTGCTTCACATGGGATTCCCAATCATCTGAAAAGACCAAAATATCATCCAGATACACAATCATAAATTTATCCAGATATTCTCGGAAGATATCGTGCATGAAGGACTGAAACACAGAAGGGGCATTAGAAAGTCCAAAAGGCATCACCAAGTACTCAAAATGGCCTTCGGGCGTATTAAATGCTGTTTTCCATTCATCGCCCTGTTTTATACGCACAAGATTATACGCACCGCGAAGATCTATCTTGGTGAACCAACTAGACCCCCTAAGCCGAGCAAACAGATCAGACAACAATGGCAAGGGATACTGGAATTTGACCGTGATTTTATTTAGAAGGCGACAATC
Organism: Ranitomeya variabilis; assembly: GCF_051348905.1. Taxonomy (NCBI): domain Eukaryota; kingdom Metazoa; phylum Chordata; class Amphibia; order Anura; family Dendrobatidae; genus Ranitomeya; species Ranitomeya variabilis. The sequence goes on along the minus strand of NC_135234.1, from coordinate 481,767,488 downwards.
TATACAGGGTCTCAACGAACCATCCTTCTTGGCCACAAAAAAGAATCTCGCACCAAGAGGGAACGAGGAGGGGCGAATATGTCCCTTCTCCAAAGACTCCTTTACATAGCTCCGCATAGCGGCATGCTCTGGTACAGACAAATTAAACAGTCGTCCCTTAGGGAACTTACTACCAGGAATCAAATTTATAGCACAATCACAATCCCTATGAGGAGGTAGGGCACTGGATTTGGGCTCATCAAATACATCCTGGTAGTCCGACAAAAACTCAGGGACTTCAGAAGGAGTAGAGGAAGCAATTGATACCAAGGGAGCATCGCCATGAATTCCCTGGCAACCCCAACTCAACACAGACATAGCTTTCCAATCCAGGACTGGATTATGAGCCTGCAACCATGGCAGACCCAACACGACAACGTCATGCAAATTATATAACACAAGAAAGCGAATCACCTCCTGATGTGCAGGAGTCATACACATGGTCACTTGAGTCCAGTATTGAGGTTTATTCTTGGCCAATGGTGTAGCATCAATTCCCTTCAATGGAATAGGGAACTGTAATGGCTCAAGGATAAAACCACAGCGCTTGGCAAATGACAAATCCATCAGATTCAGGGCGGCACCTGAATCTACAAAAGCCATAACTGAGTAGGATGACAGAGAGCAAATCAAAGTAACAGACAAAATGAATTTAGGCTGTACAGTACCAATGGTGACAGATCTAGCAAAGTTTTTTGTGCGCTTAGAGCATGCTGAGATAACATGAGCTGAATCACCACAGTAAAAGCACAACCCATTCTGACGTCTATGATTTTGCCGTTCAATTCTGGTCAGAATCACATTGCATAGACTCAGGTTTCTGTTCAGAAAACACCGCCAGATGGTGCGCAGGTTTGCGCTCCCGCAAACGCCGATCAATCTGAATGGCCAAAGCCATTGACTCATTCAGACTCGCAGGCGTGGGGAACCCCACCATAACATTCTTAATGGCTTCAGAAAGACCTTCTCTGAAATTTGCAGCCAGGGCACACTCATTCCATTGAGTAAGCACCGACCATTTCCGAAATTTTTCACAATACACCTCAGCTTCATCCTGACCCTGAGAGAGAGCCAGCAAGGCCTTTTCTGCCTGGTTCTCCAGATTAGGTTCCTCATAAAGCAATCCAAGTGCCAGAAAAAATGCATCCACATTCAGCAATGCAGGATCTCCTGGCGCCAGGGAGAAAGCCCAATCTTGAGGGTCGCCACGTAACAGAGAGATAACAATTCTAACTTGCTGAGCGGAATCACCAGAGGAACGAGGTCTCAAAGAAAGAAATAATTTACAATTATTCTTAAAATTCAGAAACCTAGATCTATCTCCAGAAAAAAATTCAGGAATAGGTACTTTTGGCTCAGACATAGGACTGTAAACAACAAAATCCTGAATGCTTTGCACCCTTGCAGCAAGATGATCCACACTAGAAGCCAGACTCTGAATATCCATGTCTGCAGCTGAACTCAAAGCCACCCAGAGATTAAGGGGAGGAGAGAAGCAGGACACACTGCAGAGCAGAAAAAAAAAATTGAACTCAGGATTTCTCTTATCCCACTTTTGCGATGCATTTAACACTTTTGGCCTGTTGTACTGTTATGATCCTAGTGGCTTAGGATCACAAATCTAACCAGCTAAGTAGAAGAAAATAGGACGAGCTCTGGGGATGTGGTAACTGGACTAACCGCAAACCTGATCCTAACCGCACACACTATAGGCAGCCGTGGAACGTTTCCTGAAATCCTAGACGTCTCTTCACGGCCTGAGAAACTGACTACCCCTAAAGAGAAAGTAAAGACCTCACTTGCCTCAGAGAAATAACCCCAGAGATATAGAAGCCCTCCACAAATAATAACGGTGAGTTAAGAGGAAAAGACAAACGCAGAGATGAAACAGGTTAAGCAAATGAGGCCCGCTAACGCTAGATAGCAGAAAATAGCAAGGGATCTGTGCGGTCAGTAAAAAACCCTATGCAAAAATATCCACGCAGAGAATGCGAGAACCCCCACACCAACTAACGATGTGGGGGGAGCAACTCAGCATCTCAGAGCACCAGCAAGCAGGAAAATCACATATTAGCAAGCTGGACAAAACTCATCATATACTAGGAAACATATTGAACACAGATGAGCAAAAATAAGCAAACCAAACTTAGCTTCTCTTGGAAAGACTGATAACGGATGTAGACAGGAGCAATCAGAATAGCACTGAATACAACGACAACAGGCAAGGAATGAAGGACCAGGTGGATTAAATAGGAAACCTAACTAGCAGATGACGAGACAGCTGATCCTGCCAGAAACCTGCAAAATAACAAAAAGAGCCACCAGGGGAGCCCAAAGAGAGAACTCACACAGTACCACTCACGACCACAGGAGGGAGCCTGGAAACAGAGTTCACAACAGCAGACACAGTTAGTAGGCCCAAGTAATAAAGTAGGCTAAATGCAGTTCAAATGTGGTAACAGGACTACACAGGCGGCATTGCTTTCTTCAGTGGAGGAAAACTGTAATGAGTGGCAGACACAGTTAGTAGGCCCAAATAATGAAGTAGAGAAATGAGCCCAAAATGGAGGGTACATTCCTAAACTTCACCACCATGCTCTAATCCACCATGGGAGGAGCATGCAGAGGAAAAAATTAGGTAACAGTACGATATGTATTAGGACACTCCTAACAACTAGATGCATACAAAAACAATGGAGTACATGTCCATGGATAGTTAAATATAAATTTATTAAATCACCAAATCACAAAACAACAGTAAGTACATGTCAAATAGACATACAATACACATCATTCAGCTAGAGAGAGCCGGGTAGCACAGACCAAAAAACCATGTGGATCAGTCCAGATGTCTTTTTCTACCATAAAGTGCCTAGTGCAAAAATATATGGGTATATTACCCCAGGGTATAGTAAGAAAGCGTATAAGATACGTTTTTAGTGAGCCCTGTACACAGGCTCAGAAGCGTAATAACATCGTGAATCACCCCAGGTTCTTACCCAAATGCTGGCGTCAGGTAATGATCCACACCGTTGCCCCAACGCGCGTTTCGCGTCGGCTTCGTCAGGGGGCGGTGCTGCTGGATATCTGAGGGCTTTATTTATAGGTCCCGCTCTGATGGCTAGTGCTTCCACCTGTTGCGGCACATGTTGTCCACTCGCCTCGCCAGGTACTGCATCACAAACGGCGACCAAGATGGCGCTGCGGTCCACAGCTCCGTCGCGATGTCGTCACTGCACCGCACGCGTCATCACACGGCGCCGCCCATAATGCCCCGGGACACAGACGGCCGAGGACATGCGCACTGTGGAGCAGGAAGGTAAAAAGTGCCAAGTGCGTGAATAAGGGATGGGGAATGTCTTAACCCATTACTGGGAAAAGTACCGCAATCCGAAAAATATAATAAGAGATGCAGGGAAGGAAAGGTAAAAGGTGCCAAGTGCGTGAATAAAGGGTGGGGAATATATTAACCCAATACTGGGAATGATTCTACCATCCTGAACATATAATAAAAAACACAGGAAAGGAAAGGGAAGGAGAAAATCGGACGTGATACAAAGTGAAATTAGTGCAGCTGAAGACCACTATTTCTTTAAATATATCCTAACTAGTATCCTCCCCCAAAATATATGACATCAGATACTCAGTTTAAAATAGGGAGATTGAAAGACAATCAACGTGATAATAATGCATCATAATACATATACCAAGTGTCAAGAACGAATACACGGCATATCGTAATTACCATTACATGTAAATAGCATATACATTGCATATATTAATAAAAAATACATAGTCAATGTGAATGAATAAATGACACTTATTACACATCACAAAAGATGATGTTTCGAGCAGCTTCTTCCTCCACAGAGGTTGTAGTTACACCAGAAGCCCATGTCTGGAAGATGTTTAAGGCAAAAGGCGACCCGCAGTTCATCTATTTGGTAACAGTTCATACATGCCTTCTCCGATAGAGGGACCACATCAATAAAGCCATGAATGATACAAAGAAAACACTAAATACAAATAAATAAGAAAGTTATTATTAAAAACAGAAAAAAAGACACACAGCAACACAGAATAATAAAATTATCCGGAAACACCAGAATTGGTATTATAAAAAAGAACTGAAACTCAATTGTTCATTAAGGCCTGCAGGGGTCATGGTATTCAGTGTCGAAATCCAACAGCATTCTCTCTGTGCCAACCTCTTTTTAGCATCACCTCCCCTAATGCCTAACCGAATCCTGTCAATGCCCCAGGCCTTAAGATCTTTGGGATTACCTTTATGATATCGACGAAAATGTTTTGGAATGGGTTTAAGATCATTCTCATCCTCCACATCACGTGCTGCTATTATATCTCTAACGTGTTCGCGTATGCGAACACGCAGTTCTCTTGACGTCAGTCCAATATGCACTAGCTTACATGTACAGATGGCATAATATACAACATGAGTTGTATTACATGTAATGTGTTCTTTAATTTGGAATTCACGTTTCCCATCTGATGAAGCAAATGATACAGCTCTAACAAGATTTCTGCACGCGAGACAGTCACCACATGGGAAGAAACCATTTTTTTGTCTCCCAGCCTTAAATGGGTCTGGTATTCTAGCCACGTAGTGACTGTGTACGAGCATATCTCTCATATTACTGCTCCTACGTGCTGTCATTAGAGGTTGATCAGACAAGCATCTCCCGAGCAATGGATCAGTGGTTAGGACGGGCCAATGTTTTTTCAGGATTTGTCTCATTTCATCCCAATTATGATTAAATGTGGACACAAACCTAGGTTGGTTGTCCCACGAGTTTGAAATAGTCTTCTTCCTCTCGGCCAGGAGGTCATTCCTAGGTGTCCTTTTTGCCCTCATATAAACTTTTTTGACAGCACGACCACTGTAGCCGCGCTGTCTAAAGCGCTCCCCAAGGTCCACAGCCTGCCTCTCAAAAAGTGAATTAGAGGCACAGATCCTTCGAGCCCGAAGGAACTGTCCTATAGGGATGGCTCTTATCGTGGAGGGTGGATGGGATGAGGTTGAATGCAAAAGTGCGTTCACTGCGGTCTCCTTCCTATACATATCCGTGTAAATAAAGCCATTGTCTTGGACCCTCAACGTGATATCGAGGAAGGAGATCTCGCTAGGATGATACAAATATGTGAGTCTGATGTTGGAGCCATTGTCGTTCAACCCTACCATGAATTGTTGTAGCTCCAGGACAGGGCCCCGCCATATGAACAAAACATCATCAATATATCTATACCACCCAAGAACTTGGGGGGCAGCCTGTGCGCCACGCTGGAAAATCTCACATTCCCAAAAAACAGGTGGAAGCACTAGCCATCAGAGCGGGACCTATAAATAAAGCCCTCAGATATCCAGCAGCACCGCCCCCTGACGAAGCCGAAGCGAAACGCGCGTTGGGGCAACGGTGTGGATCATTAACTGACGCCAGCATTTGGGTAAGAACCTGGGGTGATTTACGATGTTATTACGCTTCTGAGCCTGTGTACAGGGCCCACTAAAAACGTATCTTATACGCTTTCTTACTATACCCTGGGGTAATATACCCGTATATTTTTGCACTAGGCACTTTATGGTAGAAAAAGACGTCTGGACTGATCCACATGGTTTTTTGGTCTGTGCTACCCGGCTCTCTCTAGCTGAATGATGTGTATTGTATGTCTATTTGACTTGTACTTACTGTTGTTTTGTGATTTGGTGATTTAATAAATTTATATTTAACTATATTTAATAAAGTAGGCTAAATGCAGTTCAAAAGTTGTAACAGGACTAAACAGGCGGCATTGCTTTGTTCAGTGGAGGAAACCTGTAATGAGTGGCAGACACAGTTAGTAGGCCCAAATAACAAAGTAGGCTAAATGCAGTTCAAATGTGGTAACAGGACTAAACAGGCGGCATTGCTTTGTTCAGTGGAGAAAAACTGTAATGAGTGGCAGACACAGTTAGTAGGCCCAAATAAAAAATTAGGATAAATGCAGTTCAGATATGGTAACAGGACTAAACAGGCGGCATTGCTTTGTTCAGTGGAGGAAAACTGTAATGAGTGGCAGACAGTTAGTAGGCCCAAATAAGAAAGTGGGCTAAATGCAGTTCAAAAGTGTTAACAGGACTAAACAGGTGGCATTGCTTTGTTCAGTGGAGGAAAACTGTAATGAGTGGCAGACACAGTTAGTAGGCCCAAATAAATAAAGTGGGCTAAATGCAGTACAAAAGTGGTAACAGGACTAAACAGGCAGCATTGCTTTGTTCAGTGGAGGAAAACTGTAATGAGTGGCAGACACAGTTAGTAGGCCCAAATAACAAAGTAGGCTAAATGCAGTTGAAATGTGGTAACGGGACTAAACAGGCAGCATTGCTTTGTTCAGTGGAGGAAAACTGTAATGAGTGGCAGACACACTTAGTAGGCCCAAATAATAAAGTAGGTTAAATGCAGTTCAAATGTGGTAATTGGACTACACAGACGGCATTGCTTTGTTCAGTGGAGGAAAACTGTAATGAGCGGCAGACACAGTTAGTAGGCCCAAATAACAAAGTAGGCTAAATTTCTGCCAAAAAATTGTTCATAAATAAACAGGTGACATTGCTTTGCTCAGTGTCGGAAAATTGTAATGAGTAGCAGACTAAGTTAGTAGGCCCAAATAATAAAGTGGGCTAAATGTCTGCCAAAAAATTGTTCATAAATATACAGGTGGCATAGCTAGGTACAGGGATGGGCTCCTCTGCTGAGTAGCAGACAGTGGTAGTAAGCGCAAAGTATTAACTGGTCTAAATGGAGGCCAGAGTCCCTGTATATACTCTCGTGGGCGGCGGTACTGGCACAGGGCCCCTCATATTACGACGGTGTGTCTGACGTTGGTTGTGCACCACCACCGTCATAGACACATCATTGTACTATGAGGGACCCTGTGCCAGTGCCGTCACCCAAGAGTGGGCCCACCTATCTGTCCAGGCAAATGGCACTCGCACGGGTGCTTGCGCCAAGTGGTGACCACGGCCCTGTGGGGGGAGTCAGCCCATTTAGGGAGGTATAAAATGGCCTATGGTGGACATTCAGCAGCTGCAAATGGAGGAATTGGAGAAGTCAGTAAGAGGAGGCCAAAAGCAAGACATTTTTCAGGCAAGCTATGTGTCAGCAGGGGAAGGTGGGGCAAAATAATTTGAAATCCATGATTGGTTCATTTTAATGAAGGTTAGATCATCTACATTTTGGGTAGCCAGACGTGTCCTTTTTTCGGTCAGTATTGAACCAGCAGCACTGAAGACTCTTTCTGATAGCACACTAGCAGCTGGGCAAGCAAGCTCCTGTAATGCATATTTTAGATGCCCAGTAATCAAAGGGTAATGACCTATGAGGGAGAACATCGATAAGGGAGGAAAAGTAGTTCGTAAACATACTGGACAAATGCTGTCTCCTGTCACTTTGAATCGATGCAGCAGTACCTGTCGTGTCAGCGGTCATTGCGAAATCACTCCACAACCTGGTCATAAAACCCCTCTGTCCAACGCCACTTCGGACTTGTGCATCTCTAACACCTCTGCCATGTTGCCCCCTACGGCTCGTGTGAGAACCATCACTGCTGCTGTGTGCTGAGAATGCCTGAACCAAACGGTCTAAAAGAGTTGCTTGTTTGGTAGCCAATATTTGCTCAAGGTTCTCATGTGGCATGATATTTTGTAATTTTCCTTTATATCGTGGATCCAGGAGGCAGGCCAACCAGTAATCGTCATCGGTCATCATTTTAATAATGCGGGGGTCCCTTTTTAGGATACGCAAGGCATTCTCAGCCATGTGGGCCAATATTCCAGGTGTCAATTCACTGCTTGTGCTGGGTTGAGGAGCACTTTCTTGCAAATCAACATCACTTGTGTCCCGCAAAAACCCTGTACCTGACCTTGCAACGCCACCAGTTTCTATTGCCCCTTGAGAAGCATCCTCGTCCCATAAATATTCATTCCCATGAGCCTCCTCCTCCTCTTCGTCCGCCACCTCATCCAGGAGAGTTCCCTGAGCAGACAATGGCTGACTGTCATCAAGGCTTCTCTCCTCCTTGGCTGCAGACGCCTGCTCCTTAATGTGGGTCAAACTTTGCATCAGCAGACACATTAGTGGGATGCTCATGCTTATGATGGTGTTGTCTGCACTTACCAGCCGTGTGTATTCCTCAAAACACTGAAGGACTTGACAGAGGTCTTGTAGCTTCGACCACTAGACACCAGACAACTCCATGTCTGCCATCCAAGTGCCTGCCCGTGTATGTGTATCCTCCCACAAATTAATTACAGCACGCCTCAGCTCGCACAGCCTCTGAACCATGTGCAGTGTGGAGTTCCACCTTGTTGCAACGTCGATTATTAGGCAGTGCTGGGGAAGATTCAGCGATCGCTGATGGTTCAGCATATGGCTGGAGTGTACGGGTGACCGGCGGATGTGCGAGCAAAGTCTTCTTACTTTCAGGAGCAGGGCTGGTAACTCCGGATATTTTTTGAAGAAGCACTGCACCACCAGGTTCAAGGTGTGAGCCAGGCAAGGTATGTTTTTCAGTTCTGAAAGGGCTATGGCAGCCACAAAATTCCTTCCGTTATCACTGACTACCTTGCCTGCCTCAAGATGTACACTGCCCAGCCATGACTGAGTTTGTTGCTGCAGGTACTCGGCCAGTACTTCCGCGGTGTGTCTGTTGTCGCCCAAACAATTCATTTGTAACACAGCCTGCTGACGCTTACCACTAGCTGTTCGATAATAGGACACCTCGTTTGCAACACTGGCAGCTGCGGATGGAGTGGTTGTGCGACTGCGCTCTGTGGATGAGCTTTTGCTTCTGGAGGAGGAAGAGGAGGAGGCGTGGCGAACGCCTACAGCCAACTGTTTCCTAGACCGTGGGCCAGGCAGAACTGTCCCACTATGGCTGTCCCCTGTGGACCCTGCATCCACCACATTAACCCAGTGCGCCGTGATGGACACGTAATGTCCCTGGCCATGCTTACTGGTCCATGCATCTGTTGTGAGGTGCACCTTTGCACTGACTGATTGCCTCAGTGCATGGACAATGCGGTCTTTGACATGCTGGTGGAGGGCTGGGATGGCTTTTCTCGCAAAGAAGTGCCGACTGGGTAGGTCATAGCGTGGTACTGCGCAGGCCATCAGGTCTTTGAAAGCTTCACTTTCAACCAACCGGTAGGGCATCATCTCTAACGAGATTAGTATAGCAATGTGGGCGTTCAAACCCTCTGTACGTGGATGAGAGGATGAGTACTTTCTTTTCCTAACGAGAGTCTCTTGTAGGGTGAGCTGGACTGGAGAGCTGCATATTGTGGCACTAGCGGTGGTGGTGGTAGTCATGGCGGATTGAGAGAGGGTTGGTGATGGTATTCTTGATGTTGGCCTTCATACAGTGTTTCTTACCAATAACCTTGTTATTCCCTGACTGCTTTGGCCTTGCGAAGATACCTCCACATTTGCTGCTGGTGGTGTCCTAACCGGTGGGCTTACAGTGAGGGAAGCAATGTAGCATTGCTGACTACCTTCATTCTGAGCAGGTGCACCAACGGTACGGGATGTTTGGTAGTTAGTCCAGGCTTGCAAGTACATGCTGGTTAAATGTCTAAGCATGCACGTTGTATTTAAATTTTGAATGTTCTTCCCTCTGCTAATGGTCTTTGAGCATTTCTTACAGATAACTTTTGACTGATCGTTCGGATCTTGGTTAAAAAATTGCCACACTGCACTCTTTCTACTATCGAATATCTTTTCAGGCATTGCACGCTGTGCTACTTTCACCGGTTGGCCACGCTGTCCTAAAACTGTTTTTGTTTTTGACAAAAGTTTTTGGTCTGATACGGGCCTGCCAGATGACAGCTGTTGTGATGTAGATGGCTGCTGCGGATCATCCTCCTCCGCTTCTGAGCTACTGGCAGTGGCACCCTCTTCCCCCAATGGCTGCCAATCTGGGTCAACAACTGGGTCATCTATCACCTCCTCTTCAATGTCATGTGCACCTTCCTCTGTGTCACCATGTAAGGTGCTATAGCGTTCGGGATGGGGGCACTATAGTCTCATTAGGGTCAGATTCAGGTTCAGTACACTGCGAGGGCAATGTAGTGATCTGAGTCAATGGAACAGCATAATAATCTAGCTGTGGCTGTGCATCAGTGCACTCCATGTCCGATTCATCTTGTAATGGGCAGTTAACAATTTCCCTTTCTAACCCGGTATGTGTAAAGAGCTCCATGGAGTAACCTGTAGTGTCGCCTGACGCATCCTTCACTTTTGGTTTGGGTGAAGGACACAAAGAAACGTCTTGTTCCTGACCAGGAGCATCCACTGACGACTCGCTGCTTTTATATTTGGAACTTTCTGAGGAGGCGAAAGAGCTAGAGGCTGAGTCAGCAAGGAAATCCAAAACTTTTTCCTGCTGCTCCGGCTTTAAAAGCTGTTTTCCTACTCCCAGATAAGGGAGCCTTCGAGGCCTTGTGTAGCCAGATGATGACGCTGGCTCAACACCTCCAGCCTTAGGTGCTATTTTGCTTTTGCCACTACCACCAGATGTACCACCACCACCATCAGTACCAGCTGGCAACCACCGCCCTTGGGCTCTTCCATCAGATTTCCTCATTTTTTGGAAAATCTAACCAAAATAACAACCGTTATATGGTACTGTAAAGCAAGGTAGAAGGTATATATAAACTTGTTGAGAATTTAAATCTCCTTTTTTGGGGGGAGACTGAACCAAAACTCAGGCCCAGTGTATAAAACAACACAATGTAAGTGGCAGAAAGTGGCTGGCTGATATACGACAAACTAACAGGACTGAAGTATATCCACTTTGAGAGAATTTGAATCTCACTTTTTTTAGGGGGAGACTGAACCAACACTCAGGCCCAGTGTATATAACAACGCAATCTAAGCGGAAGAAAGTGGCTGGCTGACATAAGACAAACTAACAGGACTGAAGTATATCCACTTTGTGAGAATTTGAATCTCACTTTTTTGGGGGGGAGACTAAACCAAACCACAGGCCCAGTGTATAAAACAACACAATGTAAGTGGCAGAAAGTGGCTGGCTGATATACGACAAACTAACAGGACTGAAGTATATCCATTTTGTGAGAATTTGAATCTCACTTTTTTTTGGGAGACTGAACCAAAACTCAGGCCCAGTGTATATGACAACGCAATGTAAGTGGCAGAAAGTGGCTGGAAGATATATGAAAAAATACAAGGACTGTAGTACAATTTCAATCTCCCTACAATGATCTCAGGACAAGTATGGCAGCAATAAAAACGACTGCTGCACACAAAAGTGTGGACAAATAAACAAAATAACTGTGCAGAAAGGAGCAACAGGATTTTTGCTTTTAAAAAAGCAGTTGGTTTGCACAGCAGCGTGCAAACAGCAATGCAGCTATCAGGGAGCCTTATAAGGCAGCCTAATAAGCTACAGAGCTGAAGCACAAAAATATAGCCTCCACTGTCCCAGCAAAAAAAGGTGGTGTTGGACAGTGAAAATCACTACAGCACAAGCAGTTTGGGGGTTAATCTTCCCTCCCTAACTATATCCCTTCTTCTGATGAAGCTGCAGCAACCTCTCCCTATGCTAAGACTGGCAAAATTAAGATGGCGGTCGGCGAGCACGCCCCTTTATAGCCCCTGTGACGCCGCCGAAAGCAAGCCAATCACTGTCATGCCCTTCTCTAAGATGGTGGGGACCGAGATATATGTCATCACGCTGCCCACACTCTGTGTCTTCCATTGGCTGAAAAATGGCGCCAAAAGTGTCATACGAAACGCGACTTTTGCGAGCAGATCGCCGACCGCATGGCCGATCCCACACTAGGATCGGGTCAGGTTTCATGAAACCCGACTTTGTCGAAAGTCGGCGATTTTTGAATTTGTCCAATCCATTTTGCTCAACCCTAGCAATGAATATTCATTTCTCTTTAATGCTTTAATGACATCCTGGCATGCATGTCCCTATCCTTATCCTGGTATGGATAGCCCTATTCTTATCCTGGGATGATCTGCCCCATCCCCATCCTTGTACGCATGACCCCATCAGAAAAACATTATACTTACGTTTCTGCGCTCCCACGCAGCTTGTTCCTGGGCCAGCAGCTGGTTTATGCTTGTAAGGCAGGAGCGTCATGAGCTGCCTACAAGCCTAAGGACAGCTGTTTGAATACTCAATGCTCTGCATGCCAGGACCAAGTGCATGGAGGGCAATGAGTATTCATTGCTCTGCAGAAGCAAGCACAGTGTCAGCCGTCGGCTGCCGGCTGTCACGTGTGTTCACTAATTGAGAGAACTGAATATTCACCTCTCTCCACTCTCATAGGCGTGGAATGCGTTAAATAGTAATTTCTCTTAAGTAGCGGGGACACGTGACAGCAGGAAGCTGGCAGCTGACACTGTGCATGCTACTAAAGATTGAACAATGAATCCTCACTTACCTCCATGCAAATAGTCCCTGCGTGGAGAGCAGTGAGTATTACGGCAGCTTTGCTCTGCTTGTAGGCAGTGCATGACATCCATGCCTTACAAGCATAAAGCAGCTGTTGGTACTGGAACAAGATGCTGCTAGGGAGTTCAGGAGGGAAGCATGTATGCCAGGATAGGGATGAGGGAGCCATGCATTCCAGGATGGGGATGAGAGGGGCCATACATTCCAGGATAAGGATGAAGGGGCCCATGCACACCAGGATGGGGATGAGGGGGCCATGTATACCAGGATGGGGATGAGGGGACCATATATACCAGGATAGGGGATATTAAGTACAGAATTGACTACATCTTTTGCTATAATTTTTTTTTCTATTTTCCTCCTTTAAAACCTAGAGGCATCTTATGGTCCGATGCATCTTATAGTCTGAAAAATATGGTAGCTTTTTTTTTTTATGACAAGATGTAGTTTCCAGTGGTGCAATTCTATTCTACATATAAGTTTTTGATTACTTTTTATTGCATTTTTTTTATGGTGGAACATATAAAAGAAGCAAACACTGTTCACTATTCAGTTTAAATTACAACTTTATTCTTTATTAGGTCGATACAATAATAACAATCCTCAATTTATACATAATACGCCACTTTTTTTAGCTACGTTTAGTTTTTTTACAGAAACAAACATTACTTTATTGGGAAAAATGAGATTTTAGGGAGTGTGTTTTTATTTTAACACTTTTTTATGTGTTTATTAGTCCTCCAAAGGAACTATAACATGTAATCTCATGACTGTATTATTACTGCACAGCACTCCATTAGCAGTATTACACTAAACCTTCAGTTCTTCACTGACAGTTGACCTGTCAAGCCTCGACCCAGGCTGGATCTGATTATGTGTGGTGTATAACAAACCCAGAGCCCTGTGTAAGGCATCTAGCTGCAAGATCAAACTATCAGCACCCACAAACGTGCTCTGGGGTGTAGATGGGCTGACAGGGATTGTTTTCCCTCTGTTAAACACCTAATATGCTGCTGTAACTCTTGACAGCAGTATATGAAGAATCAAACTGCTAGGATTGGGGAGACTGCTGATTCTAGCAGTTACAGCAGGAGACAAGCTTTATAAAAGGCTGTGTGCCCACAATGAGATTTTAGTGAGATTTTGATGCTGCGTATTTTTGTTGCATCAGAAATGCTGTCTTACATTTTCAGCCCATTTAAGGTTTGTAACGCAGTAGAGGCATGTTAGCCCATTCACACTGTAGGCTTAAAACCCAAGATTGGCATGTTTTAGATGATAAGACCCATCAGAGAAGTGTCACCTTGTCGCAGTTGATGGACTTACATGAACTGGCCAATTTATGCGCTAAGAACCTTCAGTTTTGTAAGTACTTTTTTAATTTATTTTATTTTTCAGTACAGTTTATTCTGAAAATTATGTTAGATTTTGTGTTTGAATATATATTGGTCTCTGTAGGCCTAAAGCCCAAGTGAGGCATGTTTTAGATGATAGGACCCATCAGAGAAGTGTCATCTCGTCACGGTTGATGGGCTCACATGAATTGGCCAATTTATGCACAAAGAACCATCATTTTTGTAAGTACTTTACTTAAAAAAAAATATATATATTTTGGTACAGTTTATTCAGCAATTATGTTAGATTTTGTGTTTGCATATATATTGGTCTCTACAGAGTGCTGTTGCATCCCTCTTTTTTGGCAGTCTTACATTTTCTGCAAAGTGCATGGGATTTATAGAAATCTTATACCCACTGTTCTTCTTTTTACTCATCTGCAGTGACCTGAAGTGGGTATTTCATATTGTCAGCATGTCAATTTTTCCTGCAGTACACTGAGTTTTATGTGTAGACTTTTCCCTTAGACTTGCATTAAATGCAGAAAACCTGCAGGTAAAAAAGCATGTGCGCTTTTAGTGCATTTCTGTGGTGGAAACACATCAAAAACTCATCTAAGCCATGTATGATTATATCTATAAGGTTTTGTCATATACTAATACCAGGAAGTATGAACATAAAAGCGCCTTTATATGGGGCATATTTGTATATGGAGCATCTTATTGGGCCATAATGAACTGCAAGGAGCATTAAATGGGCCATATTTGTATATGGAGCATCTATGGGGCCATGATGAACTGTATGGAGCATTATATGGGGCATATTTGTATATGGAACATCTTATGGGGCCATAATGAACTGCATGGAGCATTATATGTGGCACATTTGTATATGGAGCATCTTATGGGGCCATAATGAACTGCATGGAGCATTATGTGTGGCATATTTGTATATGGAGCATTATATGGGGCGTATTTTAATATGGAGCATCTTATGGGGCCCATCATGAACTGTATGGAGCATTATATGGGGCTCCTGATTCAATATGGATATTCAAAAACACTTAACCTACTGATGTCTCAATTAATTTTACTTTTATTGGTATCTATTTTTATTTTTGAAATTTACCAGTAGCTGCTCAATTTCCCACCCTAGGCTTATACTCGAGTCATTAAGTTTTCCCAGTTTTTTTGTGGCAAAATTAGGGGGTCGGCTTATACTCGGGTCAGCTTATACTCGAGTATATATGGTAAATCTCCTGGTCCAGACTAATTACATCCTAGGGTACTGAAATATGTAGCAGAGGAAACTGCAGAACCCCTATCAAGAATCTTTGAAAAATCCTGGAAAACAGGAGAAGTCCTAGAAGATTGGAGAAGGGTAAATGTCCCTGTCTTCAAAAAGGAAAGAAGACGGAGCCAGGAAATAACAGGCCAGTGAGTCATACTTCTGTACCAGGAAAGATCTCTGAAGAAATTATTAAACACCATGTATGTAAGTACTTAGATAAGGATTCAGTAATTAACCAGAGCCAGCATGAGTTTGTAGCAAACAAGTAATGCCAGACTAATCTAATTTCCTTCTATGATGGAATCACTGGCTGGCTGGATCAGGGAAATGCGGTAGATACAGTATATCTCAACTTCAACAAAGCATTTGATAAAGTAACTCATACTATCTTTATTGAAAAATTGACCAAGTATGGGATTGACAAGGCTACGGCTAGGTGGATTCATAACTGGCTCAGTGATCATACTCAAAGAGTGGTAATAAATGGTTATACATCCAATTGGAAAAGTATTTCAAGTGGGGTACCACAAGGCTCTGTCTTGACCCCAGTGTTGTTCAACATTTTTATAAATGATCTAGATAAGGGAAATAAAGGTAAACTAAGCAAATTTGCAGATGATGCAAGCTAGGAGGGATAGCTAAAACTAGAGAAGACAGAGAAAGGATACAGGAGTATCTAGATAAGCTTGAAAAAAGGGCAGCGACAAATAAAATGATATATAACTGGGAGAAATGTAAGATTATTCATCTGAGCAAGAAAAATGAAAATATCATCTATAGAATGGGTGGAATAGAACTAAGCAATAGCACATGTGAAAAAGACTTGGGTATGCTAATAGATCACAGACTTCAGATGAGTCAACAGTGTGATGCAGCAGCAAAAAAGGCAAACACAGTTCTAGGATGTATTAACCACTTCATGACCTTGGGATTTTCCGTTTTTACGTGTTCGTTTTTCACTCCCCTCCTTCCCAGAGCCATAACTTTTTTATTTTTCTGTCAATTTGGCCATGTGAGGGCTTATTTTTTGCAGGACGAGTTGAACTTTTGAACAACATCATTGGTTTTAGCATGTCATTTTCTAGAAAACGGGAAAAAAATTCCAAGTGCGGTGAAATAGCAAACAAAGTGCAGTCCCACACTTGTTTTTTGTTTGGATTTTATGCTAGGTTCACTAAATGCTAAAACTGACCTGCCGTTATGATTTTCCAGGTCATTACGAGTTCATAGACACCTAACATGTCTAGGTTTTTTTTATCTAAGTGGTGAAAAAAAATTCCAAACTTTGCTAAAAAAAAAATAAAAAAATGCGCCATTTTCCGATACTCGTAGCATCTCCATCTTTCATGATCTGGGGTCGATTGAGGGCTTATGCCTTATTGCATTTTAATGCAATGTTGCGGCAACCAAAAAAACGTAATTTTTTCGAAAAACGTTTTCAAATTTTTTTCTCGCTACGCCGTTTAGCGATCAGGTTAATGCTTTTTTTTATTGATAGATTGGGCGATTCTGAACGCGGCGATACTAAGTATGTGTAGGTTTGATTTTTTTTATTGATTTATTTTGAATGGGGCGAAAGGGGGGTGATTTAAACTTTTATATTTTTTTTATTTTTTTCAAATTTTTTAAAACTTTTTTTTTTTTTACTTTTGCCATGCTTCAATAGCCTCCATGGGAGGCTAGAAGCTGGCACAACACGATCGCCTCTGCTACATAGCAGCGATCTGCTGTTCGCTGCTATGTAGCAGAAAATCAGGTGTGCTGTGAGCGCCGACCACAGGGTGGCGCTCACAGCTGCCGAGGATAAGTAACCATAGAGGTCCCAAGGACCTCTATGGTTACTATTCTGCAGCATCACCGACCTCCAATCATGTGACGGGGGTCGCAGATGCCATCATATCCGGCGGCCCAGCCGGATGCGGTAGTTAAATGCCGCTGTCTGCGTTTGACAGCGGCATTTAACTAGTTAATAGGCGCGGGCAGATCGCGATTCTGCCCGCGCCTATTATGGGCACATGTCAGCTGTTCAAAACAGCTGACATGTCCCAGCTTTGATGCGGGCTCACCGCCAGAGCCCGCATCAAAGCGGGGCTTCTGACCTCGGAGGTACTATCCCGTCCAAGGTCAGAAAGGGGTTAAAACCCCTTTGCAACATGCACTGTACTAGTACAGCACATGTCACATCTCCCCCTTTGAAGTGGACTCCGGCGGTGAGCCCACCTAAAAGCCGGGACATGTCAGCTGTTTTGAACAGCTGACATGTGCCTGCAGTAGGTGCAAGCGGAATCGCGATCCGCTCGTGCCTATTAAGTAATTAAATGCCACTGTCAAACTCTGACAGCGGCATTTAACAAGTGCTCCCGCCTGCGTGGCCAGAAGTATACACACCGCTGACTCCCGTCACGTGATTGGTGGTCAGCAGTGCATCGGCATGACAACCAGAGGTCTTCTGAAGACCTCTATGGTTGTTGATGTCGGATTGCTATGAGCGCCACCCTGTGGTCGGCGGTCATAGCAATGCTGTAATTATGCTACATAGAGGTGATCTGAGCATCACCTCTATGTAGCAGAGGCGATCGAGTTATGGCAGCTTCTAGCCTCCCATGGAGGCTATTAAAGCATGCCAAAATAAAAGAAATGTTTTTAAAAAATGAAAAAAAAAAAAAAATTATAAAAGTTTAAATCACCCCCCTTTCGCCCAATTTAAAATAAAACAATAAAAAAATCAAACCTACATATATTTGGTATCGCTGCATTCAGAATCTATCAATAAAAAAAGGATTAAACTTATTGCTAAACGGCATAGCGAGAAAAAAGTAAAAATGCCAGAATTACATTATTTTTGGTTGCCGCGACATTGCATTAACCCCTTCACCCCCAAGGGTGGTTTGCACGTTAATGACCGGGCCAATTTTTACAATTCTGACCACTGTCCCTTTATGAGGCTATAACTCTGGAACGCTTTGACGGATCTTGGCGATTCTGACATTGTTTTCTCGTGACATATTGTACTTCATGTTAAAGGTAAAATTTATTCGATATAACTTGCGTTTATTTGTGAAAAAAATGGAAATTTGGCGAAAATTTTGAAAATTTTGCAATTTTCCAACTTTGAATTTTTGTGCCCTTAAATCACAGACATATGTCACGCAAAATACTTAATAAGTAACATTTCCCACATGTCTACTTTACATCAGTACAATTTTGGAACCAAAATTTTTTTTTGTGACGGAGTTATAAGGGTTAAAAGTTGACCAGCAATTTCTCATTTTTACAACACCATTTTTTTTTAGGGACCACATCTCATTTGAAGTCATTTTGAGGGGTCTATATGATAGAAAATACTCAAGTGTGACACCATTCTAAAAACTGCACCCCTCAAGGTGCTCAAAACCACATTCAAGAAGTTTATTAACCCTTCAGGTGTTTCACAGGAATTTTTGGAATGTTTAAATAAAAATGAACATTTAACTTTTTTTCACACAAAATTTATTTCAGCTCCAATTTGTTTTATTTTACCAAGGGTAACAGGAGAAAATGGACCCCCAAAGTTGTTGTACAATTTGTCCTGAGTACGATGATACCCCATATGTGGGTG
The DNA here is from genome assembly GCF_051348905.1 of Ranitomeya variabilis. Lineage (NCBI taxonomy): Eukaryota > Metazoa > Chordata > Amphibia > Anura > Dendrobatidae > Ranitomeya > Ranitomeya variabilis. Next base: position 481,748,743 of record NC_135234.1, on the reverse strand, counting down.
TAAACCATTGTTTAGGCGCATGGCAGAGCTTGGAAGGGAAGGAGCGCCATTTGACTTTTCAATGCAAAATTGACTGGAATTGAGATGGGACGCCATGTTGCGTTTGGAGAGCCCCTGATGTGCCTAAACATTGAAACTCCCTACAAGTGACACCATTTTGGAAAGTAGACCCCCTAAGGAACTTATCTAGATGTGTGGTGAGCACTTTGACCCACCAAGTGCTTCACAGAAGTTTATAATGCAGAGCCGTAAAAATAAAAAATCATATTTTTTCACAAAAATGATCTTTTCGCCCCCAATTTTTTATTTTCCCAAGGGTAAGAGAAGAAATTGGACCCCAAAAAATGTTGTGCAATTTGTCCTGAGTACGCTGATACCCCATATGTGGGTGTAAACCATTGTTTGGGCGCATGGCAGAGCTTGGAAGGGAAGGAGCGCCATTTGACTTTTCAATGCAAAATTGACTGGAATTGAGATGGGACGCCATGTTGCGTTTAGAGAGCCCCTGATGTGCCTAAACATTGAAACTTCCTACAAGTGACACCATTTTGGAAAGTAGACCCCCTAAGGAACTTATCTAGATGTGTGGTGAGCACTTTGACCCACCAAGTGCTTCACAGAAGTTTATAATGCAGAGCCGTAAAAATAAAAAATCATATTTTTTCACAAAAATGATCTTTTCGCCCCCAATTTTTTATTTTCCCAAGGGTAAGAGAAGAAATTGGACCCCAAAAAATGTTGTGCAATTTGTCCTGAGTACGCTGATACCCCATATGTGGGTGTAAACCATTGTTTGGGCGCACGGCAGAGCTTGGAAGGGAAGGAGCGCCATTTGACTTTTCAATGCAAAATTGACTGGAATTGAGATGGGACGCCATGTTGCGTTTGGAGAGCCCCTGATGTGCCTAAACATTGAAACTCCCTACAAGTGACACCATTTTGGAAAGTAGACCCCCTAAGGAACTTATCTAGATGTGTGGTGAGCACTTTGACCCACCAAGTGCTTCACAGAAGTTTATAATGCAGAGCCGTAAAAATAAAAAATCATATTTTTTCACAAAAATGATCTTTTTGCCCCCAATTTTTTATTTTCCCAAGGGTAAGAGAAGAAATTGGACCCCAAAAAATGTTGTGCAATTTGTCCTGAGTACGCTGATACCCCATATGTGGGTGTAAACCATTGTTTGGGCGCATGGCAGAGCTTGGAAGGGAAGGAGCGCCATTTGACTTTTCAATGCAAAATTGACTGGAATTGAGATGGGACGCCATGTTGCGTTTGGAGAGCCCCTGATGTGCCTAAACATTGAAACTCCCTACAAGTGACACCATTTTGGAAAGTAGACCCCCTAAGGAACTTATCTAGATGTGTGGTGAGCACTTTGACCCACCAAGTGCTTCACAGAAGTTTATAATGCAGAGCCGTAAAAATAAAAAATCATATTTTTTCACAAAAATGATCTTTTTGCCCCCAATTTTTTATTTTCCCAAGGGTAAGAGAAGAAATTGGACCCCAAAAAATGTTGTGCAATTTGTCCTGAGTACGCTGATACCCCATATGTGGGTGTAAACCATTGTTTGGGCGCATGGCAGAGCTTGGAAGGGAAGGAGCGCCATTTGACTTTTCAATGCAAAATTGACTGGAATTGAGATGGGACGCCATGTTGCGTTTGGAGAGCCCCTGATGTGCCTAAACATTGAAACTCCCTACAAGTGACACCATTTTGGAAAGTAGACCCCCTAAGGAACTTATCTAGATGTGTGGTGAGCACTTTGACCCACCAAGTGCTTCACAGAAGTTTATAATGCAGAGCCGTAAAAATAAAAAATCATATTTTTTCACAAAAATGATCTTTTTGCCCCCAATTTTTTATTTTCCCAAGGGTAAGAGAAGAAATTGGACCCCAAAAAATGTTGTGCAATTTGTCCTGAGTACGCTGATACCCCATATGTGGGTGTAAACCATTGTTTGGGCGCATGGCAGAGCTTGGAAGGGAAGGAGCGCCATTTGACTTTTCAATGCAAAATTGACTGGAATTGAGATGGGACGCCATGTTGCGTTTGGAGAGCCCCTGATGTGCCTAAACATTGAAACTCCCTACAAGTGACACCATTTAGTAGAGGAAAGTAGACCCCCTAAGGAACTTACCTAGATGTGTTTTGAGAGCTTTGAACCCCCAAGTGTTTCACTACAGATTATAACGCAGAGCCGTGAAAATAATTTTTTTTTTTTTTCTCAAAAATGATTTTTTAGCCCCCAGCTTTGTATTTTTACAAGGGTAACAGAATAAATTGGACCCCAAAATTTGTTTTCCAATTTGTCCTGAGTACGCTGATACCCCATATGTGGGGGGGAACCACTGTTTGGGCGCATGACAGAGCTCGGAAGGGAAGGAGCGCCATTTGGAATGCAGACTTAAATGGATTGGTCAGCAGCCGTCACGTTGCATTTGCAGAGCCCCTGATGTACCCAAACAGTACAAACCCCCCACAAGTGACCCCATATTGGAAACTAGACCTCCCAAGGAACTTATCTAGATGTGTTTTGAGAACTTTGAACCCCCAAGTGTTTCACTAAAGTTTATAGCGCAAAGCCGTGAAAATAAAAATTCTTTTTTTTTTTTCACAAAAATGATTTTTAGCCCCCAGTTTTGTATTTTCACAAGGGTAACAGGATAAATTAGACCCCAAAAGTTGTTGTCCAATTTGTCCTGAGTACGCTGATACCCCATATGTCGGGGGGAACCACTGTTTGGGCGCATGACAGAGCTCGGAAGGGAAGGAGCGCCATTTGGAATGCAGCCTTAAATGGATTGGTCTGCAGGCGTCACGTTGCATTTGCAGAGCCCCTGATGTACCCAAACAGTACAAACCCCCCACAAGTGACCCCATATTGGAAACTAGACCTCCCAAGGAACTTATCTAGATGTGTTGTGAGAACTTTGAACCCCCAAGTGTTTCACTACAGTTTATAATGCAGAGCCGTGAAAATAAAACATCTTTTTTTTCCCACAAAAATGATTTTTAGCCCCCCAAATTTTTATTTTCCTAAGGATAACAAGAGAACTTGGACCCCAGAAGTTGTTGTTCAATTTGTCCCGAGTACACTGATAACACATATGTTGGGGTAAACCCCTTTTTGGGCGCACGGGAGAGCTCGGAAGGGAAGGAGCACTGTTTTACTTTTTCAACGCAGAATTGGCTGGAATTGAGATTGGACGCCATGTCGCGCTTGGAGAGCCCCTGATGTGCCTGGACAGTGGAAACCCCCCAATTCTACCTGAAACCCTAACCCAAACACACCCCTAACCCTAATCCCAACGGTAACCCTAACCACACCCCTAGCCCTGACACACCCATAATTCTAATCCCAACCCTAATCCAAACGTAAATGTAATCCAAACCCTAACCCTAACTTTAGCCCCAACCCTAACTTTAGCCCCAACCCTAACTTTACCTCCAACCCTAGCCCTAACCCTAACCCTACCCCTAACCCTAACCCTAAACGTGACTGAAATACGTGGCACTGAAATACGTGGCACTGAAATACGTGGCACTGAAATACGTGGCACTGAAATACGTGGCACTGAAATACGTGGCACTGAAATACGTGATACGTGGCACTTAAATACGTGGCACTGAAACACGTGGCACTGAAACACGTGGCACTGAAATACGTGGCACTGAAATACGTGGCACTGAAATACGTGGCACTGAAATACGTGGCACTTAAATAAGTGGCACTGAAATATGTGATATGTGGCACTTAAATACGTGGCACTGAAATACGTGGCACTGAAATACGTGGCACTGAAATACGTGGCACTGAAATACGTGGCACTGAAATACGTGATACGTGGCACTTAAATACGTGGCACTGAAACACGTGGCACTGAAACACGTGGCACTGAAATACGTGGCACTGAAACACGTGGCACTGAAATACGTGGCACTGAAATACGTGGCACTTAAATAAGTGGCACTGAAATATGTGATATGTGGCACTGAAATACGTGGCACTGAAATACGTGGCACTGAAATACGTGGCACTGAAATACGTGGCACTGAAATACGTGGCACTGAAATATGTGATACGTGGCACTGAAACACGTGGCACTGAAATACGTGATACGTGGCACTGAAATACGTGGCACTGAAATACGTGGCACTGAAATACGTGCAACTGAAATACGTGGTACTAAAATATGTGGCACTGAAATACGTGATACGTGGCACTGAAATACGTGGCACTGAAACACGTGGCACTGAAATACGTGATACGTGGCACTGAAATACATGGCACTGAAATACGTGGCACTGAAATACGTGGCACTGAAATACGTGGCACTATGACTGTCAGAAAATGTTCATTAAACGGTTAGGGGTGAGGTTAGGGGTAGAGTTAGGGTTAGGGTTTGGATCCCTTTATCACCTTGATGGTGGTGGGTGGCTTTTCAGTGTGTTTTCTGTTTTTTTCGATAAAAATGCATGCGTTTTTAACGCAAACAAACGCATGTGCTTAAAAACGCAAGAAAATACTGCAGGTTGTATTTCTGAAAATGAACGCATGCAGAAAAAAACCGCATGCGTTTGAAAACGCGACCAAACGTGTACAAAAAAACCGCATGCGTTTTCAATGTTAAATATAGGGAAAAAACGCATGCGTTTTTTTGTGCAAAAAACGCTGCAGACAAAAACGGAAGTGTGAAACCAGCGACGCTTTTTATAGCAAAAAAGTTTTTGCGTCTCCACATTTTGAGACCTATAATTTTTCCACATTTGCTCCACAGAGTCATGTGAGGTCTTTTTTTTTGCGGGACGAGTTGACGTTTTTATTGGTAACATTTTCGGACACGTGACCGTTTTTGATCGCTTTTTATTCCGATTTTTGTGAGGCAGAATGACCAAAAACCTGCTATTCATGAATTTCTTTTGGGAGAGGCGTTTATACCGTTCCGCGTTTGGTAAAATTGATAAAGCAGTTTTATTCGTCGGGTCAGTACGATTACAGCGATATCTCATTTATATCATTTTTTTTATGTTTTGGCGCTTTTATACGATAAAAACTATTTTATAGAAAAAATAATTATTTTGGTATCGCTTTATTCTCAGGACTATAACTTTTTTATTTTTTTGCTGATGATGCTGTATGGCGGCTTGTTTTTTGCGGGACAAGATGACGTTTTCAGCGGTACCATGGATATTTATATCAGTCTTTTTGATCGCGTGTTATTCCACTTTTTGTTCGGCGGTATGGTAATAAAGCGTTGTTTTTTGCCTCGTTTTTTTTTTTTTTTTCTTACGGTGTTTACTGAAGGGGTTAACTAGTGTGGCAGTTTTATAGGTTGGGTCGTTACGGACGCGGCGATACTAAATATGTGTACTTTTATTGTTTTTTTTTTTTTATTTAGATAAAGAAATGTATTTATGGGAATAATATTTTTTTTTTTTTTTCATTATTTTGGAATATTTTTTTTTATTTTTTTTTACACATTTGGAAATTTTTTTTTTTACTTTTTTACTTTGCCCCAGGGGGGGACAATACAGATCGGTGATCTGTCAGTTTGCATAGCACTCTGACAGATCACCGATCTGCGAGAAGTGCAGGCTGCTTCACAGTGCCTGCTCTGAGCAGGCGTCTGTGAAGCCACCTCCCTCCCTGCAGGACCCGGATCCGCGGCCATCTTGGATCCGGGTCTGGAGCAGGCAGGGAGGGAGGTAAGACCCTCGCAGCAACGCGATCACATCGCGTTGCTGCGGGGGGCTCAGGGAAGCCCGCAGGGAGCCCTCTCCCTGCGCGATGCTTCCCTGCATCGCCGGCACATCGCGATCATGTTTGATCGTGGTGTGCCGGGGGTTAATGTGCCGGGGGCGGTCCGTGACCGCTCCTGGCACATAGTGCCGGATGTCAGCTGCGATATGCAGCCGACACCCGGCCGCGATCGGCCGCGCTCCCCCCGTGAGCGCGGCCGATCGGCTATGACGTACTATCCCGTCGGCGGTCATACGGGCCCACCCCACCTCGACGGGATAGTACGTCAAATGTCGGGAAGGGGTTAAAATGAAATAACGGGTGACCAAAAGATAATTTCTGCACCAAAATTGTATCATTAAAAATGTCACCTTGCCACGCAAAAAACAAAAGCCTCACCCAACCCCAGATCATGAAAAATGGAGACACTATGGGTAACGGAAAATGGAGCAATTTTTTTTTTTTTTTAGCAAAGTTTGGAATTTTTTTTCACCACTTAGACAAAAATGAACCTAGACATGTTTGGTGTCTATGTACTCATAATGACCTGGAGAATCATAATGGCAGGTCAGTTTTAGCATTTAGTGAACCTAGCAAAAAAGCGAAACAAAAAACAAGTGTGGGATTGCACTTTTTTTGAAATTTCAACGCTCTTCGAATTTTTTTCCCGTTTTCTAGTACACAACATGGTAAAACCAATGGTTCAAAAGTACAAGTCGTCCTGTAAAAAACAAACCCTAACATGGCCATATAGACAGAAAAAAAGTTATGGCTCTGGGAAGAAGGGAAGCGAAAAACAGAAATACAAAAACGAACAAGGGCTCTGTCTCAAAGGGGTTAAGAGAAGCATGGAGTCTAGATTACGTGAAGTAATTATCCCCCTCTACTCCACCTTGGTCAGGCCTCATCTGAAATACTGTGTTCAGTTTTGGGCACCACATTTAAAAAAAAGACAAAAAACTGGAGCAAGTTGAGAGAAAAGCTACCAGGATGGTAATCGGACTGAAGAGTATGTCCTACGAGGAATGGTTAAAGGATCTGGGAATGTTTAGCTTGCAAAAAAAGAAGGCTAAAAGGAGACTTAATAGCTGCCTAAAAATATCTGAAGGCATCTCACAATGTAGAGAGATCATCATTATTTTCATTTGCACACGAGAAGCAATGCAATTAAACTGAAAGGGTGAAGATACAGATTAGATTTTAGAAAAAACTTTTTCACGGTGAGGGTAATCAATGAGTGGAACAGGCTGCCATGAGTGGTGGCGAGTTCTCCTTCAATAGAAGTCTTCAAACAGAGGCTGGACAGACATCTGTCTGAGGTGGTTTAGTGAATACTGCAGTAGACACAATGTCCCTTGTGGTCCCTTCCAACTAACCTTCTATGATTCTTTGATTCCATGATTCTATCATGTGAGCTATGTGACAAAATGAGAGCTTTGTGACATCATGTGAGCTATATGACATCATAAGAGCTATTCCACATAAGGCAAGTGTTTTTGATTGGATTTAAGATCTGAGAGTGAAATTGTTCTCAAAAAACTATGTAAAGGCCTGAATGATTCATCAACTTTAACTCAAAGTAAATACATGTCGGAAACATGTTTTTTAGGTCCTATTAATCAAATCTCCAAAATCTTAAATTCAAAAAGTCTTATGTACCTTATCAGAATAAAATCTTTTGTGCTATGGTATTTTACGATAACATTCAAATAAACATTTAAGAGACATTTGTGTAAAATAAAGTGCATTTCACAAATTGTGGTCACCAAATGACTCTTTCTGGACTATTTATATCCTGGGTATGCTATTCTGCATTAAAATTTTATGGTATGACTATGTAATGAATGACTGTATAGAATTTATTGCCAACCACATTCTTCAAACAGATGAATCTACACAAGAAAAGTATAAATTGACACAAATTAAGCTGACATCCGAGGCTGTAAAATATACCTGCTGTGCTGGCTTTCCATGTTTCATCAAATTACTACCTATAATCAACGTCAAAACTGGCACTAGGTGCCCTGTCAGCTGTTGAATGCTGCTGAGTATATCATTCATGGTAATCTCAATTGTTTCACATCATCTAACGGAATGTCGTAAATCTAAGCCATTACCAAAAAATGCTGTAACATAAACAGCATGTTCATATTTAAGCTTTATTTGACTGTCGGTGACAAGATTTTAATATTGTGCCAACTTTAGCAAATAATTCCTGTAATCTCAGTTACAGAAAGTTAAGACAAGGGGCAATCAAACTTTATAAGAGATTGGAATGGCTTTTTGGTTTAGTAAGTCTCTTTAACCCCTTCACTCCCCAGCCTGTTTTCACCTTCCTGACCAGACCAATATGTTCAATTCTGACCAGTCTCACTTTATGAGATTATAATTCTGGAACACTTCAACATATCCCAAAGATTCTGAGAATGTTTTTCAGTGACACATTGTACTTCATTCTAGTGGTAAATTGGTCAATATGATTTGTGTTTATTTATGAAAATATCTAAAATTTGACATAAAATTTGAAAATTTAGCAAGTTCTAAACTTTTAATTTTAATGCCCTTAAACCACAGTTATATCACACAAAATGGTTAATAAATAAAACTTAGCAAATGTCTACTTCGTATCAATATCTTTTTTTAAACATAACTTTTTTTGATAGGAGGTAAGAAGGGTTAACATTTAACAGCTGTCATGCTGGTGGGTGTGGACCCAGTGCGCCACGAGTCCTGCTTACCAAGGAGGGGTATGACTAATACCTAATTTTCGTGAGAGCCTCTGGTGGTGAGGTTAAGCTTGGGTGCAGATAGTTTATAGGCATCACTCCAGGGCAGTACCCGGGACTGCAGCAGATGACCTGAGGATCAGAGGCACAGGTTTGCAGAACAAGAGGGCAACAACAAAAGTGTGGAGAGATGGTGAAAGGTCAGACAAAGCAGGTAAACAAGCTCGATCAGTAACAGTAAACAGAAGTAAGTGGAACATATGAACAGGTGGTAAAAACAAAGGAATCAATATTCAGGCAGGAAGTGGAAGGTGGAGTTGCATAATAAAGGTCAGAGAACCTAATCCCTTCAGGACCAAGCAGGGTTAAATTCCTGCAGAGAATGGCCACACTCCCATGAGGCTAAGTAAATGCCACAAGTAATACAGCAGTGCTTGCATGAAACAGACCAGCTGACTCTTGAAGAAACCGAACGGTGAGTAGAGGGGTGCTGGGGAGGCATGAGAGTTACCGCCGTGACAGAAACTAGCCTACAGTTACACCATATTGTTTTAGCCCCAAATTTTGCATTTTCAAAAGGGTAATAGGAGGAATTTGTTGTGCAGTTTCCCATTAGTACATCAATACCCTATATGTCACGGAAAATTACTGTTTGGGTGCATGGCAGGGCTTTGAAGGAAAGGAAGCACCTTTTGACTTTTGGAGCACAAATTTGGCTAGACTGGAGAGTGGAAGGCATGTCAAGTTTGTAGAGCAAATTATGTGCCTAAACAGTGGAAATCCCCCAGATGTGACCCATTTTGGAAACTATAGCCCACAAGGCACTTATCTAGTGATATGGTGAGTACCTTGAGCCCACAGGTGCTTAACAGAATTTTAAAACGTTGACAGTGAAAATGAAAAAAAACACTTTTTTTCCCACAAAAATGTTGCTTCAGTGCCAAATTTTTCATTTCAACAATGTAAGCAGAAAAAATGGCTCCCAATATCGGTTGTATAATTTTTTCTTGAGTACGCTGATGCCCCATATGTGGTAGAAAATGACTGTTTTGGCCCACAGCAGAGCTCGGAAGGGAAGGAGTGCTAATTAAATTCTGGAGCACAATTTTGGCTGGAATAGATTGCAGATGTATTGTCACATTTGAACAGCCCTTGACATGCCAAATATCAGATACCCCCACAAATGACCACATTTTGGATAATACAATTCTTAAAATTTCATCTAGGGGTGCAGTGAGCATGTCTAACCCTCAGGACATTCACAGAATTATATAATATTGGGCTGAAACAATGGAAAATTACCATTTTTCCATTAACATGTTGCTTTGGCACACATTTTCAATTTTAAAAAGGGATAATTGGAGAAAATAGACTATATAATTTGTTACTCAACTAATCCCACACAATCAAAGTGGGAAGAACGAAGAGATCCCATAATTAAAACCACATGTTTATTGATATTTGTTTAAAATTAACAGAATAAAAAAGCATAAATACCATAGGGGACACCAAGAGACAAGGCAAATAATAAACAGACCATACTCATGAAAATAAGGATAACAACAGTGGCTGAACAAAACCCCAAATAGTTAGCTCAGTGGCTTAGTATATCCAATGTAAATAACGGTATCAAATAATTTCATCTACCTCCCAAAAGACAACCTCAATAATAATGCACACAGTGGTTACTGTTGTGAGTTTGGTTTTTGGGCTCCCCCGGTGGTCACTGGTGGTACTGGACTTGTGTGCTTCACTTTCTCTGTTCACCTGTTTCCATCAGGATATGGGAGTATCCTATTTAGCCTTGCTGCTCAGTTATTCTAGTGCCGGCCATCAATGTAACCAGAGCCTTTCTGTTGCATGTTCCTGCTTCTAGACTACTATCAGCTAAGTTGGACTCTTAGTCCTAAGTTTGTTTGCATTTTTGTTCCAGTTCACAGTTATGTTATGTTTCTGTAGCTGGAAGCTCTTGTGGGCCGAAATTACCACTCCGGTGTCATGAGTTGACACATGAGTCTTAAAGTAATTTCTGGATGGTATTTTAATAGGGTTTTCAGCTGACCGTGAAGTTCCCTATTGTATCTTCTTACTATCTAGTAAGCGGACCTCGCTTTGCTGAACCTACCTTCATACTGCGTATGTCTTTTCCTCTGAACTCACCGTCAATATATGTGGGGGGCTTCTGTCTCCTTTTTGGGGGAATTTCCCTAGAGGTAAGCCAGGTCTGTTTTTTCCTCTATTAGGGTTAGTTAGTTCTCCGGCTGGCGCTGGGCGTCTAGGGATAAAACGTAGGTACGTCACCCGGCCACTGTTAGTTGTGTGGTAGGTTTAGCTCACGGTCAGCTCGAGATTCCATCACCCAAGGGCTAGTCTGTTATTTAAGTTCTCTGACGTTCCCTTGCCATTGGGAACCATGACAGGTTACATTATCTGATACAAACATAAGATGCACATATGGGGGCAAACTAACAGACCGCTGAATCCATAAGATAGTAAAGAGATGGTGTTACCTCGTGCTGATGGCGTCCCCTCACCCCGACGCGCGTTTCGCCTCCTGCTTCTTCCGGGGGCATCCATTTTTCCATTAAAATGTTGCTTTGGCACACATTTTCAATTTTAAAAAGGGATAATAGGAGAAAATAGACTATATAATTTGTTACGCAATTTATCCTGAGCATGTCAAAAGCCCATTTGTGGTCAAAGACCATTTTTGAAGCACAATACTGGAAGTTCAGGTTTTTCTGGAATGGCTTGAGAGACCATGTCACATTCACAAGGCTCTTGAGGTGCCAGAACAGCAGAACTTCTCCATAAGTGACCCCATTTTACAAACTATATCACTTATTGAATTCACCTAAAGGGTACAGTGATCATATTGACAAGGTAGGTGTCTTACAGAATGCTACACCATTGGACAGTGAAGAAAAATAATTCTTTACATTTTTACCACAAAAAAAAATTGTTTTTGCATCACTATATTCAGAGAGTTAAAACTTTTTTATTTCTACACTGAAGGAGCTGTATGGCAGCTTATTTTTTGCAGGACAAGATGACATTTTCAGTTATACCATTTATATTTCCACTCGACTATTAGATTGCATTTTATTCTACCTTTTGTTCGGCAGAGTGATGAACAAGCATAGTTTTTTACCATGTTTCTTATCTATTTTTTTTTCCAGTGTTCACTGAAGGGAGTAACTAGTGTGACAGTTTTATAGCTCAGGTCCTTCCAGACATGGCGATACTAATTATGTGTACTTTTTTTTTCTTGCTTCTTTTTTTTTACATAAATAAACCTATTTATTGGCATAAAACTATTTTCTTGCTTGTTTTTTTGTGATTTTTTTTAATTACTTTTACAATTTTTTACCTTTTTTTTTCCTTAGTCCCTCTATGGAACTTTAACTTTTATTAGCATGATTTCTGATATAATGTATTGCAATGGACCAGCACTGCAATTCATTACACCTGTCAGTATTGCACTGACAGAAGCCCCTTAGATCATGCTCCTGGCATGGTTTAACAGACCTGCTATAGCTGGTTGACCTGGAATTCTTCATGATGACCTCGGGTTGCCATGACAACAATTGGGCCTTTGAGATTATATCATGGGGTGCCTATCAGATGAGAGAGAGTCCCCTCCCTCTCTTAGCCTTCCAAATGCTCCTGGCAGTGAAAGCCAGGTCTCGGCTGTCATGAAAGCTGAGCTCCCACCACGGGCACAACTCCTTTGCCATGCACGATCACAATGATAAACCCATACGTCAAAGGTCCAGAACCCCTATCCAATCATGACGTATGGGTATGTCACAGTTTGTGAATTGGTTAACACTTACCATCCCTGAATCTAGGAAAACTATGAAAAAAATAATGTTTGAGATTGTTTCTCATGTTTCTTTAACATATTTCTGACGACGAAAAAAAAAATGAAGGAGAGTTTCTTTAAATTCATCCTACTCAAGTGGATTATTCATCAAGGATGGCATCTAAACTTCCAGTCTTAATGAATTGGCCCCACAAATTTTTACTTCTCCCCATAGTGCTCCCTTAAGACCGGAGTCAGACTACCGTAGAATATGGCCAAGTGCTATGTGAGAAAACATAGCATAGCACTCAGCCCAGTGATTATCTATGGGACAGCTCTCATCACCGTTTTTTTTTCACAGGCATATTCGACGTGCGTGTAAAATCACAGCATTGTCACCGAGACTCGTCCAAGACTCGCCAATGCAAGCCTATTGGTACGAGAAAAAATAGCACAGTACTCGGCCTATGTGAGTGCTGTCCAATTTTTACACACCAATGTCCTTTGAAAAGCTGGCAATTCATGTGCCGAATACAGTAAAATCACAGCGTGGCAGGTTAGAATAGAATAGATTGAATAGATATATACACATAGAATAGATAGATATATAGATGTCAGTGACACACACATATACAGCTCTGGCAAAAATTAAGAGACCACCACATCAAAACCCTGTCATGGGCAGCCCAATCTCCAGACCTGAACCCCATTGAAAACCTCTGGAATATATTCAAGAGAAAGATGAATAGTCACAAGCCATCAAACAAAGAACTGCTTAAATTTTTGCGCCAGAAGCAGTGTGAAAGACATGAATGCTGTGATTAAAAATCATGGTTATTCCACAAAATATTGATTTCTGAACTCTTCGTGAGTAGTATTGTTGTTTCTAAATGATTATGAACTTGTTTTCTTTGCATTATTTGAGGACTGAAAGCACTGTTTTTTTTATTTTGACCATTTTTCCTTTACAGAAAAAAATTACAAAATTTATTGCTTGGAAATTCAAAGACATGTTGTCAGAAGTTTATAGAATAAATGAACAATTTACATTTTACTCAAAAGTATACCTATAAAGAGAAAAATCAGACAAACTGAACATTTTGCAGTGGTCTCTTAATTTTTGCCAGAGCTGTATATGTAATAGATAGATAATAGATACACAGATAGATAAAAAGCTGGCAATTCAGCAGCCGCATAGAGCAATATCACAGCAGGACCAGACAGGATAGAAGATATGGATTACATACAGTAAATACACATAGAATAGATAGATATACAGATGTTTGTGACATATATACAATTAGTAGTGTGTGCAGCTTACTGTACATGTATTTAGTTAATAAAAGATAATTCTCCTGAAAAAAATGGCGTGGGCTCCTGCATAATTTTCATAACCAGCAGAGGGAAATCCAATGCCTGGGGCTGATGTTCATAGCCTGGGAAGCGGGTAATACCCATGGAGCTTCAAATATAAGCTCAAAACTGTATACTTTACCTTTACTGGCTATTAAAATGGGGACACAAAAAATGATGCAGGGACCCCCTATAATTAACAACCAGCAAAGGCTATGGAGACAGCTGCGGGCTGATATTGATAGCCTAGGAAGAGGCCATGGATACTGGCCCCCCAGGCTAAAAACATCAGCTCTCAGCTGCCCCAGAAAATGCGCATCTCTAAGATAAGCCAATTCTTGCATGTAGCCTCGCTCCTCCCACTTGCCCTGTAGCAGTGGCTAGTGAGGTGATAGTTGGGGGGTTGATGTCACCTTTTTATTTTCAGGTGACATCAAGCCCCGAGGTTAGTAATGGAGAGGCATAAATAAGATGCCCCCATTACTAACCCCATAGTCACATTGTATGAAGACACAGACACCCATAAAAAGTCCTTTAATTGAAAGAATGACACAGACTCTTTTAATAAATCTCAATTAAACCATGCTTATGACCTCGCCCATTCCACCTACGCCATTGTCATCTGCAAAAGAGTTAGAAATAAAAAACAACAATATTCCTCACCTTTCTGCAGAGATGCTGCTAATCCATTTGTCCCAGGATGGTTCTAGCTCTGCTACATCGAGATGGCAAGCTGCATGGTTGCATGATGCGACCATACAGCCTGTCATCCAGCAGAAACACTGAGCAGCGTGTGCTCAGTGTCTCCCTGTGAAATGCTATTCCCTGTCTGAGGGCACTGCAAGCATGAAAGAGTTCTTCTGCTCGTGGTGCCATTAGACAGGTCCTGCGAGTTCACAGCCAGTGAACTCACTTGACCTTTCTGATGTCAATGCGAGAGTGGTGGGAAATTTTCCCAATGCGCTCGCATTGACATCAGAAAGGTAAAGTGAGTTCATTGGCTGTGAACTCGCTGGACCTGTCTAACAGCACCGCGAGCAGGAGAACTTTCTCATGCTTGTGGTGCCCTCAGTGTTTCTGCTGGATGACAGGCTGTATTGTCGCATCATGTCCCGTCATGGGACAAATGGATTAGCAGCATCTCTGCGGAAAGTTGAGGAATATTGTTGTGTTTTATTTTTAACTATTTTGCAGATGACAAGGGCGTCGGTTGGAATGAGCAAGGTCATAAGCATGGTTTAATTAAGATTTATTAAAGGAGTCTGTGTCATTTTTTCATTTAGAGGACTTTATTCTGGGTGTCTTTTCATACAATGTGACTATGAGGTTAGTAATGGGTGCTGTCATGATCTCCATGGCCAGAGAACTAGCATAAGCCTCTATAGGAACAAGCTCTTGGAAGATGTAACTGTACTGACCATGAACTAAACCTACCGCATCATCTAGAAGTAGCCAGGTAGCATGTCCTACTTTTTATCCCTATATGCCCAGCGCCGGCCGGAGAACTAAATAATGCTAGCAGAGGGAAATATAAGACCTGACTCACCTCTAGAGAAATGCCCAAAAGGAGACAGAAGCCCCCCACATATATTGGCGGTGATATGAGATGAAACAACAAACGCAGCAGGAAAATAGTTTTAGCAAATTTGAGGTCCGCTTTCTAGATAGCAGAAGACAGGAAGCATACTTTCATGGTCAGTAGAAAACCCTAACAAAACACATCCAGAAATTACTTTAGGACTCTGGCATTAACTCATAATACCAGAGTGGCAATTCCTGATCAACAAGAGCTTTCCAGACACAGTAACGAAACTGCAGCTGTGAACTGGAACCAAAATACAAAAACAAAACATGGACGAATGTCCAACTTATCTAGTAGATGTCTGGGAGCAGGAACAAGCACAGAGAGGCTTCTGATAACATTGTTGACCGGCAAGCATCTAACAGAGAAGCCAGGTTATATAGCGACACCCAGATCTAATCAGAACAGGTGAACAGGGAAGATGATGTCACAAGTTCAATTCCACCAGTAGCCACCGGGGGAGCCCAGAATCCAAATTCACAACAGTACCCCCCCCTCAAGGAGGGGGCACCGAACCCTCACCAGAACCACCAGGGCGATCAGGATGGGCCCTATGAAAGGCACGAACCAGATCAGAGGCATGAACATCAGATGCAGTGACCCAAGAATTATCCTCCTGGCCGTATCCCTTCCACTTGACCAGATACTGGAGTCTCCGTCTGGAAACACGGGAGTCTAGGATTTTTTCCACAACGTACTCCAACTCACCCTCAACCAACACCGGAGCAGGAGGCTCAACGGAAGGCACAACCGGTGCCTCATACCTGCGCAATAACGACCGATGAAAAACGTTATGAATAGAAAAGGATGCAGGGAGGTCCAAACGGAAGGAAACAGGGTTAAGAATCTCCAATATTTTATACGGACCGATGAACCGAGGCTTAAACTTAGGAGATGAGACCCTCATAGGGACAAAACGAGAAGACAACCACACCAAATCTCCAACACAAAGCCGAGGACCAACACGACGGTGACGGTTGGCAAAAAGCTGAGTCTTCTCCTGGGACAACTTTAAATTGTCCATCACCTGCCCCCAGATATGATGCAATCTCTCCACCACCGCATCCACTCCAGGACAATCCGAGGATTCCATCTGACCGGAGGAAAATCGAGGATGGAACCCCGAATTACAGAAAAACGGGGAAACCAAGGTGGCAGAGCTGGCCCGATTATTGAGGGCGAACTCCGCCAATGGCAAAAAAGCAACCCAATCATCCTGGTCAGCAGACGCAAAACACCTCAGATATGTCTCCAGGGTCTGATTAGTCCGCTCGGTCTGGCCATTAGTCTGAGGGTGAAAAGCAGACGAAAAAGACAAATCTATGCCCATCCTAGCACAAAATGCCCGCCAAAATCTAGACACAAATTGGGTTCCTCTGTCAGAAACGATATTCTCAGGAATACCATGCAAACGAACAACATTTTGAAAAAACAGGGGCACCAACTCGGAAGAAGAAGGCAATTTGGGCAGGGGAACCAAATGAACCATCTTAGAAAAACGGTCACACACCACCCAGATGACAGACATCTTCTGAGAAACAGGCAGATCTGAAATAAAATCCATCGAGATGTGTGTCCAAGGCCTCTTAGGAATAGGCAAGGGCAACAATAATCCACTAGCCCGAGAACAACAAGGCTTGGCCCGAGCACAAACGTCACAAGACTGCACAAAGCCTCGCACATCTCGTGACAGGGAAGGCCACCAGAAGGATCTTGCCACCAAATCCCTGGTACCAAAAATTCCAGGATGACCTGCCAACGCAGAAGAATGCACCTCAGAGATGACTTTACTGGTCCAATCATCAGGAACAAACAGCCTATCAGGCGGACAACGATCCGGTCTATCCGCCTGAAACTCCTGCAAGGCCCGCCGCAGGTCTGGAGAAACAGCTGACAAGATAACTCCCTCCTTAAGAATACCTGTGGGGTCAGAGTTGCCAGGTGAATCAGGCTCAAAACTCCTAGAAAGGGCATCCGCCTTAACATTCTTAGAACCTGGTAGGTACGATACCACAAAATTAAACCGAGAAAAAAATAATGACCAGCGCGCCTGTCTAGGATTCAGGCGCCTGGCGGTCTCAAGATAAATCAAATTTTTGTGGTCAGTCAATACCACCACCTGATGTCTGGCCCCCTCGAGCCAATGGCGCCACTCCTCAAACGCCCACTTCATGGCCAAAAGCTCCCGATTCCCAACATCATAATTCCGCTCAGCGGGCGAAAATTTACGGGAAAAGAAGGCACAAGGCCTCATCACGGCGCAGTCAGAACTTTTCTGCGACAACACTGCCCCAGCTCCGATCTCAGAAGCGTCGACCTCAACCTGAAAAGGAAGAGTCACATCAGGCTGACGCAACACAGGGGCAGAAGAAAAACGGCGCTTAAGCTCCTGAAAGGCCTCCACAGCATCAGGGGACCAATTAGCAACATCAGCACCCTGTCTAGTCAAATCGGTCAATGGCTTAACGACATCCGAAAAACCAGAAATAAATCGACGATAAAAGTTGGCAAAGCCCAAAAATTTCTGAAGACTTTTAAGAGAAGAGGGCTGCGTCCAATCACAAATAGCTTGAACCTTGACAGGATCCATCTCAATGGAAGAGGGAGAAAAAATATATCCCAAAAAGGAAATTCTCTGAACCCCAAAAACGCACTTAGAACCCTTGACACACAGAGAATTAGACCGCAAAACCTGAAAAACCCTCTTAACTTGCCGGACATGAGAGTCCCAGTCATCCGAAAAAATCAGAATATCATCCAGATACACTATCATAAATTTATCCAAAAAATCGCGGAAAATATCATGCATAAAGGACTGGAAGACTGAAGGGGCATTAGAAAGACCAAAAGGCATCACCAAATACTCAAAGTGGCCCTCGGGCGTATTAAATGCGGTTTTCCACTCATCCCCCTGCCTGATCCGCACCAAATTATACGCCCCACGGAGATCAATCTTAGAGAACCACTTGGCCCCCTTTATGCGAGCAAACAAATCAGTCAGCAACGGCAATGGGTATTGATATTTAACCGTGATTTTATTCAAAAGCCGATAATCAATACATGGTCTCAAAGAGCCGTCTTTTTTTGACACAAAGAAAAAACCGGCTCCTAAGGGAGATGACGATGGACGAATATGTCCCTTTTCCAAGGACTCCTTTATATATTCTCGCATAGCAGCATGTTCAGGCACAGACAGATTGGCAAGTGATCCAATTAAGAGCACAGAGGAAAAAAAAAAAAAAAAAAAAAAAAAAAACTCTCAGCAGACTTCTTATTTCTCTCCTTTCTCAGCCAAGGATTTTAACCCTTTAGTGGGCCGGTCAAACTGTCATGATCTCCATGGCCAGAGAACTAGCATAAGCCTCTATAGGAACAAGCTCTTGGAAGATGTAACTGTACTGACCATGAACTAAACCTACCGCATCATCTAGAAGTAGCCAGGTAGCATGTCCTACTTTTTATCCCTATATGCCCAGCGCCGGCCGGAGAACTAAATAATGCTAGCAGAGGGAAATATAAGACCTGACTCACCTCTAGAGAAATGCCCAAAAGGAGACAGAAGCCCCCCACATATATTGGCGGTGATATGAGATGAAACAACAAACGCAGCAGGAAAATAGTTTTAGCAAATTTGAGGTCCGCTTTCTAGATAGCAGAAGACAGGAAGCATACTTTCATGGTCAGTAGAAAACCCTAACAAAACACATCCAGAAATTACTTTAGGACTCTGGCATTAACTCATAATACCAGAGTGGCAATTCCTGATCAACAAGAGCTTTCCAGACACAGTAACGAAACTGCAGCTGTGAACTGGAACCAAAATACAAAAACAAAACATGGACGAATGTCCAACTTATCTAGTAGATGTCTGGGAGCAGGAACAAGCACAGAGAGGCTTCTGATAACATTGTTGACCGGCAAGCATCTAACAGAGAAGCCAGGTTATATAGCGACACCCAGATCTAATCAGAACAGGTGAACAGGGAAGATGATGTCACAAGTTCAATTCCACCAGTAGCCACCGGGGGAGCCCAGAATCCAAATTCACAACAGGGTGCATCTTATTGATGCCTCTCCATTACTAACCTCGGAGATTGATGTTACCTGACAATGCAAAGGTGACATCAACTCCCCCAACTATCTGTTAGGGCTAGCGGAACGCACCGAATAAATATAGACGTTATTATTGGTGCGTTCGCAGCCCGGGGTCCACTGTGCAGGAGGAACCTGCTGTTAGCAAATGACAGCACTATATGGCGGTCTAAGTGAACTCTGTTACTTCACAGAGTCACTCAGAAAGAAGACGCTGTGTCCTGTTAACATCACAGGGGAACACAGGTAACTGCTGAGCTGATGGCAGTCAGTGGTCATGCACTCAGAGAAGCACACAAAACACTCCTCTCCGGTGGAACCAGAATTCTAGAGGCTATGAGCCAGCCATGAATACATTCATACAAAACTCCTCACCGAGGTGCTGGTATTCTAGGGGCTTATTTCAGCCAAACCCTGTCCACATACAGCCATGACACAATAGCAAAGCTCATACACATGTTGATACTAGCGCATGGCCATGCGGCCATGCAAACCTTTTATACCTGCAGCAACTTCAGGACCTTCCTACAGGAGCAATGGGAGCTGCCACAGTACCTGAGCAACTTCAGGACCTTCCTAGAGGACCAATGGGAGCTGCTGCAGTACCTGAGCAAGTGACCCCTGACCTCCAATGAGAGGTCTTACCTTGGGCATGCTCAGAAGAAAAATGAAAAGCAGGACAGACCCAGAGACGTCTGCTCGCTGCTGACCAGTACTGGCTATAATGGCAGAACCTGGAAGAGTAGCAGTAACCAGGTGCAGAGTATCTGCCTGAGCAAGACGCTAGGACTGACATCTCCGCTGAGCAGGCTCCACTGCGGCTGGAGAAGGATGGGAGACAGCAGCGGAGATGGCTCCAGATTCCCCCTGTGCAGAGGCGGGAACTCGACACCTAACACTATCATTTCACTTTCCACCGCTACAGATCTTTAGGTGTACTTCACAGGCAGATCCTATTGATTTCTTGATTGAGAACAGGTGCAGTAATCAGGTCTGGGTGTGGCTAGGGAATTCAAATGTATCTTGCCAAAGATGTGACCACAGTTAATTGATGTTTTAAGAGAGAGGGCACTCACTTTTTCACACAGGGCCTTTAGGTGTCTTTTGTTTCTCCCAAAATAATAAATTTTTCCATTTAAAAACTGCATTTTGTTATCTTTGTCTAACATTTATATTTATTTGCTAATCTGAAACTTTTAAGAGTGAAAAACATTCAAAAGAATAGGAAATCAGGAAGAGGCAAACACTTCTTCACACAACTGTATATCTTTGGTAACTGTGGCCAATAAGTTCTATTTTAACCTTATCAGTCTATAGGACTTGTTTTGAAAATGCATTAAGCTTGTTTAGATGATCTTTTGCATCCTTCTGATCCTTAATTTTATGGTGAGGATGCAGGAGAGGTTTTTCTTCTGATGATCCTTCCTTGAAGCCCATATACAGCTCTGGCAAAAATTAAGAGACCACCACATGAAAACCCTGTCATGGGCAGCCCAATCTCCAAACCTGAACCACATTGGAAACCTCTCGAATGTAATCAAGAGGATGATGGATAGCCACAAGCCATCACACAAAGAAGAACTGCTTAAATTTTTGTGCCAGGAGCAGTGTGAAAGACTGGTAGAAAGCTTGCCAAGACGCATGAAAGCTGTCATTAAAAATCATGGTTATTCCACAAAATATTGATTTCTGAACTCTTCGTGAGTTAAAACAGTAGTATTGTTGTTTCTAAATGATTATGAAGTTGTTTTCTTTGCATTATTTGAGGTCTGAAAGCACTGGGGTTTTTTAATTTCGACCATTTCTAGTTTTCAGAAAAAAAATTACAAAATGTATTGCTTGGAAATTCGGAGACATGTTGTCAGAAGTTTATAAAATAAAAGAACAATTTACATTTTACTCAAAAATATACCTATAAAGAGAAAAATCAGACAAACTGAACATTTTGCAGTCATCTCTTAATTTTTGCCAGAGCTGTATGTGCAGGTGTCTTTGAACATGTGGAACAATGTACCACAATTCCAGAAGCTGCTAAATCTTTCTGAAAGGTCTTTTGCAGTCAAGCAGTGGTTTTAATTTGCCTCTCGAGCAATCTTATGAGCAGCTCTCCCTGAAATATTGCTTGATCTTCCAGACCTTATCTTTACCTCCACTGTTCTTGTTAACTGCCATTTTTTAATTACATTTGAACTGAGGAAAGGAAGACTTGAAAACGCTTTGCTATCTTTTTTTAGCCTTCTCCTGCTTTGTGGGCCTCCACCATTTTCATCTTTAGAGTGCTATGAAGCTGCTTAGAAGAGCCCATGGCTGCTGTTTTTTTGCTCAAACTTAGAAGAGGCTGGGTTTTTATGAAGCTGGGAAATTGGCATCACCTGGCCTTTCCTAACGATGATAGTGAACAAGCCATAACCCTAACAAAATAATTAGGCGTGAAACCTTGGTCAAAGCTATCTGAGCACAAAAATCTCTAAGGGTGACCAAACTTTGGAAATTTGATTTGGCCTATTCACCTTTTTCTCATTTTTAAAATGAAATGACAATCTATATATAGTGTATAGGATACCAAAATGTATATATAAATATATATTTGCCTAAAATACAAAAAATACAAATGAAATGTGCCATCTTTAACTTTAGCTTTTTTACAGATCATTTCCTCTTCAACTTGCTTAGCTGTTCACAATAATAGTAATTTTGATCAGGAGTGTCCAAACTTTTACATGCCAGTGTAAGTTTTTTTTATTTTTACTGTATATTACATATTGTAAAGATTGATTTTAGAAGACACTTTTTTGGAAATCCAATTGGTATAGTGCATGAGAAATGTGTTCAGAAACAAATAAATACATAAAAGAAATCCTTCTCAGTATTTCTCAATCAGAAGTGAGATGTCAGGCTTTGTACAGAAGTGTGGTAATCTGTGTCATTTAACGCTGGAAAAACAGCTTGTTAGGCAGCTGTCTGAAAGCCTCTCTAATGAATTATTACAATAGGAAACGAAATACTACTGAAGTTCAGGAGAGTATATTATTACATTAATGTGAATGTCATTTCACCTTGCAGAAAGGGTGAGTAACCACCCTGACACACTTTGGGGTAATTCATCATACAATACATCAACAGTTTTCTATTATATAAAAATAATTAATTTTTTGAACGATGCACATTACGCAAAAGCGTGTGAATTTTGGTGTTTCTATACTCTATACTATCTGTACAAAAAATGTGTAAGGTTTAGCAAGGAAGGGGCCAAGCCAAACACAGCCTTATAGATTTTCTTTATTTATGCCAGGAAGTTGACATAATCCAACTCCGAACACAGCAGCAAAATTAATTATGGGAAATGTACCTCTTAATGAATGTGGTGCGTCTTACTTCAAGAAGCTTTTCTTTTATGTTGGTGTAAGAAACACGAGTCTTAATGAATCGGCCCTTTAAACTGGATGGAAGTAAAGAATTCTGCATTCCCTGGTTGGACTAACCTTACATACTGCGTTGCGTGTTCAGCAAAAACAAATTTATTATCCTCCCACCTGCTGTTGTACGAATAATAAATATATAATGACCCCAGGGTTATCTGCAGTCAACTTTCTTATGTTTTTCTTATGTTCTGTGAAATATTTATTTTTTTAATTATCCTTGTCCCATAAAGTGACTCAATTTTTTGTCTCTCTTTTATAAGAATAATTATATATAAATATCTGTATAGTTTGCTGCATAAATATTTTTTGTACATTACATGTAATTGGGGAAAGTTATTGAAGCAGTATATATCACATCCATTTGTTTGATGTTCCGCACTTCAGAAAACAGCTTTTTTTAAGTCAAGAAATGAGTACATGGGTGCTGTCAGCATTTACATTTCTAAAGATCAAAGATTTCCACTGTCTCCTACTGTGCACCAATTTCACTACTAAAGTAATCATTGTAGATGGCAACTAGGCTTTTTAATTATTAAGTATCAATGAGCTGGAGGTCATAGTTCAAGGCAAGAGAATTTCTAACTAACATTCACTGAGTTATTCTTTCCTTATTTCCTTCAGGCAAGATAAACGATTATATAGCCCTTATAAAATCTGTTGCTTATTCAAGATGATAGTGGTGTCACATAGTATAAACCATACATATTCACAAATCATTGTAAAATACATATTTTATCATTTTTTATTATAATTTAGCTAATTAATTGAAGGTGTCTTCAAACTAAGCTAAAACACATTGGAAATGTTTTGGTATTGCCACAAAAAGCCTGGTATGAAACTTAATTAATATAAGTAATACTAAATTATAACATATTTATAATAAAGCATTGTGAATAGTTAACCCCACGTGAATGTGCTACTGAAAATAGTGATATCTCTATGAAAGTGTCAACTGCTAGAGAAGAAGACCTGGTTTACCGAAAGGTCAAACTAGAGTAGGAGCTGTTCATATGATAGAGAATGGCACCAGGGTTTTTGTAGGTTGTAGACTTGACTAAACAGTTTGGTTTTTAAAGTGAGGGAGAGTCTGACCATTTGGGATAGTGAATTCTAAAGAATGGTACATGCATCATGTGAGACATGAGGTCTCGGGAATGTTTGTATGAGAAGCAGATGAGAGGAGCAAAGATGAAAGACATGATGATTACGTGTGGGGAGGTATACTGAGAATAGATCAGAGATAAATGAATAGGATAGGTTATAGACATTCTAGTATATCATTGCTGCTACTATGAACTGAATTCACTTAGCAATGTGTATCCTGGAAGATGGTAGAGGAAGATAAACCGGAGAGTAGAGTTCAACTTGGATTGAAAGAGAGCAAAAGTGTTAGATGGTAGGCCACAGAGAAGGCTATCGTAGATTACAATGACTCTGTCAGCATAGAATTACTATTCAAACCAAGTACAGATGCCCTGTGCATCATGGTGTGGCCAAGCAATTAAGTGCATCTTTCCATCTTTTTGGTTTCCATCTATACATTTATGTCTGTCCTTCCCTGTTCCTATGAATCTACAGATGTTAATCAAAGAGGGAGTGTGGAGATAGAGGTAAAACAAGCAGGTGAGAAGGTTCACTTATATGTTTGGCCCCGCTTTAATGCATCAAGCACCTGTATTTGGTTTGAACAGTCAATCTGTGCTGACAGAAACCCTTTAATTTTTAGATGATGAAGGTATCCACTAGCATTTTGTTTACCTCAAGTTCAGGAAGAGGTTATTGGAAACCAGTTTTGCAGTAGAAGCAGCACGAGGTGGTTAGATTTGCAATTTGAACGATGGGTCAGAATCAAAAGTTGTCCAGAAGCAGTGGACATGTCAAACTAGGGAAAGTGTGGAGCCTTTGATAGCTTTCATGAGGAGGTTGACTGAGATTGGAGAAAGTGGAAGAAATAGAAGGCTTTAGAAGTTAAGTTGCATTTATGCTAGATAGGTAACATCTAACCAGAGAAATAAATTTGAACACATGAGCATAAAAAGTAAAAGAGGTACAGAAAGTCATGAGATTCCATAAACTGTCCCAGGCCAAAGGTAATGCTGAGGAAGAGTAGG
Source organism: Ranitomeya variabilis (assembly GCF_051348905.1). Lineage (NCBI taxonomy): Eukaryota > Metazoa > Chordata > Amphibia > Anura > Dendrobatidae > Ranitomeya > Ranitomeya variabilis. Next base: position 481,723,903 of record NC_135234.1, on the reverse strand, counting down.
GGTCTCAGAATAGTCTTTAGGGACAGCAACAGACAGAGGAGGAGGAATGAACCCAACTGAGTTGAATCAATATATTACAACAGTTGAATTCCTTACAGTTACTTAGAAAAAGTGCTTTCATTTATCACTTTCTAACATGAGAACGTGTTCAAAATTGTTTTTCTATTTGGCAACTTTGTACTGTACCTTTGGTTACTTTGATTTATTGAAGATGACAGGATTTAATGTTTTCTTAACATTGCGCGTCTAGAAACTGCTTACTGTAGGTTTTACCAACAATGTATCCCATCAATTATTTATACACTTTATAATCTTATACCCTTTGGAAACAAATGAGCGTACAAAATGAGCAAGCATGGCCTTAAACTGTGACTGCATGATCTGTAATTGTAAATCTAATAACCAGAAATCAAACGAAAAGGAATAGCGGAAAATGTAACTGAGATGATAAGATGTCAGAATCCTAATGTAAACACATTAATGCGTCGGGATAAATCAACAAGTTGTAAATGTAATTACACAGATCACATTTTACACATTTTATTTATATATTGTTGTAATTTCTTAAACTGATAATATGCAGGAGAACATCTGGCCAGCTTTCATTGATAACAGAATTTTTCTCTATCTTTAAACAACGCTATCGTTTTGTTAGAAGAAAAGGGAAATATCAGGGAGTTCGCTATTCTCGCCTTCTTCAGGTAGCTTATTTCATTTTGTTGTAATAGTTTGGTAGAATGTGTTACCAAAGTTCTGAAGTGAGAAGAAACGGTATTTGATTGGAATTTGTATTCATTTTTAATGTTAATTCAATTTATTGTATAATTGAAGAGTTGTTCTGATGTTTCAAATACAAGTTTTAATTATTTGCCTCCCTAGGGATTGGTGTAGGTTTCCTCCTGCTGCACATTAATTTTGCAAGATAATTTTATACTCAAACTCATTCTGACACTCCCCCATCATACCGCCTCCTGAAGCCAATCACTGACCTCAGCAGTTCCGCCGTTGTAGATGGCGTGAGGTTTTGAGCACAGAGATTGTCTGCAGCAGTCATGTAAGCTATAGTCATCATGCCACTGCTGCAGCTTGACAACAAGCATCAGGGCAGATAAATAGGGAAGATGATTAACACTTGAATTTTAAATTTTAGCATTGTGGAAGCCTGGGGAGGGAAAAGTAATTCCCAGAAATATCATATACAAAATCAGAATCAAAGACAATCCCATTATATATAAGCCTGGCTTCCTTAGACATTCCTCCCTTCAACTGTGTGACAGATTTCAAAGGTTTTACTGCATTTTTGCTCAGAGAATGAATAAAAACAATGTTTTGTGTGTCAAAAGTTGTGCTTTATTCCCAAGGAGCAGAAACTAGTGTTACTGTAAGGAGATGGGCATATTGCCCAAGTTCCCCCTTGATGATGTAGGTTGTTTGACAATAGGGAAAGTAAGAGTTAATGGTTGGGACTAGTCCAGAGTGGGAGGGGCTAAGCTGAAGAAACAGAGGTAGTTTTCCGTCAGAATGTTAGAGCCCTCACATGGCTATGTCAATGGAAAAATAAAAAAGTATGGTTCTTGGAATAAGGAGAGGAAAAAATGAAAGAGCAAAAATGAAAGAATTGCCCATTCCTTATGCTACTACACTGTCCATACATGCTAGATTAATGTTGACATATTCCATGGACAATGTGTGTGAGGGTCATCTGTCTATCCTCCAATCCAACTCCCCATTCTGTTCTTTAGGCATAACAAAACCTCTTGTCAGGAGGTAAGGCAGAAAAAGGAGAAGATTGGCTCAAACTCTGCTCTGCCGTGATATGGTGTCAGTGCTCTGTGCTCCGATCCTCTCGTATGAGAGAATAGTATCACAGCTGCGGAGGAGATGGTGACAGTAGTTTCTTCAGCTCCTCCATTGCCGGCGTCCAGGGGAATCGGACTGCAATCAGATGATCCGAGTGCCACCTGGTGTTTTGCACACCCCCATAGACTTGTATGGGTCCACGCCATCCGATTCGGCATGAGAAAATAAATGCTAGTCGACCCTTCTCCTTAGTATAATATTGGAGCAAGTGCTAGCTGATAAAACATCACTCGTACAGGTTATACGCTGGCTACCTACCAGTATGAGCGAGCCTTTAAACTGAGCAAACTTATGTATTTAAAGTGGCTTTCTGGTTTCAGAAAACCCCTCTCCCCTGGTTGCAGTTTTTTTTTTTAACGGTGCTTTAAGCACCCTCCACAGGTCCATAACTGAGTCTCTTCTGCTGCGCCCAGTTTCCGTTATTGTCTGCAGCCCAAACATCATTGTGATAACACTTCAGCCAAAAACTGAGCTCATCAACTCTGCCTGAGTACATGGCACAAGTTTTCTGAAATCAGAAAACCCCTTTTAGGTAATAAGCCAAAATGTAAAACTTCACAAGTCTCTGTTACTTAAAAAGATATGCAAATATCTTCTTCAGAAAGGAAGAGGACTGGAACATTAGCGCCACCTATTGGATGTGGCAATATGAAAATTAAAGCGACACTCACTTAATTTATATAACTTTCTTAGCAATGTAGCAACCTTTGACAGATCTGTTATTTTTTTTCTTTCAGGCAGTGCTCCTGTGTAACTAGTGAAAAGGCCAAGAAACACAGCCCTCATCCTGCAGATAGAGGAAATGAATAATTAATATAGAATGCTTTATTAGAAGTGTCATATTTTTAAATTCAGAGGTTAGAAATGGAACAACAATCTTTCACCGCTTGCCATCATATTTGCATTTGCTTTACAATACTTTTTGCATTATACATCTCCTCCTGCAAATATTGTCATGCACAAGGCATACTCCATATTACCAAACCAATTGGACAGCTTCTTCCTACAAAGTCAAAATAATTAATTCTGCTTGTAGCAGAAGGACAGATAATGAAATGCCTGATCTTAAGTCTTGCAGCTTAAAGCAGCTATCTTCTGCTGACCATGCAAGCGACAGCAGTTGAATGCTTTATGTGATTATTTGCAGTCACATCACCACACACAGTACCTACTTGCCATATAAATTCACAAGTGAAGAGGGGAGAGCACAGTCTGTGCCCCGAGGGAACCCATTTCTGAGTTATTACGATGTCTTTATATGTCACAAAGTGAAATTTTAAATGTAACGGAATAAAGTAAAAGACATAAATTGGGAAATAAATATGTAGGCAATATTACAGATTAATAGCTGTGGGACTGTTAACTAGGAAAAGGAAAGTTTCTAGGTAGTTAATAAGTTAGAAGCAATGAAAAAGCCAAATTAAAATGTTGCAGTAGTATTGACTAAACCGAAGACGTTTTGGAATATTGCATATCTGTCTTCTAAATCTGCCTAGGTGATTAAAAATCGGAACGTACAACTCTTGACATGTTTACTCAATGGTAGGAAAGAAGACAACATAAGAAAAACAAATCTTTGAAGAGGTTTTTAATATGTCCTTTTAACCCCTTCACGACATGCACCATACATGTACTGCGCATGTCATTTCTCCCCCTTTGATATGGGCTCCGGTGGTGAGACCACATCTTTCACGTCACAAGGCCCGGAACAGCCACGCATGTGCCCGGATAGCGGCATATAATGCGCGCGTTCGGTCATCGGGCCGGAAATCTGCCCATCGGTGACCCCCGTCATGTGATCGCAGGTCAAAGATGGGTTGGCATGACAACCAGAGGTCTCCTGGAAATCTCTATGGTTGTCACTGGCAGCTTGCTGTGAGCGCTGCCCGGTGGTCAGCGCTCATAGCAAGTGACATATTTGTACCAGAGTCGATTAGGTTATGGCAGCTTCTATTCTCCCATGAAAACTATTGAAGCATGCCAAAAGTTAAAAAAATGTTTTTAAAAAGAATAAAAAATATATAAAAGTTTAAATCAACCCCCTTTCGCCCCATTCAAAATAAAACAATAAAAAAATCAAACATACACATATTTGGTATTGCCACATTCAGAATCGCCCGATCTATCAATAAAAAAAATTAACCTGATTGCTAAATGGAGCAGCAGGAAAAAGGTCAAAATGCCAGAATTACGTTTTTTTGGTCGCCGCAACTTTGCATTAAAATGCAATAACAAGTGATCAAAAAAACGTCTCTGCACCAAAATGGTATCAATAAAAAGACAGCTCGGCACACAAAAAATAAGCCCTCACCTAATCCAAGATTATGAAAAATGGAGACTGTTGTGAAATTGGGTTTTGGGCTCCCCCGGTGGCCACTGGTGGGATTGGGCTTGTGTGCATCGTCCCCTCTGTTCACCTGTTCCCATCAGGATGTGGGAGTCGCTATTTAACCTTGCTCCTCTGTCACTTCCATGCCGGTCAACATTGTAATCAGAAGCCTTTCTGTGCATGTTCCTGCTACCAGACAACTTCCAGCTAAGTCGGACTTTTGTCCTTGTTTGTTTTTTGCATTTTGTTCCAGTTCACAGCTGCAGTTTCGTTTCTGTGTCTGGAAAGCTCTTGTGATCTGAAATTGCCACTCTGATGTTATGAGTTAATACTAGAGTCTTAAAGTAATTTCAGGATGGTGTATTGATAGGGTTTTCAGCTGACCATGAAAGTACCCTTTCTGTCTTCCTGCTATCTAGTAAGCGGACCTCGATTTTGCTAAACCTATTTTCATACTACGTTTGTCATTTTCATCTTAAATCACCGCCAATATATGTGGGGGCCTCTGTCTGCCTTTCGGGGAAATTTCTCTAGAGGTGAGCCAGGACTATATTTTCCTCTGCCAGGATTAGTTAGTCCTCCGGCCGGCGCTGGGCGTCTAGGGATAAAACGCAGGCTACGCTACCCGGCTACTGTTAGTTGTGCGGCAGGTTTAGTTCATGGTCAGTTTAAGTTTCCATCCTTCCAAGAGCTAGTTCCTATGTATGCTGGGCTATGTTCTCTTGCCATTGAGAACCATAACAGTTTGACCGGCCAACAAAGGGTTAAATTAATTGGCAGAGAAAGGAGAGAAAAAAGAAGTCTGCTGAAAATTTTTTTTTTTTTTTCCCTTCAGTTCTGAGTGTGCTTTCAATTGAATCACTTGCAAGTCTGCCTATATTGCAGCCTTCCTCTCTCTCTCTCCTTCTAATCCTGGAATGGCTCTGTGTTCACCTGTTTAAAATGGATATTCAGAGTTTAGCTGCAGGTTTGAATAATCTCACCACGAAAGTTCAAAATTTACAAGATTTTGTTGTTCATGTTCCTATATCTGAACCTAGAATTCCTTTGCCTGAATTTTTCTCGGGGAATAGATCTTGCTTTCAAAATTTCAAAAATAATTGCAAGTTGTTTTTGTCCCTGAAATCTCGCTCTGCTGGAGATCCTGCTCAGCAGGTCAGGATTGTGATTTCCTTGCTCCGGGGCGACCCTCAAGATTGGGCTTTTGCATTGGCTCCAGGGGATCCTGCGTTGCTCAATGTGGATGCGTTTTTTCTGGCCTTGGGGTTGCTTTATGAGGAACCTCATTTAGAGCTTCAGGCGGAAAAAGCCTTGATGTCCCTATCTCAGGGGCAAGATGAAGTTGAAATATACTGCCAAAAATTCCGTAAATGGTCTGTGCTTACTCAGTGGAATGAGTGCGCCCTGGCGGCAAATTTCAGAGAGGGTCTCTCTGATGCCGTTAAGGATGTTATGGTGGGGTTCCCTGTGCCTGCGGGTCTGAATGAGTCCATGACAATGGCTATCCAGATCGATAGACGTCTGCGGGAGCGCAAACCTGTGCACCATTTGGCGGTGTCTACTGAGAAGACGCCAGAGAATATGCAATGTGATAGAATTCTGTCCAGAAGCGAACGGCAGAATTTTAGACGAAAAAATGGGTTGTGCTTTTATTGTGGTGATTCAACTCATGTTATATCAGCATGCTCTAAGCGTACTAAGAAGCTTGATAAGTCAGTTTCAATTGGCACTTTTCAGTCTAAGTTTATTCTATCTGTGACCCTGATTTGTTCTTTATCATCTATTACCGCGGATGCCTATGTCGACTCTGGCGCCGCTTTGAGTCTTATGGATTGGTCCTTTGCCAAACGCTGTGGGTATGATTTAGAGCCTCTTGAAACTCCTATACCTCTGAAGGGGATTGACTCCACCCCATTGGCTAGTAATAAACCACAATACTGGACACAAGTAACTATGCGAATTAATCCGGATCATCAGGAGATTATTCGCTTTCTTGTGCTGTATAATCTACATGATGTGTTGGTGCTTGGATTGCCATGGCTGCCATCTCATAACCCAGTCCTCGACTGGAACGCTATGTCTGTGTTAAGCTGGGGATGTAAGGGGATGCATGGGGACGTACCTTTGGTTTCCATTTCGTCATCTATTCCCTCTGAGATTCCTGAATTCTTGTCTGACTATCGTGACGTTTTTGAAGAACCTAAGCTTGGTTCATTACCTCCGCACCGGGAGTGCGATTGTGCCATAGATTTGATTCCGGGTAGTAAATACCCTAAGGGTCGTTTATTTAATCTGTCTGTGCCTGAACATGCTGCTATGCGAGAATATATAAAGGAGTCCTTGGAAAAGGGACATATTCGTCCTTCGTCATCTCCCTTAGGAGCCGGTTTTTTCTTTGTGTCTAAGAAAGATGGCTCTTTGAGGCCGTGTATTGATTATCGGCTTTTGAATAAAATCACGGTTAAATATCAATATCCGTTGCCACTGCTGACTGATTTGTTTGCTCGCATAAAGGGGGCCAAGTGGTTCTCTAAGATAGATCTCCGTGGGGCGTATAATTTGGTGCGAATTAAGCAGGGGGATGAGTGGAAAACCGCATTTAATACGCCCGAGGGCCACTTTGAGTATTTGGTGATGCCTTTTGGCCTTTCAAATGCCCCTTCAGTCTTTCAGTCCTTTATGCATGACATTTTCCGTGATTATTTGGATAAATTTATGATCGTGTATCTGGATGATATTCTGATTTTTTCGGATGACTGGGACTCTCATGTCCAGCAGGTCAGGAGGGTTTTTCAGGTTTTGCGGTCTAATTCCTTGTGTGTGAAGGGTTCTAAGTGCGTTTTTGGGGTTCAAAAGATTTCCTTCTTGGGATACATTTTTTCCCCCTCTTCCATCGAGATGGATCCTGTCAAGGTTCGGGCTATTTGTGATTGGACGCAACCCTCTTCTCTTAAGAGTCTTCAGAAATTTTTGGGCTTTGCTAACTTTTATCGTCGATTTATTGCTGGTTTTTCTGATGTTGTTAAACCATTGACTGATTTGACTAAGAAGGGTGCTGATGTTGCTGATTGGTCCCTTGCTGCTGTGGAGGCCTTTCGGGAGCTTAAGCGCCGCTTTTCTTCCGCCCCTGTGTTGCGTCAGCCTGATGTTGCTCTTCCTTTTCAGGTTGAGGTCGACGCTTCTGAAATCGGAGCTGGGGCGGTTTTGTCGCAAAGAAGTTCCGACTGCTCCGTGATGAAACCTTGTGCTTTTTTTTCTCGTAAATTTTCGCCCGCCGAGCGGAATTATGATATTGGGAATCGGGAGCTTTTGGCCATGAAGTGGGCTTTTGAGGAGTGGCGTCATTGGCTTGAGGGGGCTAGACATCAGGTGGTGGTATTGACCGACCACAAAAATTTAATTTATCTTGAGTCCGCCAGACGCCTGAATCCTAGACAGGCGCGCTGGTCGTTGTTTTTCTCTCGGTTTAATTTTGTGGTGTCATACCTACCGGGTTCTAAGAATGTTAAGGCGGATGCCCTTTCTAGGAGTTTTGAGCCTGACTCCCCTGGTAATTCTGAACCTACAGGTATCCTTAAGGATGGAGTGATATTGTCTGCCGTTTCTCCAGACCTGCGGCGGGCCTTGCAGGATTTTCAGGCGGATAGACCTGATCGTTGCCCACCTGGTAGACTGTTTGTTCCTGATGATTGGACCAGTAAAGTCATTTCTGAGGTTCATTCTTCGGCGTTGGCAGGTCATCCTGGAATCTTTGGTACCAGGGATTTGGTGGCAAGGTCCTTCTGGTGGCCTTCCCTGTCACGAGATGTACGAGGCTTTGTGCAGTCTTGTGACGTTTGTGCTCGGGCCAAGCCTTGTTGTTCTCGGGCTAGTGGATTGTTGTTGCCCTTGCCTATCCCGAAGAGGCCTTGGACGCACATCTCGATGGATTTTATTTCGGATCTTCCTGTTTCTCAGAAGATGTCTGTCATCTGGGTGGTGTGTGACCGTTTCTCTAAGATGGTCCATTTGGTTCCCCTGCCTAAGTTGCCTTCTTCTTCCGAGTTGGTTCCTCTGTTTTTTCAAAATGTGGTTCGTTTGCATGGTATTCCGGAGAATATTGTTTCTGACAGAGGAACCCAATTCGTGTCTAGATTTTGGCGGGCATTCTGTGCTAGGATGGGCATAGATTTGTCTTTCTCGTCTGCTTTCCATCCTCAGACTAATGGCCAGACCGAGCGGACGAATCAGACTTTGGAGACATATTTGAGGTGTTTTGTGTCTGCAGATCAGGATGATTGGGTTGCTTTTTTGCCTTTAGCGGAGTTTGCCCTCAATAATCGGGCCAGCTCTGCCACCTTGGTGTCTCCTTTTTTCTGTAATTCGGGGTTTCATCCTCGATTTTCCTCCGGTCAGGTGGAATCTTCGGATTGTCCTGGAGTGGATGCTGTGGTGGAGAGGTTGCATCAGATTTGGGGGCAGGTGGTGGACAATTTGAAGTTGTCCCAGGAGAAGACTCAGCTTTTTGCCAACCGCCGGCGTCGGGTTGGTCCTCGGCTTTGTGTCGGGGACTTGGTGTGGTTGTCTTCTCGTTTTGTCCCTATGAGGGTTTCTTCTCCTAAGTTTAAGCCTCGGTTCATCGGCCCGTACAAGATATTGGAGATTCTTAACCCTGTGTCCTTCCGTTTGGACCTCCCTGCATCTTTTTCTATTCATAATGTTTTTCATCGGTCATTGTTGCACAGGTATGAGGTACCGGTTGTGCCTTCCGTTGAGCCTCCTGCTCCGGTGTTGGTTGAGGGCGAGTTGGAGTACGTTGTGGAAAAAATCTTGGACTCCCGTGTTTCCAGACGGAAACTCCAGTATCTGGTCAAATGGAAGGGATACGGTCAGGAGGATAATTCTTGGGTGACTGCCTCTGATGTTCATGCCTCCGATCTGGTCCGTGCCTTTCATAGGGCTCATCCTGATCGCCCTGGTGGTTCTGGTGAGGGTTCGGTGCCCCCTCCTTGAGGGGGGGGTACTGTTGTGAAATTGGGTTTTGGGCTCCCCCGGTGGCCACTGGTGGGATTGGGCTTGTGTGCATCGTCCCCTCTGTTCACCTGTTCCCATCAGGATGTGGGAGTCGCTATTTAACCTTGCTCCTCTGTCACTTCCATGCCGGTCAACATTGTAATCAGAAGCCTTTCTGTGCATGTTCCTGCTACCAGACAACTTCCAGCTAAGTCGGACTTTTGTCCTTGTTTGTTTTTTGCATTTTGTTCCAGTTCACAGCTGCAGTTTCGTTTCTGTGTCTGGAAAGCTCTTGTGATCTGAAATTGCCACTCTGATGTTATGAGTTAATACTAGAGTCTTAAAGTAATTTCAGGATGGTGTATTGATAGGGTTTTCAGCTGACCATGAAAGTACCCTTTCTGTCTTCCTGCTATCTAGTAAGCGGACCTCGATTTTGCTAAACCTATTTTCATACTACGTTTGTCATTTTCATCTTAAATCACCGCCAATATATGTGGGGGCCTCTGTCTGCCTTTCGGGGAAATTTCTCTAGAGGTGAGCCAGGACTATATTTTCCTCTGCCAGGATTAGTTAGTCCTCCGGCCGGCGCTGGGCGTCTAGGGATAAAACGCAGGCTACGCTACCCGGCTACTGTTAGTTGTGCGGCAGGTTTAGTTCATGGTCAGTTTAAGTTTCCATCCTTCCAAGAGCTAGTTCCTATGTATGCTGGGCTATGTTCTCTTGCCATTGAGAACCATAACAGGAGACGCTACGGATCTCGGAAAATGACGCAATTTTTTTTTAAACAAACTTTGAGGTTTTTTTTTTTCACAACATGGTAAAACCAATGGTGTTATTTAACCCCTTTCTGCCATTGGACGTATTATTCTGTCCATGTGGGGTGGGCCCTAATTCCCAAGGACGGAATAGTACGTCCAGCACGATCGGCCGTGCTCACGGGGGAAGAGCGGCCGATCGCGGCCGGGTATCAGCTGCCTATCGCAGCTGACATCCGGCACTATGTGCCAGGAGCGGTCACGGACTGACCCCGGCACATTAACCCCTAGCACACCGTGATCAAACATGATCGTGGTGTGCCGGCGGTATAGGGAAGCATCGCGCAGGGAGGGGCCTCCCTGCGTGCTTCCCTGAGACCCCCGGAGCAACGCGATGTGATCGCGTTGCTGCGAGGGTCTCTTACCTCCTATCCCTGCATCCCCCAGATCCAAAATGGCCGCGGGGCTGCATCCGGGTCCTGCAGGGATTACTTCCGGGTGCAGACCAGGCTCTGGTAAGCCTGCAGCACTGGAACTCAGATCGGTGATCTGACAGAGTGCTGTGCAAACTGTCAGATCACCGATATGTGATGTCCCCCCCTGGGACAAAGGAAAAAAGTTAAAAAAAAATTCCCACATGTGTAAAAAAAAAAAGAAACAAAAATCCTAAATAAAGAAAAAAAATATATATATTATTCCCATAAACACATTTCTATATCTAAATAAAAAAAAGCAAACAATAAAAGTACACATATTTAGTATCGCCGCATCCGTAATGACCCCACCTATAAAACTATATCACTAGTTAACCCTTTCAGTGAACACCGTAAAAAAAAAAAACGCAAAAAACAACGCTTTATTCTCATACCGCCAAACAAAAAGTGGAATAACACGCGATCAAAAAGACAGATATAAATAACCATGGTACCTCTGCAAACGTCAGCTTGTCCCGCAAAAAGCGAGCTGCCATACAGCATCATCAGTGAAAAAATAAAAAAGTTATAGTCCTCAGAATAAAGCGATGCCAAAATAATTATTTTTTCTATAAAATAGTTTTTATCGTATAAAAGCGCCAAAACATAAAAAAAGATATAAATGAGGTATCGCTGTAATCGTACTGACCCGACGAATAAAACTGCTTTATCAATTTTACCAAACGCGGTACGGTATAAACGCCTCCCCCAAAAGAAATTCATGAATAGCTGGTTTTTGGTCATTCTGCCTCACAAAAATCGGAATAAAAAGCGATCAAAAAATCTCCCGTGCCCGAACATGTTACGAAAAAAAACATCAACTCGTCCCGCAAAAAACAAGACCTCACATGACTCTGTGATCTCAAATATGGAAAAATTATAGCTCTCAAAATGTGGTAACGCAAAAAATATTTTTTGCAATAAAAAGCGTCTTTCAGTGTGTGACGGCTGCCAATCATAAAAATCCGCTAAAAAAACCGCTATAAAAGTAAATGAAACCCCCCTTCATCACCCGCTTAATTAGGGAAAAAATAAAAAATTTAAAAAATGTATTTATTTCCATTTTCCCACTAGGGTTAGGGCTAATGTTAGGGTTAGGGCTAGGGTTAGGGCTAGGGTTAGGGTTAGGGCTAGGGTTAGGGCTAGGGTTAGGGTTAGGGCTAGGGTTAGGGCTAGGGTTAGGATTAGGGCTAGGGCTAGGGTTAAGGCTAGGGTTAGGTTTAGAGCTAGGGTTAGGGCTAGGGTTAGGGTTGGGGCTAGGGTTAAGGCTACAGTTAGGGTTGGGGCTAAAGTTAGGGTTAGGGTTGGGGCTAAAATTAGGGTTATGGTTTGGATTACATTTACGGTTGGGAAAAGGGTTGGGATTAGGGTTAGGGGTGTGTCTGGGTTAGAGGTGTGGTTAGGGTTACCGTTGGGATTAGGGTTAGGGGTGTGTTTGGATTAGGGTTTCAGTTATAATTGGGGGGTTTCCACTGTTTAGGCACATCAGGGGCTCTCCAAACGCGACATGGCATCCGATCTCAATTTCAGCCAATTCTGCGTTGAAAAACTAAAACAGTGCTCCTTCCCTTCCGAGCTCTCCCGTGTGCCCAAACAGGGGTTTTCCCCAACATATGGGGTACCAGCGTACTCGGAAAACATTGGAGAACAACTTTTGCGGTCCAATTTCTCCTGTTACCCTTGTGAAAATACAAAACTGGGGGCTAAAAAATAATTTTTGTGGAAAAAAAATATTTTTTATTTGCACGGCTCTGCGTTATAAACTGTAGTGAAACACTTGGGGGTTCAAAGCTCTCACAACACATCTAGATGAGTTCCTTAGGGGGTCTACTTTCCAAAATGGTGTCACTTGTGTTTTTTTTTTACTGTTTAGGTACATTAGGGGCTCTGCAAACGCAATGTGACGCCTGCAGACCATCCCATCTAAGTCTGCATTCCAAATGGCGCTCCATCCCTTTCGAGCCCTCCCATGCGCCCAAACAGTGGTTCCCCCCACATATGGGGTATCAGCGTACTCAGGACAAATTGGACAACAACTTTTGGGGTCCAATTTCTTCTCTTACCCTTGGGAAAATAAAAAATTGGGGGTGAAAAGATAATTTTTGTGAAATAATATGATTTTTTATTTTTACGGTTCTGCATTATAAACTTCTGTGAAGCACTTGGTGGGTCAAAGTGCTCACCACACCTCTAGATAAGTTCCTTAGGGGGCCTACTTTCCAAAATGGTGTCACTTGTGGGGGGGTTTCAATGTTTAGGCACATCAGTGGCTCTCCAAACGAAACATGGCATCCCATCTCAATTCCTGTCAATTTTGCAGTGAAAAGTCAAACGGCGCTCCTTCCCTTCCAAGCTCTCCCATGCGCCCAAACAGTGGTTTACCCCCACACATGGGGTATCAGCGTACTCAGGACAAACTGTACAACAGCTTTTGGGGTCCAATTTCTTCTCTTACCCTTGGGAAAATAAAAAATTGGGGGCGAAAAGATAATTCTTGTGAAAAAATATGATTTTTTATTTTTACGGTTCTGCATTATAAACTTCTGTGAAGCACTTGGTGGCTCAAAGTGCTCACAACACCTCTAGATAAGTTCCTTAGGGGGTCTACTTTCCAAAATGGTGTCACTTGTGGGGGGTTTCAATGTTTAGGCAAATCAGGGGCTCTCCAAATGCAACATGGCGTCCCATCTCAATTCCAGTCAATTTTGCATTGAAAAGTCAAATGGCGCTTCTTCGCTTCCGAGCTCTGTCATGCGCCCAAACAGTGGTTTACCCCCACATATGGGGTATCGGCGTACTCAGGACAAATTGTAAAACATCTTTTGGGGTCCATTTTCTCCTGTTACCCTTGGTAAAATAAAACAAATTGGAGCTAAAGAAAATTTTGTGTGAAAAAAGTAAAATTTTTATTTAAACATTCCAAAAATTCCTGTGAAACACCTGAAGGGTTAATAAACTTCTTGAATGTGGTTTTGAGCACCTTGAGGGGTGCAGTTTTTAGAATGGTGTCACACTTGGGTATTTTCTATCATATAGACCCCTCAAAATGACTTCAAATGAGATGTGGTCCCTAAAAAAAATGGTGTTGTAAAAATGAGAAATTGCTGGTCAACTCTTAACCCTTATAACTCCCTAACAAAAAAAAATGTTGGTTCCAAAATTGTGCTGATGTAAAGTAGACATGTGGGAAATGTTACTAATTAAGTATTTTGTGTGACATATCACTGTGATTTAATTGCATAAAAATTCAAATTTGGAAAATTGCTAAATTTTCAAAATTTTCGCCAAAGTTCCGTTTTTTTCACAAATAAACGCAGGTAATATCAAAGAAATTTTACCACTATCATGAAGTACAATATGTCACGAGAAAACATTGTCAGAATCACCAGGATCCGTTGAAGCGTTCCAGGGTTATTATAACCTCATAAAGGGACAGTGGTCAGAATTGTAAAAATTGGCCTGGTCATTAACGTGCAAACCACCCTTGGGGGTGAAGGGGTTAATAGTACAACTTATCCCTCAATAAACAAGCCTTCACAGCCATATTGACAGAAAAATAAAAAAATATTGCTCTGGGAAGAAGGAGAGCGAAAAACAGAAGCGCAAAAATGAAAATGAGCTGCGGCACCACAGTACATGAGTTTCATAGAGTAGATAGGTGGACGGTTATAGAGTAAATAAGGTGTGGAACCCTAAACTGTGTCTTGAGAACCACATGTTGGTCGCTGGTCTATGTTGGTGCATTAGCAAAAGGTAGACAAAGTCTCTAGATGGTGACTTTTGTGAGCAACCCTGGACAGAAAAGCAGTTTTGGATTCATATATAATGGCAGGATGGGGGACTGTTTTAACAATATGGAGATAGGAAAGTACTATTGTTTAGAGGGGAGTTAAAGCACGATGCGATAGTGTGGTAAGAGTGCTTCATGCAAGAATTCTTCATGGGGTAAAGTGGAAGCAGCTGGGTGTAAGTATACTGCTTAAAAGGGAAAGCAGCCCAAGGTGCTTTCTGTTGGGAAGCTTGGGCTCTCATGACAGTAATGGGGAAGTGGCTATATATACATATATATTCCGTAAATCTGTATTAGACTATTTTTTCTTTATACTGTACATCTTAGTGCGCAGAAAATTTACTCTTAAAGGCTATGCATATCTTCACAGAGATATATTTTTATTGTTCATTAAAATTGTTCTACTATTTTGCTGCAGCAGACGTCTGTAAGATTTTTATTTAACGTAATAATACAAATCCTACAAAGTTCCTGCTTCCTATGACTCACAGCTTTCCCCTATCTTGTCTCGGTGTTAGAGATAGCAGGAGAGAGGGATGGGTGCGTGAACATTTCTGCAGTAGTTTATTATTATTTTATTTATCAGCCCTCGGCTAGTTCTTGAGACATGGTGACTTGATTGATGAACAATCTGTAGGATGATCAATCTTGTGCAAGCCTAGATAGGTTCACTGGGGTCTTCTCAACTGGTATCTTGACTGTATCAAGCCATTGAGTTGCTTGTTCCTTCAATTCTTCTGACCATGATATCCTTTTTCAGTGATTGCAGAAGCTTTTCACTAATTTATGCCATTTACATGTAGAAGAACCTTGTTTTTTACAGAAATGTTTGGAAGTTTTTCAGACTTAATAC
Organism: Ranitomeya variabilis; assembly: GCF_051348905.1. Lineage (NCBI taxonomy): Eukaryota > Metazoa > Chordata > Amphibia > Anura > Dendrobatidae > Ranitomeya > Ranitomeya variabilis. The sequence goes on along the minus strand of NC_135234.1, from coordinate 481,708,848 downwards.
AATGATTAAGAAATGGTGTTACCTGTCCAGGCTCCAGCTCTGGGCTTTGCTCCCTCCTTGTCTGGTGGCTGGCAGCTTTTGTGCTAGTATATGTAAGTTACTCTGGTACCTCAGAGCACACCTCTGATGTCATCATCCAAATCCTTTTAAGGCCTGCTAGGTAGCTGCACACTTCCAGAGTAGTCAGATAGCAAGGGCACACTGCAAGCATAGGTTTTCCAGGAATTTAGCCTCACTTCTAATATTTCTCTGCTACAGTAAGATGCCTAATTGTCTACTCAGCTGCACCTGGGTGCTACCTGCACATCCAACTGTTCAACAGCAGGGTGCCTGATTTTCTACTCAGCTTTATAGTTTGTCAGTGCTATCCACACATCCAGTTCTTATACTACAAGGTGCCCGATTGCTTATTCCTCACTGCTGAATCAAGTTTCTGTACACCATTTTAACTCTGTTTCATCAAATCACCTGCTTGCCAACTCTTCTCTACTCAAACGTAGTGATGTCAGTGTACTTGGCTCTACTGCATCTAGAACTTTCTCAGGTCATCCGGCTTATAGAGCTCTACTTGGTCTAACTGTTGCAATGCCATTTAGCTGGTCCAGCTCTTCTGCATCAACACTTTCGATCTATGTTGCTCACCTTGATTAATGGTTTAATGAATCAACCGCACCAGGTGAATCCCTAACACATAATATTAAATAAAGCTATTGTTAAGAAATTTAGTCCCCAAGTGCTAAATTAAATAGAGAATTATGGGTTGAAGTAAAAGGTGACTTTCATCATTCATAGATTGGTATTATTCATATATTGACGTAACTTACCAATATTGATGAGATGCAAGAAACCAATCATTCAACTTACATCAACTGTGGTCACAAAGATCAGAACTTTGGAACCTTATTATATGAAATGCTAATAGAAATGATATTGGGAAATTAGAGAATGTGCTTATTCCACAGTGAACTATTCAAAGTTTTTCGCTGCAGGGGAATTAAATATAACTGATGCTGTTACAGCTCAAAATAAAATCATACAATAGTCCTAGAAGACTTTTAAAATCTTTGCTCTTCAAATATTTGAAATACACTGTAGGTCACTTCCCAAAGTTGTCTGCTTTTCAGAGCAGACCTTTTATGTGTTCTTTGCAAAAGCATGAAAGCTTAGATGTATAAGGAGGAATGTGTCTAATCTAGAAAGAAAGCTGTAACTACTACAGTTCACATTTTACCAGTAACCCAAAAAGAGTCTTACTTTCTTCTTGCTTGACCTCTATAACAGTCAAGACTTACTTCCTTAAATTTTGAATTATTAGTTATTATTTAAGTCGTAAAAATGTGTGTTTCCTTTGACTGGATGTGAAAAGATGAAATAGAATAAAGCTAATTTAAAGCTAATAAAAAAATGATAATGGAAAATCTCTGGTTTATCTTCTGGATTGCCAGAGATTCAAAACAGTGGTCAAATTCATATTGTTATTTGGAGTCATCCACAAATTTTTCTAAATCTCTTCTAGATTGACAGAGTCAGCTAAAATGGCAGAATATTTGTAATAGGATTGGCATGATGTAGAAAAAACGTCTGAGGTATAGTAGTAGGCTTGTAAGGCAGGAGAACATTAGTTTTGTGGATTATGGGAAGGCTTATGCACACTGCCACTCTGCTGTAGACTTTTATGGATTGTGTTGGACTATCTGAGATTCAGTATGCCTTGACTAAGTATTTTGCTTCTGTTCCTGTCCAATAAGATATTGACTGAGTCTAAAAATACTATATCACATTCTGAGAGCCGTCTATGACAGGAATGCATTTGATAACTTTATAACTGTACTATGTCTACTCTAACTTTGCTTCACTAAAAAACAAAGAACGACATAATATTCTGCCTTGCTCAGCTAAAAAAAGAGTAACATTTTTATTACTATTATTGTTAATGGTGTTATAGTTTTATTTATAAATTTATGTATAGTGTGCAGTGTATATGAACATTTACTTTATCACAAAGTACAAGGTTTAAAGGGATTGTCTCCAAAACACCTTTCCTTTTAAACAATATACACTCACTGGCCACTTTATTAGGTACACCTGTCCAACTTCTTGTTACCACTTAATTTCTAATCAGCCAATCACATGGCGGCAACTCAGTGCATTTAGGCATGTAGACATGGTCAAGACAATCTCCTGCAGTTCAAACCGAGCATCAGTATGGGGAAGAAAGGTGATTTGAGTGCCTTTGAACGTGCCATGGTTGTTGGTGCCAGAAGGGCTGGTCTGAGTAGTTCAGAAACTGCTGATCTACTGGGATTTTCACGCACAACCATCTCTAGGGTTTACAGAGAATGGTCCGAAAAAGAAAAAAAATCCAGTGAGCGGCAGTTCTGTGGGCGGAAATGCCTTGTTGATGCCAGAGGTCAGAGGAGAATGGGCAGACTGGTTCGAGCTGATAGAAAGGCAACAGTGACTCAAATCGCCACCCGTTACAACCAAGGTAGGCCTAAGAGCATCTCTGAACGCACAGTGCGTCGAACTTTGAGGCAGATGGGCTACAGCAGCAGAAGACCACACCGGGTACCACTCCTTTCAGCTAAGAACAGGAAACTGAGGCTACAATTTGTACAAGCTCATCGAAATTGGACAGTAGAAGATTGGAAAAACGTTGCTTGGTCTGATGAGTCTCGATTTCTGCTGCGACATTCGGATGGTAGGGTCAGAATTTGGCGTAAACAACATGAAAGCATGGATCCATCCTGCCTTGTATGGAGCATCTTTGGGATGTGCAGCCGACACATCTGCGGCAACTGTGTGATGCCATCATGTCAATATGGACCAAAATCTCTGAGGAATGCTTCCAGCACCTTGTTGAATCTATGCCACGAAGAATTGAGGCAGTTCTGAAGGCAAAAGGGGTCCAACCCGTTACTAGCATGGTGTACCTAATAAAGTGGCCGGTGAGTGTACATTGGAATAATAATACACTATTACATACATAATCAACTTTAATAATAAAGTGTTAAACAATTTTCCTATACATTTTGCTATATAAATTCCCCCTGATTCTCAAGGTCTCTGCTTGCTATGATTTAATAGGAACACATTATATACCTCTTCTCCTGTTATCACGCCGACCTTTTTAGAAAACACCAGTGATTGTCTTACCGCTGTCTCTAACATCATGTCCTCCCTCTATCTGAAACTGAACCTGTCAAAAACTGAACTCCTCGTGTTCTCTCCCTCTACAAACCTACCTTTGCCCGACATTGCCATCTCTGTGTGCGGTTCCACCATTACTCCAAAGCAACATGCCCGCTGCCTTGGAGTCATCCTTGATTCCGAGCTTTCATTCACCCCCCACATCCGATCACTGGCTCGCTCTTCTTATCTGCATCTCAAAAACATTTCCAGAATTCGCCCTTTTCTTACTTTCGACTCTGCAAAAACTCTTACTGTCTCACTTATTCATTCTCGTCTGGACTATTGTAACTCTCTACTAATTGGCCTACCTTTTACCAGACTCTCCCCGCTCCAATCTGTCCTGAATGCTGCTGCCAGGATCATATTCCTCGCCAACCGTTACACCGATGCCTCTACCTTGTGCCAGTCATTACACTGGCTACCCATCCAATCCAGAATCCAGTACAAAACTACTACCCTCATCCACAAAGCACTCCATGGCTCAGCACCACCCTACATCTCCTCTCTGGTCTCAGTCTACCAACCTACCCGTGCCCTCCGCTCTGCTAATGACCTCAGGTTAGCATCCTCAATAATCAGAACCTCCCACTCCCGTCTCCAAGACTTTACACGTGCGGCGCCGATTCTTTGGAATGCACTACCTAGGTTAATACAATTAATCCCCAATCCCCACAGTTTTAAGCGTGCACTAAAAACTCATTTGTTCAGATTGGCCTACCGCCTCAACGCATTAACCTAACTATCCCTGTGTGGCCTATTAATAAAAAACTACAACATAATCACGTTCCTCCATCATGTTCTCATACACTTTATGCAGTTAATAGCCTCTGTGTCTGTACTGTTACATACTTAGGCAGTTAACTGGTCCATGCAGCTTTACATGAACACCCGAGCCTTACACTATGGCTGGTCCAAATAACTAAAGCAATTGTTACCATCCACCTCTCGTGTCTCCCCTTTTCCTCATAGATTGTAAGCTTGCGAGCAGCAGGGCCCTCATTCCTCCTGGTATCTGTTTTGAACTGTGATTTCTGTTATGCTGTAATGTCTGTTGTCTGTATAAGTCCCCTCTATAAGTTGTAAAGCGCTGCGGAATATGTTGGCGCTATATAAATAAAATTATTATTATATTATTACTCCTTAGAAGTCACGGTTCTTTAGCACATCTGTAGTCAACCATGCACCTGTGTGCTGGTGACTTATCTACAGGTAAAAAGTAGGTCCATTGAATAGAAATAAGCAGAAATGCCATGAGACAGTATGAGCAGAAGATGTAATACAATTAAATAAGACATTCATGAGCTGGAAATCTCATAAAGAACAACATGGACTTAAGAATACTGGTACTCAGTAAACTGAGCAGCAGCACCCAATGTCATGAGGTAGCTGAAAAGCAAGAATTGAAACTGCAAAACTGCCCCCTCAACTTGACTATGGGATGTAGTATTGGGTTGCAAATTGTGAAATGATATAGCGCAGATGGGTTTGAGAATGTGAAATCAGAGTAAGGACTTGGCACACGAATCAGACAAGTGCTATCCATGGCTTTGCCTGATAGCACTCATACCCATGTTATTCGAAGGGGCTGTTTACATGTCCGATTTGTTTTCCACCAACCAAGTGGTCAGAAGAAAATGGCAGCATGTATGATTTGCCTCTGAGAATCAGATGGCAGTTGCCCATTCATGTCTATGTGTCCGATTTCCATGGAATGACGTGGTGCAGAACCTTTTTTTTTCTTTCCACCTCCAAGAAAATTGGATCTCACTCAGATCAAAGTCTGATCACAGTCTGATTAGCATAATTGGACCGATTTTCTCAGATGGAGAGAAAACAGTCCTCTGCACCTGCCTTAAAGAATAAGATAGATGATCTCTCACAATGAGTTGGAAATATTGAGCTTATGTAGCTTAAAAATCTTAACATGGATAAATATATAGAAGTACAAAGAACAAAGGGGTGGACATACCACTGGTGTAGCTGGACAGGGGCCCCGGAGGGGAGAGGGCCTGATCATCAGCTGGTACTTCATGATCTATCCTAGAGCAGGCAGCAGTATCAAAACGAAGTGGAGAGTAAGGGGCTGTATCTGAGTCACTTCCAACCAGAGAGGGGCGAGCTGCTCTGCTGAAAGACGCTGTATGGAGCCTCCTTCCTCTTCTATTTTTGATGCTGCTGCTGGATCTGTGATGCTGGAGATTCCCAGCAGGGATAGAGTCACATAGTGTATGGGACACTCTCTCTTCTCATCTGTCCGACTAAGAGGGGAAGGGGTGCTCTTGGTGCAATAGTGATGGGTCATTTGTGAAATAATCCGGTACAAAAAGATGGCTCCCTGCTGTGAGCGATGAGAGCCAGCATCCCAGTGAGAGCCACAAAATTCTCTGAATAGCTCACACTGGGCATAACAGTTTGTTGGACATAACTCTGTCAAACTAAACCAAACTCCACCCACTCATCAATTTAATTAATTAACAGCACGTAGGTGGAGTTTCTACCATGGGTTTGTGGCATTTTGGATGCATTAATGCCAGCTTAAGTATGTGTTCACCTATTGTGAACACATTTAGTATCCATTTAGGATCCAAAAGAGCCATCTCTTTTTGGTGAGGGGAGCCAGGAGAGCCAGATCAACAAAAAAAGCCGGACTGCCCATGAGTAGAGTGCAGCAGATGCCAGACGTCACAGCATGCAGACTCCTCTCATGTGGATCTCCACAAGGCGAGAGGGAAGAGGAAAGGGGTTGATTGGGAGGGAGAGATACTAGTGTTTGGTGGTTCAGTGTAATTACTACCCATAGCCACTACACGGATTCTGTAGAGGGCCCCTTATAGTTACAGGCATTGTACACAGTGACACAGGGGTCTCATTCTCTGTCAATCACACATTCTGCCAAATGAGCACTACATTAGTGGGGAGGAGGAAGAACAAGTGTCTTATGTGACCTGAAGTTACATCTCAGAACAGGAAGCTGCAGACCAAGACCACAGACTTCTGCTTTACAAAATAAAAATGTTTGTTAATAGACATGTTGCACTTGTCAGCAGTGGTTCCCTAACAGAAGATCAGCCATGTCAGCAAACCTCAGATGTGACTGGCTCGGTGTGAATAGTAAACGTGCACAACTGCTGCCTACTGCTCACATACACTAGCCTGCTCTATACACAGACCAGACTGGTACATGCTGCGATTGTTTTCACACATCGATCCGTATAACAAATGGTACACGTGCACTGGCTGACTCAGATGACTGAATATATGCACGGTCATTGTGCTGCCGTGGTCAAAGAACAACACACGGACCGAATATACAATAAAGTCATCTGAATGAGCCACAACTGTTAAAACTCTTCAAATAAATATAAGCCATTTGCATCCTAAGGCTATGTGCACACTTTCAGGATTTTTCGAATTTTTTTCGTGTTTTTAACTATAAAAACACGATAAAAATGCTTAAAAAATGCAGACATATGCATCCCATCATTTAGACGGCATTCCGCAATTTTTATGCATATGTTGCGTTTTTTCCGTGAAAAAAACGCAGCGCGGTAAAAAACACAGCATGTTCATTAATTTTGCAGATTTTTTGCGGATTTCCCACTATATTATTGCATTGGGAACCTCCAGAAAAAAACGTAAAAAATCCGCAAAAAAATGTGCAAAAAAAGCGAGAAAAACGCGAAAGAAACGCATGCGGATTTCTTGCAGAAAATGCTGGTTTTGTTCAGGAAATTTCTGCAAGAAATCCTGACCTGTGCACATAGCCTAAGACATAATAGTATGTGCTAGGAGCTGAACCCACATCATACCCAGCAGAAGCTGCCATCATTACACAGCCAGTACCTGCCCGAAACAGCAGCAACTGTACCTTGCCCTGTTACTGCTGTCTTATCATTTAAATATTGCTGTCAGTCACTGAGAGAAGCATTTCAAAGAGGTGATTGCCAATTCAAACAAGCACAAGCTTCCATTACCCTCTCCTGTCAGGTCCCCCATGCCCTCCAACCCAGCAGCATTCACATATGTATGATGAGACTCCCTGCCTAACCAGCCGCCTTGTACGAGTATAATGTAATTCAGTAGATAAATGTTTTAAAGAAGCATTTACAATGTCCCGGTTTCCTATGCTAATAAAGGCTTTGACTAGACGATGAGGCATTAGTTGCCCCAGACTAATCAGCCCTCTTTACATATTATCACGCCCACAGGCGTGTGATAACAAAATTTGAATGAGCGGTGTCATCGCCAGCTCATACAAATCTAGCGCATGCGTGCTGCTCATTTCGGCAGCATGAATGCATCTCTGAAGCAGGTGTACACTTCCTGGCTTCAGAGACGCACTGCGTATGACCGGAACTTCTGAAGATGGCTTCTGGTCATGTAGAATCAAGACGTTGGAGAGAGGTGAGTAATAGAAGTGGGGATAAAGTCCTGATGTGGTGGGACTGATCCCTCAATTCGGGACAGTCCCACTGAATCCAGGATGATTGGGAGCTATGGTTGTATGATTATTAATAATCAGAAAAAAAACTGTGACATTATTCTCCATAAAACTAAAGTTCTTGGCCCTTTACTCCTTACAAATATGAACTTAACTATTGCATACCAATGTGTGAGTTACTGAGGAACAGTCTATGATAAAAAGGTATCAATTTCATACCATGAATCAACGTTCTGAAAAGCTGACCCACCAAAACAGCATTGAAATATATACAAATACACATTTTGTGATGTTATTTCACAAGCAGCTAACAATTCTTGCAATATTTTCACAAGTCTGAGAGATGAAATAGTTAAATACTGTACACTGCCACAAGTCCCATCAACAATGAGGCTTATGATTCAGCACATTCTAGAGCCATTCACATCGGTACACAACTAACACGCTTGTAGTTTGAGCTTTAAAAAGCCAATAAAACCCATGATATTCAGTATAAACTGTTGATTACAGAGAAGGAGAGGGCTGTGACTCGTGGTAAGAGTTATGGACGTTCTCCATACACTACAGACACATTTTAGGTTGAGATACAACACCTATGCTACACACTAACAGTTCTAGAGACTTTTATCACACATACATTCTCAGAACACGTAGACCAAGCTGACAATGATATGAAGGATAGCACAACATTAGCCATTAGCGCTTTGCCAGAATTTTATCATGATGAACATTAGATTTCCGCTAAAATGCATTTCATAATGTCATGGGGAAGAAATAACTACTATTTTGATAAACTGCTCTCATCAACTTATATGTCAAGAAACTCATATTCTGCTAGTAAGGAAATGTTCAGCGCTGCATAAGCAGCCAGTAAAAAGCGATTGGAATAATTCATCACTGTATTCTGAGATCTATAACCCAGGACTATTTGTCTTGTGCCTGTTCTGCGCCTTTCATTTTCCAGAATAGAGGCTTAGACCATATACATTATAAAAGGGATATACTTAAAGTGAGAGCAGCAACACCCGGCTATTTAACTATGTTTTAGCACTCCATATTTCTGTATCATTATACAGTGGAGATAATCAAAAGACCACCCACTTATCTAGTCCAGATTTACTGCAACCCATGTCAGTCCCATCATACACAGTATATACTGCTCGTCTCCTTTGAGAAGACCACCTGCTTATCTAGTCCAGATTTACTGTATCCCATGTCCGACCCATCATATACAGTATACGCTGCTCACCTCCTTTGAGAAGACCACCTGCTTATCTAGTCCAGATTTACTGTATCCCATGTCCGACCCATCATATACAGTATACGCTGCTCACCTCCTTTGAGAAGACCACCTGCTTATCTAGTCCAGATTTACTGTATCCCATGTCAGACCCATCATACACAGTATATACTGCTCATCTCCTTTGAGAAGACCACCTGCTTATCTAGTCTAGATTTACTGTATCCCATGTCAGACCCATCATATACAGTATATGCTGCTCACCTCCTTTGAGAAAACCACCCACTTATCTAGTCCAGACTTACTGCAACCCATGTCAGTACCATCATACACAGTATATACTGCTCATCTCCATTGAGAAGACCACCTGCTTATCTAGTCCAGATTTACTGTAACCCATGCCAGTCCCATCATACACAGTATATACTGCTCGTCTCCTTTGAGAAGACCACCTGCTTATCTAGTCCAGATTTACTGCAACCCATGTCAGTACCATCACATACAGTATATATTGCTCATCTCCTTTGAGAAGACTGCCTGCTTATCTAGTCCAGATTTACTGTATCCCATGTCAGACCCATCATATACAGTATATGCCGCTCACCTCCTTTGAGAAAACAACCCACTTATGTAGTCCAGCTTTACTGAAATCATGGTAGATACCATAACAACCACTGTATGCTGCTCATCGCCTTTAAAAAGACCACCTGCTTATCTAGTCCAGATTTGCTGCAACCCATGTCAGTACCATCATACACAGTATATACTGCTCATCTCCATTGAGAAGACAACTCACTAATGTAGTCAAGATTTACTGTAACTCATATCAGTATCATCATAACGAATATATATTGCTCATCATCTTTGAGAAGACCTCCCACTTATCTTGTCCAGATTTTCTGTAACTCATTTCAGTACTATCAGACACAGGGTATACTACTCATATCCTTTGAGAAGACCACCCACTTATCTAGTCGAGATTTACTCTAACCCATATCAGTCTCATCATACACAGTATATATTGCTCATCTCCTTTGAGAAGACCATCATTCTACAAAAAACATTTTAGTACAATTTTGAGTGACTGTCTCAGAGCTTACACCGTATCTCTTTGAGATAAGATCATACAAAAGATTTATACCTGTAGAAAAGCACACAATATTTTACAGAGTGCCAACTATAACATTATGCCTATCTTCTGCATCTTACTAACTCACCATGACATATTGAAAACCAGCATGCAAACAAGCGGCACAGATATCTGATTGACGAAGAAGCGTAATACTTTTTAACGGTGCAAGGTTTCATCATGGAGACAATATTAACATTGTTTATTTACCTGTAGGAGCAAATGCCATTACTGTCACATTGACAAATTGCCTCTTCCTTCCCTTTTAAATGTGCACTGTCACACTCTCTGACTACAAAAAAATGAAAGCGCTGGAGAATAATTGTAAATCTTACCTTTCTCTTGCTTTTTGTAGCGTGTCCCCCCAGAGGATAATGGTAAAGTGATGCCTGCAGCTCACAGAGAGAGGGGTAGCTGTGTCTGAACTCGGCAGCTCTCTTTGAATACATTGTGGATAAACATGTCAAGTTCACATTCAAGGATCTTCTCTGGCTCCTCTCTCTGGTGCTGCTTCTGCTTCTGCTTCCCCTTCCCATTCATTCTAAATACAAAGGTTCATGGACTGTGACAAAGTCACAGCTTCAGTTTTCAGACTGATTTTGGAAATACAATGGTCCAAATTAAGAGCTACTGCTGAGCGATAGAAGGTGTCAAAGTCGAATTGTGAAAATATCAGCTAGCAACAAAAATAGTCTTCCCATCTTCAGTGCCTACACACAGGCAAGGCAGCAGACAACAGGTGGAGAAGATCCTAAATCCAGAGATGTAAGCTCCATCTCCGGGTGGTATCCTGTGCTGCTGCCTTCCATCAGGTAACTCATCGAATCCTGCAGTCAAGAAGTCGAGCAAAGGAAAAAAACTCTCCCGATATATTTAGATTACTTTCAATAAAGGAGAAAAGATCCAAAAGATCTTTTCTTGGAGCGGTTAAGACTGCTCCGTATGTGCTATATTTCCTTTCTTTCGCTATCATTCACTTTGAACGAGGAAGGCAAACGCACTGCCCATCCTCTCATGAGGACAGGATGCATTTATGTGAAACATGAGGAGAATGCCTAATGCCGAACCAGCCTAGGACTGCATTCCCAATGAGCTCTCATTACAGGCACGCTGTAGAGTTACACTGCCTGGTATAACCTTCCCCGATTATTCTGTCTCACATTCTTCACAATACACAAAGCTGCTTGATGATTAAAAAGCAGAGGCGAACATTAAGGTGTTGCATACTCTTTTCCAGTTCTTAACACTTTTCAGAAACATGGACATCGGAATATGCATCAATTAAATATTCCGAATATTGATTCTTATATTGATACCTTATACATATACATTTTCTTTTTAATTAACCACGAATCATTGTCTGCTGTTAGTAGGCAAAACAAGTTCTCACTTTAGAACTATTTTATAGAATATAATAGAGGATTTTAAAAATAGCAATCGTTTTTCTTCAGTCTCAAAACCTAATAATAAGAAACTCCATGGTATACAAATTCTCTGTGGCCTTTTTAATCAATCAACATCATACAGTTTATCTATATCCCATTGTCCAGAACCCATTGCTGGAAAATTGCTGGTCTAGATTCTGCTGAGTAAGCAAAGCACTGGCGGACGCTACAATATTCCATGCAACCCTGCATATTATTAACAGAATGCTCACCAAAGGGTGTATAATAAGGATATACTAAGCAATAAACTCTAATCCTAAAATATTAGACATAGGATGCTTAAAGAATGTATTCACTTTAAAGGGAAATAGTCATCAGATTCCTCCTGCACGGCAAAAAAACCTTTGAAAGGTTGTATTTTTTTGATCAAACATGAGGTTGGGGAAAAAAAAAAGACTTTTGGCATGTTCACACCAATCGTACCACAGCTCCAACAAAATAGGCGTAGCTGTTGCTGGAAGGAGGTGGGGCTAGGCGTGGCTAACCCCGCTTGTTAAATTCATGATGATCGTCGGTATTTGCTACTAGTGATGAGCGAGTGTACTCTTTGCTCGGGTATTTCCAAGCACGCTCAGGTGACCTCTGAGTAATTATGACTGCTCTGAGATTTAGTTTTCATCGCGGCAGCTGAATGATTTTCAGCTACCAGCCAGGCTGAGGACATGTGGGGGTTGCCTGATTGCTAGGGAATCCCCACTTGTAATCAAGCAGGCTAGTAGCTGTAAATCATTCAGCTGCCGGGATGAAAACTAAATCTCCAAGAAGTCATAAATATTCGGAGGTCACCCGAGAGTGCTCAGGAAAACCCAAGCAAAGAGTACACTCGCTCATCACTATTCGCTACACCACAAATCTTATTCCAACAGGCACTGGAGTAAGATTTGATTCAAGGCATACATAGAGGCCCATGCTACTATGGCTTGACCCCCCTAATGAATCAGGATAGTCAACTACAAAATGACTCCTCATCAAACCTGGCGAGAGGATTGCTGATCTTGATGAGTCACCCCCTATATGTTCTGGATGACTATTCTGAGACAGGTGCTCAGTCATATTCTAACCACATTAATCCCTTAGACTAACAAGTCTCTCGGTATGTACTCACGTAGAAAGAGACTTAATTAACAGCAGCATGGCACCAACCTACTATTCAAGACATGTTTAAATGCAGCAGTGTTTCAGAGTAAAACATTGCTGGCTGAAACCATACAGCCGGTGTATGTTTCATGATGATCGTGATTCAGGTCAGTGGAGAGAGAAATTAAAAGGGAAATCCGTCTTTTTTTGCTGTCCATTAATATCAGCGATCTCAACACTGGAGTCAGTAAAAACCAACCCGAATTATGTTCTCTGGGGTCTCGGCTGCCCCCGGTAGCTGAGACCCGGGAGAAATTCCAATGCTGCGGGGCGCTATACTTATTTCTAAGCATCGTTAAAATGTGGCGCTGAGGCATAAATACCCTTAACTGCCCCCGTTAAAAGGCGTATCGGCAGTCGATAAAGGGTTAAAACTAACCAGGCAATATGATTCTCTAGGTCAATACAAGTATACAGATACCAAACATGTATAGTTTTTTTTTAATCTAAGCGGTGAAACATTTTTTGGAAATTTGTAAGAAAAAAAACATTTTGCATATGTTCCATTTCCGAGATCAATAATGTTTTTATTTTTCAGGACATGGGGTTGTGTAAAGACTTATTTTTTGTGCCTTGATCTGATGTTTTTACTGATACCATCTTAAGAGTAGATACAATGTTTTGATTACCTCTTATTGCAATGTTGCTGTGACCAAAAAAGGTAATTCTCGGGTTTAGAATTTTTTTCTTGTTACACCACTTACCAATCAGATTAATTTATTATATATTTTGGTAGATCTGACTTTTACAAATGGAGTGATACTAAATATGTTTTTTTTGTATGTTTTTAATTATTTTATGTTTAATTGGGCAAAAGGGGGTGATTTGAACTTTTGTGTCTTTTTTTCATATTTTTGAAAACATTTTTTTTAGCCTACCTCAAAGGCAGGGACATGACCTTTCATGTAAATATAGGTCAAAGGTCGTTAATGGGTAAAATTTCTGCAAACAGAGAGCATTATTTAATGGGAATATCATCAGGAAATTCTACTGTTTAAATAATGGCTTTATGTTAATTTTATTTAATTTAGATTTCCATATCATATCAACAGCATAATAAAAGAAAAAAATCTTGCACTTTGCACATCGGCCACTAAGCCTAATACCAGGGACATAACTACAATAGGTGTAGGGGCTGCAATCGCATGTGGGCCCTGGAGCCTAAGAAGCCCAAAAGTCGTCTTTGGCTTTTATGAAAAGTTTAATACTAGTAAAGATTTTCAATAATTGGGGGCTCCATTGGAGGATTTGCATTGGGGCCAATGAGTTTCAAGTTATACCACTGCCTAATTCTATACTCATGTCCTGTACGGGTATCTTTTTGTCAGTCATCATACATACAGTAGGCTTACAATGAAAGATAACAAGGTCACCTCTATATACATTAAATAACACAAGATCAATCATTCACAATAGGTGATGGCTAAAGGTCCCATCCCTGCACAATCACTTTTGCCAAGACTAAGGTATAACTAGAAGAAGCCTCTCCTATAGTAGTCAATAAGCCGATCTGTTGCTGCCTATGTACAAATATCTACTAGTGATGAGCGAATGTGCTTGTGTGATGCCCCAGGGTCCTGGTTGTAACAGTGGCTTTGCTTTCCTCACGGGGAGAGTGATGTCATGCTTGTAAGCGATGGAAGATTCCTGTTAACAGGTAATTAGCACATACAACACCATTCTGACTTCAGGCCAGAAGGGGGAGCTCTACACCTGACTTCAGGGGAGCTGCTCTCTCTTTGGTCGGGAGGAGGAGTTAGTTGCTAGACAGTTGCTAGGCAGTTGGGAAGATTTAGTCAGTTGGTGCCAGACAGCAGACTGTCTGAGGCAGGACGGGTGAGGGGCCGTACAGCCTAAGGTACTGTACCTCCTAGATATTAAGGTACAGAAGGAAGAACAGCCTTTAGCTAATGTGCCGGAAAGCGAAGCACAGGAGAGTGACAACAAGGGAGAATAGCTGGGACTGGGCTACATTCCTGATAGAGCGCAGACACCGGTAGCCGGAAGACCGAGGCTTTTGTGGGACTCTAAGACACATGGCAGAAACTGGCAGAACAGCTGGATTATACATCACCTGTTCGCCCTAACACCCAGGAGCCACAGTGACACATAGAGCCTGGGTCGTGATAGAGACCCTGTAAAAAGGCTCGAGTCACCTGTCATACGGGTTTGTGTCCCACTTACACAAAGGACAGAGATAACTGAGAGGACCTTGCTACAAAGCTATAGTCAGTAAGGGACTATAACAACACAGCACTAGAAGGAAGGCTTTTAACTCCACTTGATAAAGCTGGACTCTGAACTCGCTTCAAGGCCGGCCGGACACGGCGTGTACCTGTGATCTGGTGCACTGGACTGTAACTACCTGCTACCATCAGTAAACCAGGTAGAAAGACTGCACAACTGTGTCCTTCGTTCTTTACTGCACCACTCACCATCCTCCATCTATTCACCGAGAGCCCTGGGGACCTACTTCACCTGTGGGAAGTTATACCATCTAACTGCCAGAACATCACCCCAGAGGACCCCCTTAAACAGCGTTGGTCATCCCTGACCGAATACCACAAGAGGGGTCATGAACTGTTAGGACTGGCGGAATGCACCAAATAATATTTAGAGAGGATATGAGGTGCATTCGCAGTCTGGGGTCCACCATGCAGAAAGGACACCTGCTGCTTGGTAATGGCGGACTAGATGGCGGTATAATGTGAATACACACATGGGTTAGCTTCACCCAATATGAAGAAAGCGAACCCTGTTGCGTAACAGGGCCGCGATACCGCACAGAGAGCGCAAGTAAAGGGTCACAGAACTCTGTCCCAAGACACGGGGAAAGAGTTCCTATAGACCTCTTATGCTTGACACCTTTACTATGGTGTCTGGGGTAGAATTGAACTAATAATAATAATAATTTATCACAGAAGAGTGCATACAACGCCGCTCTGGCGGATGCCACTAGCCACCCTAACCAGGGCCCAGAAAGCGCACTAAGTGTACGGCGCTGCACTGGCGGTCGCTGCTGAGAGACGCTGAATTGTGTGCTGGATGTGCAAAGTAGCACTGTCTGGCACTAGGTATCTTCCACCATTTGCGAGCAGGCAACAACACTAGGGATGGGAATGATTCGGAGCTTTCATCCATCAACAGGCATTCATCTACACATACACAAGTAAATCAGTTTACACTAGTGCATGGCTGAGCGGCCATGCGAACCTTTCATAGCAGTAGTGCTCCAGGACTCTCCTGATGGTCCAAAAGGAGCCACAACAGGACCTGAGCATGTGACTCCCGACCTCCAATGGGAGGTCGTCCCGAGGGAATGCTCAGTATGGGAAAAGCAGGACTTAGTCCCAGAAAGGCCTGCTTGCTGCTGATCAGTGCTGGCTACAAAGGCAGAGCCTGGAAAGGCAGCAGTAACCATTTGCACAGTATCAGCTTGAGCCAGATGCTGGGACCGACATCTCCGCTGAGCAGCTTCCATTGCTGGAGGACAATGGGAGACCGCAGCGGACATGGTTCGAGATTCCACCTGTGCAGTGGTGGGAACTCAACACCTAACATTACCCCCCTCCTCCTTGGGCCCCGCTACATTGAAAGGCTGCAATGAGCAGCGGAGCCCGAATGTGCTCCACAGGTTCCCAGGTTCTGTCCTCTGGGCCGTGACTCTTCCAGTCCACCGGATAATATTTTTTGCCATGTACCACCTTGCAGCCCAAGATAGAGTTCACCTCGTCCTTGTCCGTAGACAAACCCGATGTCATGGGCACAGGGACACGTGGATGCTGGCCATAATTAAGGAGGAATGGGGTCTGCCCGGTGGAGTCGGCTACGGCGTTGTTCAAAGCAAATTACGCCCATGATAGCAAAGATGCCTAGTCATCCTGCCTGGCGGAAACAAAATGTCACAAGTATATGACCAGAGTCTGGTTGGCCCTCTCTACCAACCCATTCATCTCGGGATAGTACGCAGAAGAGAGATTCAGCTCAGTGCTAAGTAAACAACAGAGCTCAAATGTCCTCATGGTCCCAAAATGTCCACCCACCCTGGATGAGTGAGCCCAAGAGAGAACCTCCGGTTGCAAATTAGATAGAACGAAAGTCTTGCCTGGGGGCACAGACTCTAGAGAAACCAAAGCCACAGTTCTCAGGCTCTCTGAAGGGACAATAAGCCGAGGCACCTCCTCCTCCTCTGATGACACTGAGGAACGGGAGAGAGTGTCGGCACGAGTATTCTTCTCCCCGGAGAGAAATGGGGGTAAAGTGAGACTGGGAAAAAAACAGGGACCATCTGGCCAGGCGAGAGTTTAGCCGCTGGGCGGTTTGCAAATACACCAAATTTTTGTGGTCGGTGAAAACTTGGAAGGGAAAGCGAGCCCCCTCCAGGGGGTGTCTCCACTCAGAAAAGGCCAACTTTATGGCTAACAACTCCCTATCCCCGATGGAATAATTCCTCTCTGCTGGTGTGAAGGTCTTGGAGAAGAAGCAAGGATGCTTCCGACCTTGAGCATCCTTCTGGAAGAGGACTGCTCCAGCACCAACGGAAGAGGCATCCACCTCCATGATAAATGGTTTATCAACATCGGGGCGATGTAAAATGGGAGCACCAGCAAAGTGTGACTTGATAGAGAGGAAGGCCTTGAAGACCTCCTCCGACCACAATTTGGAATTAGCTTCCTTCTTGGTGAGGGCAACCAGGGGAGCTACCAAAGTTGAGAACTGGAGAATGAACTGGCGATAATAGTTGATGAACCCCATAAAGTGCTGCACCGCTTTGAGAGAATGAGGTTCCTGCCAATCCATCACAGCCTGTAGCTTGGCGGGATCCATAGCCAATCCTTGGGCCAAGATGATATAGCCCAGGAAAGGCAAAGACTCCTTCTCAAACACACACTTCTCCAACTTGGCATAATAGGAGTTTGCCCCTAGGAGGCAAAGACTTTGCAAACATCTCTCTGGTGGGAGTCTATACCTGGAGAGTAGATGAGAATATCATCCAGTTAGACTACAACCGAGGTGGAGAGCATATCCCAGATGATATTGTTCACAAAGTCTTGGAAAACGGCTGGGGCATTACAGAGCCCGAAGGGCATCACCAGGTATTCATAGTGCCCATCCCTGGTGTTAAAAGAGGTCTTCAATTCATCCCCCTCAATGATGCGAATCAGGTTGTAAGCACCCCACAGATCTAGTTTAGTAAATACCCTTGCTCCCCGAAGCCTATTAAAGAGCTCAGATATCAGGGGCAGTGGGTACTTATTCTTAACGGTGATGGTGTTAAGATCCCTGTAGTCTATGTATGGACCTAGTTCTCCATTCTTCTGCACGAAGAAGAACCCAGCCCCTGCGGGTGACACTGACTTCCCAATGAATCCTCTTGCCAGATTCTCCTGGATGTACTGAGACATTGCCTCCATCTCCGGGAGAGATAACGGATAGATTCGACCCCAAGGAGGCTCAGCACCAGGCAAGAGGTTAATAGGACAGTCATAGGGGCAGTGAGGTGGAAGGGTCTCAGTATCCCTCTTGAAGAACACGCCCGCATAGGGCCAATAGTGCTTGGGGAGAGAGGAAAGATCTGCAGTTACCTTAGTAGTAGCAACCTGAGCGCACTCCCTCTGACATCTACCCTCACAAGATTCACTCCATCCCAAAATTCTGCCTCTTTATGAGGGGAGTGGTACCGTAGCCAAGGTATCCCTAACAGGACCTCATCAATTCCCTCAGGAATGACGAGTAAAGAGATAATCTGATGGGATGGTGACATAGAAAGAGTAAATGGGATAGTCTGGTGTGTTATCTGTGAGGGCAGTGTCGCCCCATTCACCACTTGTACGGTCACTGGTTTGGCGAGCATCACCAGAGGTATTGTGTGCTGTTGGGTGAAGGCAGAAGACATGAAGATACCCTATGCCCCGGAATCCACGCAAAGCTCTACCGTATGAGTGGATGGGCCTAAGGTAATTGACCCCATTGAAGGACAATTTGGAGGAAAACGTCGCCGTGTCTAGTGTACCTCCTCCTACTACCACTAGACGCTGACGTTTTCCCGACCGCTGGGGACATTTCCTGGCATAATGTCCCAACTGCTGGCAGACTGGACAGACCTTGAGTGCACGAGCAGTCCGAGACTTAGACCCCGTTCATGATACCTCCACGGCCTCGTATGGTTCAGATGCCTGGACCGGAGATCCCAGAGGTTTGGCGAATGTGGGAGCCAGCCAAAACCTCTGCCTACACTGGGATCGCTCCAACCTTCTCTCGATAAAACAAAGGTCAATGCGGGTAGATATAGTTATTAGCTCATCCAGTGTGGCAGGAATCTTCCTAGTGACCAAGGCGTCCTTCACATGGTCAGCCAGCCCCCTCCAAAATACAGGGATGAGGTCTTTATCCGTCCATTCCAGCTCAGATGCTAAAGTCTGGAAGTGGACGATAAAAATGACTGACCATGGATGAACCCTGTGTCAATGCCAGCAGTTGGAGCGCCGCATCATGTGTGACTTGGGGTTCCAAAAAGATCTGTTTCAGAGTGCTCAGAAACCTCAGAGCAATCTGCACCACATGATCGTCGTGCAGCGTAGCCCACTCCAATGCCCTGTCCGACAAAAGAGAAATAATGAATCCCACTCTAGCCCGCTCTGAGGGAAAACGTGCAGCCAGGAGCTCAAGGTGAATCGCACACTGGTTCACAAATCCCCTACAAGACTTCCTATCACCAGAGAATTTATCTGGCAGCAGGAGGAGGAATAAGGTTGTTACAGGGGTGGCAGCCACACTAGAAGCCTGAACAGCTACTGTGGTAACATCCACAGCTGAGGTTCTGCGCTCGAGAGCTGCCAACCTGCCCTCCAACTGCTGGATGTAATGGATGTACTGCTGCAGTCACTGTTCATCCGCCATTCCTAGCCAGACCCTGGCGCTAGTGTAATGTTAGGACTGGCGGAACGCACCAAATAATATTTAGAGTGGATATGAGGTGCGTTCGCAATCCGGGGTCCACCGTGCAGAAAGGACACCTGCTGCTCGGTAATGGTGGACTAGATGGCGGTATAATGTGAATACACACATGGGTTAGCTTCACCCAGTATGAAGGAAGCACGGAGAGCACAAGTAAAGGGTCACAGAACTCTGTCCCAAGACACGGGGAAAGAGTTCCTTTAGACCTCTTACGCTTGACACCGTTATTGTGGTGTCAGGGGTAGAACTGAACTAATAATAATAATTTAATAATAATAATTTATCGCACAAGAGTGCATATAACGCCGCTCTGGTGGATGCCACTAACCACCCTAACCAGGGCCCGGAAAGCGTACTAAGTGCACAGTGCCGCACTGGTGGTCGCTGCTGAGAGACGCTGAGCTGTGTGCTAGATGTGCAGAGTAGCACTGTCTGGCGCTAGGTAGCTTCAACCATTCATGAGCAGGCAACAACACTAGGGATGGGAATGATTCAAAGCTTTCATCCATCAACAGGCATTCATCTACACATACTCAAGTAAATCAGTTTTCACTAGCACATGGCCCAGCGGCCATGCGAACCCTTTATAGCAGTAGCACTCCAGGACCTTCCTGATTGTCCAATAGGAGCTGCAACAGGACCTGAGCATGTGACCCCCGACCTCCAATGGGAGGTCGTCCCATGGGAATGCTCAGTATGGGAAAATCAGGACTTAGTCCCAGAAAGGCCTGCTTGCTGCTGATCAGTGCTGGCTACAAAGGCAGAGCCTGGAAAGGCAGCAGTAACCATTCACACAGTATCAGCTTGAGCCAGATGCTGGGACCGACATCTCCGCTGAGCAGGTTCCACTGCAGCTGGAGGAGAATGGGAGACCACAGCGGACATGGTTCGAGATTCCCCCTGTGCAGCGGCAGGAACTCGACACCTAATATGAACTTTCCTATATTTCAAAAAACCCTTTTAAGACATTCCCTTTAACATGGGTGCCCAGAGCCACCACTGTGACACGTCCCTTTAAGCAATTAAAGTAATTAAGTAACAGACCTGTTACCGAGTACCCAACGGCCCATAGTGGTGACTCATTTGTTAATCGAGATTTCCGAGCATGCTCAAGTGTTCTCTGAGTATCTTGGGCGTGCTCGTTGATTATGTTTGTGTCACTGCAGCTGCATGATTTGCTGCTATTAGACAACCTGAACACATGCTGGGATTGTGGCCAAAGAGTTCTATTTTCTATTTTCATTAATGCAAAGGACTTGTTTCAAAAATGCATCAGGCCTGTTTAGATGTTCTTTTGCATACGTTTGAAACTTCTGAATTTTATGGTGAGGAAACAGGAACGTTTTTCTTCTGATGACTCTTCCATGAAGGCCACATTTGGGCTTGTGTCTCTGAACAGAAGAAAAATGTACCACAACTCCAGAAGCTGCTAAATCTTTCTGAGGGTCTTTGAAGGTCTGGTTTGCCTCTCTAGCAATCCTAGGAGCAGCTCTCACTGAAATTCTGCTTGGTTTTCCAGACCTTATCTTGACATCCACTGTTCCTGTTAACTGTCATTCCTTAATTACATTTCAAACTGAGGAAAGAGCAACTTGAAAATGCTTTGCTATCTACTTGTTGCCTTCTCCTGCTTTGTGGGTATCCACCATTTTAATTTTCAGAGTGCTAGGCAGCTTAGAAGAGCCCATGGCTGCTGTTTTTTGGCACAAGGTTAGAGGAGGATAGATTTTTATAAAGCTGGGAAATTTGCATCACCTGGCCTTTCCTAATGATGATAGTGAACAAGCCATAACCCAAACAGGCTAATTAAGGTCTGTAACCTTGGTCAAAGTTATCTGAGCACACAAAACTCCAAAGGGTACCCACATTTTTCATTGGCCCAATTTCCTTTTTGTAATTTTAAAAAGTGAAAAATTAAATTTTTTTTTGCCTAAAATACAAAGGAAATGTCATCTTTAACTTTAGCCCTGTTAGAAATTACTTTACCTTCAACTTGCATAACTGTTCACAATAAAAGTAATTTTAATCAGCGTTACCCAAACTTTTACATGCCACCATATCTATATCACCTACTTGCGGTCACATGACTACCCGCTCCGGGTGCTGCCACCATAGAATCTGGATAGCGCATGTTGTACAAATTCACTAGTCTGCAGTCACATACAGTGTGTACAGACTTTCGTGCCAAGCCTGAACAACCCCTACAGTATGAACAGCACTCCAAGCCTTGACTTGTAAAGAATTAATCAGGATGTACTCCTTGTGTTGAATAATCCCAGACAGACGACTATACAAGACCACAAATAATGTGAGAAGGAGGCAGCACTTCACGTTGTTGCAAAAAGGTGTAGTAGTTCCACATGAGAGAGAGAAGCTGATTTTGAAGCTGAAATAACAAATGTGGGGATGATACATCTTTCTGCAACAAACTTGGAACTTGGAGTGCGGCTTCCTTCTCCCAATATTTCTACTGCTATATAGTAGTGTGAGCTTGGTGAGTCATATTTAAGTTGAGTCATTCTTGAGGCTAGTCGTTTCTATTTCAAAGAGAAGTTAAAGTAATAGCAGTTCTTTCAGGAAAAATTATGTCCTTAAAATGTTGAGTCATCCTTATTATCAAGTATGTTTTGCTACAGTCTTATTCAAGATTGTTGAATGAGAAATTTGACAAAAACACATAATGAAATTCTATGAGATAGTGTATCTAGGTAGATTTTTTTTATTTAGGGCACTAAAAAAGTGTGGTGACTAGTGTTGAGCGATACCGTCCGATACTTGAAAGTATCGGTATCGGAAAGTATCGGCCGATACCGGCAAAGTATCGGATCTAATCCGATACCGATACCCGATACCAATACAAGTCAATGGGACTCATGTATCGGACGGTATTCCTGATGGTTCCCAGGGTCTGAAGGAGAGGAAACTCTCCTTCAGGCCCTGGGAACCATATTAATGTGTAAAATAAAGAATTAAAATAAAAAATATTGCTATACTCACCTCTCCGACGCAGCCTGTACCTCCGCGAGGGAACCGGCAGCGTTGTTTGCTTAAAATTCGCGCGTTTACTTCCTTACTTGAAGTCCCGGCTTGTGATTGGTCGCGTGCCGCCCATGTGGCCGCGACGCGACCAATCACAGCAAGCCGTGATGTAATTTTAGGTCCTTCAGGATTTTAAAATTACGTTCTGGCTTGTGATTGGTCGCGTCGCGGTCACATGGGCGACACGACCAATCACAAGCCGTGACGTCACGGGAGGCTGGACACGCGCGCATTTTAAAATGCGCGCTTGTCCTGCCTCCCGTGACGTCACGGCTTGTGATTGGTCGCATCGCGTCGCGACCAATCACAAGCCAGAACGTAATTTTAAAATCCTGAAGGACCTAAAATTACGTCACGGCTTGCTGTGATTGGTCGCGTCGCGGCCACATGGGCGACGCGACCAATCATAAGCCGGGACGTCACGGGAGGCAGGACAAGCGCGCATTTTAAAATGTGCGCGTGTCCAGCCTCCCGTGACGTCACGGAATGTGATTGGTCGCGTCGCCCATGTGACCGCGACGCGACCAATCACAAGCCAGAACGTAATTTTAAAATCCTGAAGGACCTAAAATTACGTCACGGCTTGCTGTGATTGGTCGCGTCGCGGCCACATGGGCGGCACGCGACCAATCACAAGCCGGGACTTCAAGTAAGGAAGTAAACGCGCAAATTTTAAGCAAACAACGCTGCCGGTTCCCTCGCGGAGGTCTAGGCTGCGTCGGAGAGGTGAGTATAGCAATATTTTTTATTTTAATTCTTAATTTTACACATTAATGTTGTTTCGATACCGATACCCGATACCACAAAAGTATCGGATCTCGGTATCGGAATTCCGATACCCGCAAGTATCGGCCGATACCCGATACTTGCGGTATCGGAATGCTCAACACTAGTGGTGACAACTGTTTCCAAATACAGTGGTGATTGAAAGTTTGTGAACTCTTCAGTTATTACATAATTCTGAATAAATGTGACCTGAACTACATCAGAGTTTCACATATGTCCCAAAAGTCGATAAAGAATACCAAATCAAATAAATGAGTAAATATACTAGACTTTGTCATTTTCTATTAAGTAAAATGACCCAATATCATTTGTTTGTGACTGTCAAAGTAGGTGAACCTTTAGAACTGGCAGATAATTTGAAAGTTAAAGGGGTACTCTAGGGAGCTAAAAGATTATTCTAATGGCCCAGCCTTTATAAACAGCTGATAGTCACTGCTCCCCCTCCCTTATGGGACATTATGTCACAGATCAGAAGGTGTGGCCTGCTCCTGGCTTCTAGCAGCAGCCAGTCCCCTGATAATGTTTTTTTATTTGAGTCCAAGGTGTGATTTACATACTTCAGGCCAAATTTGAATACGACTTGTCCAGCCTAAATCAATTCACTAGTAATGATTGAGGCCTCACTTGTCTAGTTGGCATGTGACTGCATATATGCAAATCACATATTTGCAGTCACGTGATCACTCATGCGCAGTGAAAGCATCAGAGAATCCTGACAGTGAATACTGAGCACACTGTGAAGATTCACAGGTTTGTAGTGATGATTTGGTCAAGCCCAGATCTAAATCCAAGAGAGAATTTGTTTCTGGGGTTGTGAAAATGTGTCATCCAAATGACCTATTGTTCAAATCAGTTTATTATCTTGAACATCTACTATATAATTGTCTAAGGGTCACTTCCTTCTGTCTGTCCTTCTGTCTGTCTGTCACGGATATTCATTGGTCACGGCCTCTGTCTGTCATGGAATCCAAGTTGCTGATTGGTCTCGCCAGCTGCCTGTCATGGCTGCTGCGACCAATCAGCGATGGCCACAGTCCGATTAGTCCCTCCCTACTCCCCTGCAGTCAGTGCCCGCTCCATACTCCCCGCAGTCAGCACTCACACAGGGTTAATGCCAGCAGTAACGGACCACGTTATGCCGCAGGTAACTCACTCTGTTGCTGCCGCTATTAAACCTGTGTGACCAAGTTTTTACTATTGATGCTCCCTATGCAGCGTCAATAGTAAAAAAATCTAATGTTAAAAATAATTTAAAAAATAAAAAATCATTATACACTCACCTTCCGCCGGCAGGTTTCGGTGGCAAGGATGGTTTGCGCGAAGGACCTGCCATAACGTCACGGTCATGTGACCGCGATGTCATCACAGGCCCTGCGCGAGAAGGACCTGCCATGACGTCACGTGACTGTCACGTCATGGCAGGTCAATCTCGCGCAGGCGCGAAGAAGCTGCGGTACCATGGGACAGGCAGGGACAGCGTCAGGAGCAGGTGAGTATTTCATATTCACCTGTCCGCGTTCCATTCCATGGGCGCCGCTCCGTCTTCCAATCTTCTTGCAGTGACTGTGCAGGTCAGAGGGCGCGATGATGTATTAGTGTGCGTGCCGCCCTCTGCCTGAACAGTCAGTGTGGAGAGACGGGACGCTGAGGAGCAGCGACGAGAGGTGAGTATGTGATTTTATTTTTATTGCAGCAGCAGCATTACATGTGGCACAATGCTGTATGGAGCGTCTATGGGGCCATAATGAACTGCACGGTGCATTATATGGGACATCTATGGGGCCATAACTGCATGGAGCATTATATGGAGCATCTATGGGGCCATAATGAACTGCATGGAGCATTATATGGGACATCTATGGGGCCATAACTGCATGGAGCATTATATGGAGCATCTATGGGGCCATAAGTGCATGGAGCATTATATGGGGCATCTATGGGGCCATAAAGAACTGCATGGAGCATTATATGGGGCATCTATGGGGCCATAAAGAACTGCATGGAGCATTATATGGGGCATCTATGGGGCCATAATGAACTGCATGGAGCATTATATGGGACATCTATGGGGCCATAACTGCATGGAGCATTATATGGAACATCTATGGGGCCATAAGTGCATAGAGCATTATATGGAGCATCTATGGGGCCATAATGAACTGCACGGTGCATTATATGGGACATCTATGGGGCCATAACTGCATGGAGCATTATATGGAGCATCTATGGGGCCATAAGTGCATGGAGCATTATATGGGGCATCTATGGGGCCATAACTGCATGGAGCATTATATGGGGTATCTATGGGGCCATAAAGAACTGCATGGAGCATTATATGGGGCATCTAAGTTCTGACTAAAGAACTGAGGCGAGCTTCCAGGGCTGCTGAGCGCAGATGGAAAAGATCCCACTCCAACGACCACTTAATCGCATTCAAACAGTCCCTCACTACTTTCAAGACCGCACTCGCCACAGCTAAACAAACCTACTTCTCATCTCTCATATCCTCCCTGTCTCACAACCCTAAACAGTTATTCAACACCTTCAATTCTCTCCTCCGTCCCCCAGCACCTCCTCCCTCCTCACTTATCTCTGCTGAAGACTTTGCCTCATTCTTCAAGCAGAAGATTGATAACATCAGAGACAGTTTTGGTCAACAAGCCCCAGAGCCCTTCCTCCCAGCTTCCCTACCCTCCACCTCCAAAACCAACTACTCCTCCATTACAGAAGATCAACTCGCCACTCTACTCTCAAGATCGCATCTCACCACCTGTGCACTTGACCCGCTCCCATCCCACCTCATCCCAAACCTCACCACAATCTTCATCCCAACCCTAACCCATCTCTTCAACCTATCACTAACAACTGGTGTTTTCCCCTCAAGCTTTAAACATGCCTCCATCACACCTATCCTCAAAAAGCCCTCTCTTGACCCATCCTCTGTATCTAGCTATCGCCCTATATCACTTCTCCCCTATGCCTCCAAACTACTGGAACAACACGTCTACCTTGAACTGTCCTCCCATCTCTCTTCTTGCTCCCTCTTTGACCGCTTACAATCTGGCTTCCGGTCACACCATTCCACTGAAACTGCGCTAACTAAGGTCACCAACGACCTCTTAACCGCCAAGAGCAAGCGACACTACTCTGTTCTCCTCCTCCTCGACCTGTCGGCTGCCTTTGACACAGTGGACCATTCCCTATTATTACAGACCCTCTCATCCCTTGGCATCACAGACTTGGCCCTATCCTGGATCTCCTCATACCTAACAGACCGGACATTCAGCGTCTCCCACTCACACACCACCTCCTCATCTCGCCCCCTCTCTGTCGGAGTCCCACAAAGTTCAGTCCTTGGGCCCCTGCTCTTCTCCATTTACACCTTTGGCCTGGGACAGCTCATAGAATCTCATGGCTTTCAGTATCACCTCTATGCTGATGACACACAGATCTACATCTCTGGACCAGATATCACCTCCCTACTAACCAGAATCCCTCAATGTCTGTCCACTATTTCATCCTTCTTCTCTGCTAAATTTCTGAAACTTAACATGGACAAAACAGAATTCATCATCTTTCCCCCATCTCACGTGACCCCCCCAACGAACCTATCCATTACAGTAAATGGCTGCCCACTCTCCCCAGTCCCACAAGCTCGCTGCCTCGGGGTTATCCTTGACGCTGATCTCTCCTTCAAACCACATATCCAAGCCCTTTCCACTTCCTGCCGACTTCAACTCAAAAATATTGCACAAATCCGTTCATTCCTCAACCAAGAATCTGCAAAAACCCTAGTCCATGCCCTCATCATCTCTCGCCTTGACTACTGCAACCTCCTGCTCTGTGGCCTCCCCTCAAACACTCTCGCACCCCTCCAATCTATTCTAAACTCTGCTGTCCGACTAATCCACCTGTCCCCCCGCTATTCTCCGGCCCCTCCCCTCTGTCAATCCCTTTACTGGCTCCCCATTGCCCAGAGACTCCAGTACAAAACCCTAACCATGACGTACAAAGCCATCCACAACCTGTCTCCTCCTTACATCTGTGACCTTATCTCCCGGTACTTTCCTACACGCAACTTCCAATCCTCACAAGATCTCCTTCTCTACTCCCCTCTTATCTCCTCTTCCCACAATCGTATACAAGATTTCTCTCGCGTATCACCCCTACTCTGGAACCCTCTACCACAACACATCAGACTCTCGCCCACCATCGAAACCTTCAAAAAGAATCTGAAGACCCACCTCTTCCGACAAGCCTACAACCTGCAGTAACCACCGATCGACCAAACCGCTGCATGACCAGCTCTACCCTCACCTACTGTATCCTCACCCATCCCTTGTAGATTGTGAGCCTTCGCGGGCAGGGTCCTCTCTCCTACTGTACCTATTATGACTTGTATTGTTCAAGATTATTGTACTTGTTTTTATTATGTATACCCCTCCTCACTTGTAAAGCGCCATGGAATAAATGGTGCTATAACAATAAATAATAATAATAATAATCTATGGGGCCATAAAGAACTGCATGGAGCATTATATGGGGCATCTATGGGGCCATAATGAACTGCATGGAGCATTATATGGGACATCTATGGGGCCATAACTGCATGGAGCATTATATGGAACATCTATGGGGCCATAAGTGCATAGAGCATTATATGGGGCATCTATAGGGCCATAACTGCATGGAGCATTATACTACGTGACTGGGCAAAATACTGCGTGGCTGGGCAATATACTACGTGACTGGGCAAAATACTGCGTGGCTGGGCAATATACTACGTGACTGGGCAAAATACTGCGTGGCTGGGCAATATACTACGTGACTGGGCAATATACTACGTGGACATGCATATTCTAGAATACCCGATACATTAGAATCGGGCCACCATCTAGTATTTTATAATTTTTTTGAGTATATATATTTTTTAGTTGGCCATAGCGCTATTTATGTAAAAAGAAATCCTGAAATATTGCAATTTTCACACTAGCCACAAAGTCTAATATTAGACTCAGACTTCCTTCTATTCATTATAGGTGAATACAAACACAAAATACTGAGCAGACAAGGAAGAAACATTAAAAAGACACACTCTAAAACTAATCTAACCAACCAATGTATGAAAAAGACTGCACACAAAGGTCTCATAACAGCTAACAACTTATTGAATATACTTAAAAAAGATTTTACTGAATACAAAAGACATACATGTACACAAACAGAATGTTCCTAGAAGTGGCACCAGTAACATGTACTAAGTAAGAAATGTAAAATTACATGAAAATACCAAATAGGTCAAAGGACCTCATGAACGTAATAAGCCAAGTCAACTAACAAGTGTAATGACTGGTACTAAATATTTTAGTGAAAAAATGTATAAGATCAGTGCTTAGAAAACAGTGAAAGGGGGTCTAGTACATGCGTCCTGGTCCACCTGCCCCAATGCACGTTTCACCCAAAGGCTTCGTCAGGGGCCCCTATTGTCCTATTTGGTATTTTCATGTAACCTTACGTTTCTTGCTTAGTACGTTTCTAGTGCCACTTCTAGGAACATTCTGTTTGTGTAAATGTATGTCCTTTGTATTCAGTTAAATCTTTTTTAAGTATATTGAATAAATTGTTAGCTTTTATGAGACCTTTGTGTGTATTCATAATAGGTGATGGTCACAATTCTTCTCCTGCACACTGTTTTTTGCCCAGATCAGACCATGCCCAAGAAACACCGTAGAGAAGTCATTGAGCCAGTCTTTTGCTGTATCATGCCCATGCGACTGCTGCAAATCATATCTCAAAATGCTATTAATGAAACTTTGGTAAGATTGCCATCCCCATAATTGTGTAAAGCAAAAAGGAATTTTAAAATTTCACAATCAAAAAATTATGACAAATTAGAATGAAAGAATTTCTATCATTATTTGGTTTTAAAACAGCCCAAATGTTATAGGTGATACATTCCCTAAAAATCTGTTTATTCATATTAAATGTAACCTGAAGAGACTGTTTTGAAAAATTTAAGAAAAAAAATGAAGTATCCACATGTGTCATCTGCACAGACTCAAGACTATTTTTGCTACTAGAAGATTAAATATTGACATTAAAGCCAATATTTAATTAATTCATGAATATGTGTAGTATAGTATGGATAAAGAAAAAACATGAAGATACCAAATGTAAATTTTTGGTGAAGAATCAACAACAAGTGGAGCACAATTGTGAAGTTGAACAAAATTTATTGGTTATTTTAAATTTTTGTGGAAATTCAAAAAACTGAAAAGTGGGGCGTGCAATATTATTCGGCCCCTTTACTTTCAGTGCAGCAAACTCACTCCAGAAGTTCATTGTGGATCTCTGAATGATCCAATGTTGTCCTAAATGCCTAATGATGATAAATATAATCCACCTGTGTGTAATCCAGTCTCCGTATAAATGCACCTGCTCTGTGATAGTCTCAGGGTTCTGTTTGAAGCACAGAGAGCATCATGAAGACCAAGGAACATAACAGGCAGGTCCGTGAAACTGTTGTGAAGAAGTTTAAAGCCAGATTTGGATACAAAATGATTTCCAAAACTTTAAACATCCCAAGGAGCACTGGGCAAGCGATCATATTGAAATGGAAGGAATATCATACCACTGCAAATCTACCAAGATCCGGCCGTCCCTCTAAACTTTCATCTCAAACAAGGAGAAGACTGATCAGAGATGCAGCCAAGAGGCCCATGATCACTCTGGATGAACTGCAGAGATCTACAGCCGAGGCGTGGCAGTCTGACCTTTATGAAAGAGCGGCAAGAAGAAAAGCCATTTCTCAAAGATATTAATGAAAAGTGTAATTTAAAGTTTGCAACAAGCCACCTGGGAGACACACCAAACATGTGGAAGGAGGTGCTCTGGTCAGATGAAACCAAAATCAAACTTTTTGGCAACAATGCCAAATGATATGCTTGGCGTAAGGGCTACACAGCTTATCACCCTGAACACAACATCCGCACTGTCAAACATTGTGGTGGCAGCATCATAGTTTGGGCCTGCTTTTCTTCAACAGGGACAGGGAAGATGGTTAAAATTGATGGGAAGATGGATGGAGCAAAATACAGGACCATTCTTGAAGAAAACCTGTTGGAGTCTGCAAAAGACCTGAGACTGGGACAGAGATTTGTCTTCCAACAAGACAATGATCCCAAACATAAAGCAAAATCTACAATGGAATGGTTCACAAATAAACGTATACAGGTGTTAGAATGGCCAAGTCAAAGTCCAGACCTCAATCCAATTGAGAATCTGTGGAAAGAGATGAAAACTGCTGTCCACAAATGATCTCCATCAAACCTCACTGAGCTCGAGCTGTTTGCCAAGGAAGAATGGGCAAGAATTTCAGTCTCTCGAAGTACAAAACTGATAGAGACATACCCCGAGCGACTTGCAGCTGTAATCGCAGCAAAAGGTGGCGTAACAAAGTATTAAGTTAAAGGGGCAGAATAATATTGCACGCCCCACTTTTCAGTTTTTGAATTTCCACAAAAATTTAAAATAAACAATAAATTTCATTCAACTTCACAATTGTGTTCCACTTGTTGTTGATTCTTCACCAAAAATGTACATTTGGTATCTTTATGTTTGAAGCATGATATGTGGGAAAAGGTTGAAAAGTTCCAGGGGGCCAAATACTTTTGCAAGGCACTGTATATGACAAATTTACAAATTATACTGTAGATTAATAAAAATGTCACTTACTAAACTTTCTTCCAACCTGCTATTGTATTCTTCTACAAAGTTACTTCAAAACAATAAGTCTAAAACTACAGTATGTTAATACTTCAGTGCTCAGCGTAAGGACACACATATTTTTAAACTTCAGCAGAAAATAGCTTTAGCACTCTGCTACAATATATCACTTTACAAAGTCTCCAATTTGTCACATGTCAAAAAGTCTTCTAAAATATGCACCACACCACTTTACATTTAACTGATTTATTATGAGAAACTCTGTCAAAAAGCAATCTTTTTCCATCATTCTACAACAACTTCACTTGCTAAGTAGTCTATCACTATTTAAAAGGTAAATGCAAACTTGAGACATTCCACCGATAAGGAACAAGCAATGGAAATTCTGCCAATGGCTTTCAAAATATGTAAGTTTAATTTAAATACTTAATCTCAGCTATATGGATTTAATTAGAAAAGTAGCCCTTACTTGACAATTTTTTCTCATAAAGCCTGTATTGCTAAATTACTAATATAGACTTTTGACCACTCATCACTAAATAAAGGAGTAAGATAAGATAAGATAAGATGTAGGGCAATTTATTTCATCTGCCAGGGTCAGATATGACTTTTGACCATTAAAAATCTCATGTTACTCTATCTAACTCCAAGGAACAAAAGGGGTTTTAAGCATCATGAAGCTTAATACGTGATTAATTATATATTTGTATATTTATTTTATTGTCACATGATATGGTTTTGATAATGTACAGTAATTCCTTTTGCTATTTATACAGCCCATCTTTTGCATTTGTATGTTATAGTACAGTAAAAAAACCTGCACATAGTCACATAGAGAAGCCCCAGCAGATGTGAACTCATACCTACCACCCACTTGCCACATGTCTCCTTCTATACACTCCCAATTCCAGCTGTAAAATGTATTATAGAAAGAAAAGTCAAGCTTCTGCCAGAAATTTTGATTATACACATAATGCAATATCTTTGTTAACTACATGACCCATGATGCTTTGCTCAGGTATCACATCAGTTGGGTTGACCATGCTAAAAATATCAAAAGGTAAAATTGGCTAGAACATGTGAAATTACGGAGGGTCACAGATGAAAGTTTAAAGAAGTTGCCCAAATGTTTTAAAACCCTGCATGAAAAATTAGCGTACTCCAGTGAAACCAGTGATTGGATGCCCATTGGGTTATATGGCTGTGATGACTGCAGCCATAATAAACAGGCCATAATAAACAGTACACAGGGAGCAATGGAGAGGCAGCACCGAAACAGAAGGTGAGTACAGTATGTATTAAACAATTGTCTTAAACGTGGAGCAGAATTTTTGCTGGGATCAATGGACCAGCTCCACCAACATCATTAGGTGCCCACTGAGCATGCACCACCCCTTCTGATTACACTATGCAATTACACTGCCAACACAGTAAGATAGGTCACTGAGAGAAGAGTGAACTGTCAATTAAAGACCAGAGGTGTGTGATGGGCAGAGAAATGGGAAAGAGCACAACAGAGCAGGAAGTGCAATGCCTGCCCTCCTTAACATGCAACTAAAAGTTCAAGAATGTATTTCTCAGGAATGCAACAGTCGAAATATTACAAACAAGATTTGCTAACTGGTCCTCTTCAAGAAATACATTTTTCGTGTGATCCTTTTTTTTATTTGCAGTAACAAAACAATTTTCAAGACAAGGTTTCAAGAAATGCGCCTATATCGATGGTTATCATTAGGAAATGCATTTGCTTATCTCTAGGATATTTATTAGAGGAATGCTGTTGGAGAGATCAGCACAAATAGCATCTTATCCAACGAAAAGTGAATTGATATAATCAAATTCTACTCACCAGATGGAGCTTTTGATAAAGCATATAAAGCTATCTGCTGCAGCAGATCCACGGGTCAGCAAGTGACCATGCTATAGATGAATGAACGGGTTAATGTGGATATATTCTGTGCTGCTGAATAGTTGTAGGTCCAGATGTATATCACATGAAGTATTCGTGTGGTATTTCCTGATGAAGAAGTCACTTAGACTTTGAAACGTGTTGAATAAATCACCATTCTTTATGTGATATACGTCTGGACCTACAATTATTCAGCAGCGCAGATTATATCCACATTAACCCATTCATTCATCTAGGATATTTATTAAACATTTTAAAGGAGTTGACAGTTGGAACTATTCATCATCACCTATATAAGTAAAGCTGGCAACTTCTAAATCAGTATGATCCAACCTTCGGTACTCACACTAATGAATGGAACACTTTTATCCCTGTTAGAAGGGAGAATCAGTACGCAGACTGGACTGCAGCTCTATTCAGTTTCTATGGGAGTGCTCATGTTCTGTATTTGGCTTTTTCTGGCACTGGCATAGGAGTGCCCAGTTCTGGAGATTAGAGGGGGTCCCTGCAGATAAGTGATTACTTCTTCCAACCAAACAACCCTTTAAAGTTCAGGAAATGTTTTGGGCAATCAATTTTGAAAGAGTATTTAAAGAAAGATCTTCTTGTGGGCACAACCATTTGTAAGTTGTGGACAAGAGATTTCTAAAAAATATAATTATTAGTATTGTCAGATTACAAAAAATTGTAAAGCTTATATCCTGTGTTTATAAGAAATTCATCAATTCATAGTCATTTATATGACAGTTTCATATCGTCTTCTGGAGAATATAGAAGAAGTCACTGTTAAAATTCTAGTACATTTGGCTGCTTAACAAATTAATAATATATTACTTTAGGCTGGTTTTCACACTTGCGTTTGGCTGGTCTGCATATGGCTTTGTACATCCTCCCTTAAGCTCCACCTGTGCTCCACCTACTTCCTCATGCATCCTGCGTACCTATCTTTAACATTGGGTTCGCAGGGACATGCGTTGTATGCGGATGCGTCCACATTAGGTGTTTTAACGTGCCCGCCGACCACATGGGAATGCAAAAAGTTACCAAAAGCAAGTGTGAAACCAGCCTTAAAGGGAACCTGTCATCCCCAAAAATCGTAGATGAGCTAAGCCCACCGGCATCAGGGGCTTATCTACTGTTAGGGCTGGCAGAACGCACCGAGTAAATAGAGATGTTATTTGGTGCGTTTGTAGCCCGGGGTCCACCGTGCAGGAGAGAACCCGCTGCTGGCAAATGGCGGCACTATATGGCGGTAGAAGCGAACTCTGTTGCTTCACAGAGTCGCTATAAAGAAAGGACTGTGTCCTGTTAAACTTCACAGGAATACACAGTAACTGCTGAGCAGATAGCAGCTTGTGGTCACACAACCAAGGAGGTAATCATACAATCTCCTCACCGGAGGTGCCGGTATTCTAAGTGGCTTATTTCAGCCGGGTCGCTGAATACACACAAGTGACCACATTGGCGCAAAACTCATGACATGAATTGATCCTAACTCATGGCCGTGCGGCCATGCGAACCTTTTATAGCTGCAGCAAGTACAGGGCCTTCCTAGAAGGACCAATGAGAGGCTGCCACAGAGCCTGAGCACCTTCAGGACCTTCCTGGAGAACCAATGGGCTTTGCTGCAGTATCCAAGCATGTGACCCTCGATCTCCAATGAGAGATCTTACCCTGGGCATGCTCAGCAGGACTTAGTCCCAAAAGCATCTGCTTGCCCCTGCCCAGCACTGGCTTCAATGGCAGAAGCTAGAAAAGCAGCAGTAATCCTCCTCACAGAGGCAGACTGAGCGAGACCCTGGGACCGATGTCTCTGCTGAGCAGGCTCCACTGCGGCAGGAGAAGAATGGGAGACCGCAGCGGAGATGGCCCGAGATTCCCCCTGTGCAGAGGCAGGAACTCAACCCCTAACATCTACAGCATTCTGTAATGCTGTAGATAAGCCCCCGATGTATCCTGAAAGATGAGAAAAAGAGGTTAGATTATACTCACGCAGGGGTGGTCCCGCTGCGGTGGGTGTCGCAGTCCGGTACGGGGGCCTCCCATCTTCTTACGATGACATCCTCTTCTTGTCTTCATGCCGCAGCTCGGCGCAGGCATACCTTGTCTGCCCTGTTGAGGGCAGAGAAAAGTACTGCAATGCGCAGGTGCCGGGCCTCTTTGACCTTTCCCGGCACCTGCGCACGGCAGTACTTTGCTCTGCCCTCAACAGGGTAGACAAAGTACGCCTGTGCTGGAGCCGCAGCATGAAGACAAGAAGAGGACGTCATCGTAAGAAGATGGGAGGCCCCGGACTGGACCGCAGCGGGACCACCCCTGGCTGAGTATACTCTAATCTCTTTTCTCATCTTTCAGGATACATCAGGGGCTTATGTACAGCATTCCCCTGATGCCAGTGGGCTTAGCTCATCTACAATTTTTGGGGTGGCAGGTTCCCTTTAAAGAGATGGATTAGGTGTGAAAAAATACAATTGGATTTATTCACTGTGCCACACCCAACCTCCCCCCCGTTTAAGTGGTTGATGAGATGGTAATATAAGTTGGTAGGTGGGTTCTAGACATCTGAAAATCAGCATCGGTGAATAGAGAAAATATGTTTGTTAATTTAAATTTCAAGACATTTTAATGTATTCTTACCACTATATTTATGCAGTTGTTATGAGAAACAAAGGCAATGGGCTCTTCGGTACTCTGCCATGTAGTACTTGTATTTGCATCGTAACTTGCTCTGTGTAAACAATATTGAAATGTTTCCACAACATTATGTATTATGTCTCCCATATCTCCTTGTTAAGAATGCGAGACATTTATATTGTATCTAAATATTAATGTGTTTTGGTGCTAATGGATATGGACTTATTCTCCAATAGTTTCTGATGACAGCTGTGCGCGCATCCATAGTAATCTATTAGAAATGAAAGCAGCTGTACAGTAACATTAAATCAATTAAAACTGTCTAAAAAATGTAATATAATTGTAAATAATACATATTTTAAGGCATATTTAATTAGTTTTTTTTGTTTTTAAGTTTTATAACTATATTTTCCGTTACGTCCCTTAGAGTAGCACAACAAATAGGGAAATTCTTGCCCTACTAGCCAAAGGAAAGATGAAAAGTTTAATTGACACATGATCACAATATGAGGTGCTCTAAACCTTTTCCCATCTCTGTTCATACACACAATAAATAAATATATATATATATATATATATATATATATATATATATATATATATACAGCTCTGGCAAAAATTAAGAGACCACCACATCAAAACCCTGTCATGGGCAGCCCAATCTTCAGACCTGAACCCGATTGAAAACCTCTGGAGTATATTCAAGAGAAAGATGAATAGTCACAAGCCATCAATCAAAGAACTGCTTCCATTTTTGCACCAGAAGCAGTGTGAAAGACGCATGAAAGTGTGAAAGCATGCCAAGACGCATGAAAGCTGCAATTAAAAATCATGGTTATTCCACAAAATATTGATTTCTGAACTCTTCCTGAGTTAAAACATTAGTATTGTTGTTTCTAAATTATTATGAACTTGTTTTCTTTGCATTATTTGAGGTCTGAAAGCACTGTTCTTTTTTAAATTTTGACCATTTTGACCATTTCTCCTTTTCAGAAAAAAATGCAAAATTTATTGCTTGGAAATTCGGAGACATGTTGTCAGAAGTTTATAGAATAAATGAACAGTTTACATTTTACTCAAATTATACCTATAAAGAGAAAAATCAGAAAAACTGAACATTTTGCAGTGGTCTCTTAATTTTTGCCAGAGCTATCTATCTATCTATCTATCTATCTATCTATCTATCTATCTATCTATCTATCTATAGATAGATATATAGAGATATATACCTATATCTATATATATATTGATATTTTCCTAAAATAAAAAGAAGGTGTGTCATCTTTAATGATAGACCTTTTAAAGATCATTTCATCTTCAACTTGCTTTACTGTTCTGTTCACAATAGCAGTCATTTTAACTAGGGGTGCCCAAACTTTTACATGTCACTGTATGTATACAGTGCACAGTATATACACATGCACACATATACTGAGAAAGAGACTTTTTTAAATTTTTCATATTATGGCTACATGCATGAGATGTTAATTTAGTGCCATGGATGCAATAGGATTTCATCCTGCAAAGGTTAGGGAAGACTTTTGCAAAGACAGTATTTGGAAAAGACCCTTCCCATTCTTCAGGACAGGATCCAGTCCTTTATTGACACTAAATTACAGAGCAAGAATAAAGCCATTTGCCTGTGCAGTAAAACCAATGGATCATCAGCAAGGGACATTCAATTTCATGTGCAATAGATGAGATATGCATTTAACCTACTTATTAATCGTTTCAGCTACCTGATTGTGCTTCATGGTTTTGTGTAGGAGCTGTGAATCACCATTTGACACTGCTGCCTAATGTTAATGAGCATTTTGCTTTCCATACAACAGAACAAGTGGGTGTGTTTAGTTCTTTGCTATTAACTCGAACACTTGTCAAAGTAGGATTTTTAATTGTGAGTAAATATTTCATGAAATACAAACAAAAATGTTTAAGCACTAGCAATATTATTCACAGAATTCAGAAATGCACATATTTCTTACTATTGAAGCCAACTATGATGTAAATATCAATGATAAACTATGCAGAAATAAGAAACGACAGAAATCAAAATGAGAAATAATTTATTAGAATTGAAGCCTTAGGCTTTGAGTTTGCTGCTTCTGCCAATCATATGTCAGCAGTAGTGTTGAGCGATACCTTCCGATACTTGAAAGTATCGGTATCGGATAGTATCAGCCGATACCCGAAAAATATCGGATATCGCCGATACCGATACCCGATACCAATACAAGTCAATGGGACTCAAGTATCGGAAGGTATCCTGGATGGTTCCCAGGGTCTGAAGGAGAGGAAACTCTCCTTCAGGTCCTGGGATCCATATTCATGTAAAAAATAAAGAATTAAAATAAAAAATATGGATATAATCACCCGTCCGGCGGCCCCTGGACCTTACCGCTCTTAACCGGCAGCCTCCGTTCCTAAGAATGAGGAGTTTAGGACCTTAGATGACGTCGCGGCTGACGTCGCGGCTTGTGATTGGTCGCGTGACCACTCATGTGACCGCTCACGCGACCAATCACAAGCCGCGACGTCATTGCAGGTCCTAAACTCCTCATTCTTAGGAACGGAGGCTGCCGGTTAACAGCGGTAAGGTCCAGGGGTCACCGGACGGGTGAGTATATCCATATTTTTTATTTTAATTCTTTATTTTTTACATGAATATGGATCCCAGGGCCTGAAGGAGAGTCTCCTCTCCTCCAGACCCTGGGAACCATACACTGGGAACTTCCGATTCCGATTTCTGATATCACAAAAATATCAGAACTCGGTATCGGAATTCCGATACTGCAAGTATTGGCCGATACCCGATACTTGCGGTATCGGAATGCTCAACACTAGTCAGCAGCAAAAAATATATAGAAAAGTGATCATTGTGCACTTAGGGACTTGTAGTTTACAAATATTTTTTTTCTAGGCCCTATTTACAGTGTTTTCATACTGTATGTAATCATACATAAGGGGAATGGTTTGCTACCTAGTTGCTTTTATGGCTGCATCCAGACTGCAGAAAAATATTAAGAACAGATATAAGGTTAATATGCAGATAAATACCATTTAAACCCTATGTAGACAGTTTACTAAAGCTGCGGCTGTAGAGAGAAAATGAAGTTGTTATGCACGTACTACCCTCACACATGGGTAAAAGGAGTAGGGAAGATTTACTATAGAAAGAAGCCGCACCTACACCCAACTGGTCTATGTACAAACTAGTCAACACCTAAAACACCACTTTGGGCTTGACTCCGTAAAAGGCCATTGAGGATTTTCTCATATGTCCTGAGGAACCAGAGGGTAGGCCACAATATGATGCCAACAAGGGGAGAGGAAGGTGTGCAGGTGGACACGAAGACCCAGGGTGAGAAACTTAAAGATCATTCATATTAAGAGACAGAGGGAATAGTAAGGAGAACCAAAAAATAAATTAAACTAGAATAACCTCCCCGAAACCTAAAATTCTTAAAAGGAAAAGGTTCTGAGAAGGCCTATATATTGCTGGCCATGCATATTTGAATTATAGCCCTTAAATGTTTTCTACAGCCAAAGATATGGTCTTCATACTTACCTAAGGCATTTTGAGCACCATATTTACATAAGGCACTCTTTTCACCTTATACGCTATCCCACCAAACATACATGTTATATTGAGGTGCTTCTTGCATCTTGCTCACCTAAGGCACTCTCTGCACATTATATTCTGTCTACTAAACATTTATGGATTTATTGCTATATTGACAACCTCAACCATGCTCTAGTTCCTTTGGATCTGGTGTTTGTCCTGCAGCAATATTTATTTTGTTTAACTCCTTCTTTGGATATTTTGCTATTTTTATTGTAACTTTGTGTGTGGGCTCTCTTTGCATTGCCACCATTTATCCATTTGTATTTATATAAAGGTATTTTTATTATATATATATGTTCAGAACACTCCTTCAGGTTTACTATATTGATTTGGTTTAGTTCCGATTGGTCTATCCGATTTATCCAAGCAGACATCATCCACTATTAGAAGGGTGATTCCACCAAGGAATTATTTGTATAGATACAGATGTATGTTGTCTGCTCATCCTTTACAACATTTGTTTACTGTATAGGATCTAGAAATATACAGGAGCCTGTACATCTGACCAATATGCTGATTCTGGTGCTGGCACAGGTCCATAGTTTGCACTGGGGGCACGTAGGACTCTAGTTACGCCACTGATAATAACCTACAAGAGTCAAAATTGTAGAAAAACTTCATAAAGCTTCACATTTGCTAAAAATAGTGTACATTTTTTTAAAGACATAAGCAAGCAATGTTTATTACATTTATCGATAATTGCACAAGACCTGTCAGCTAATGGGACTGCATACTGTACATTATATTAATGAGACCTTAGCATATAAGGTATATCTGATTCTTTGTAACTTTCAAACTGCAATAAGAATTTTAACCTTGTTACATTTTATACTGCTGGGAAGTTAATATTACCCTTATTTTTCCCTTGACAGCCCTCAAAGAGAGTTAACGGCCACTTCTGTTCCATCTGTGCAGTCTCACAGCAGATCTTAGTTTGTGAAAAGAAGCTGTACAAGGGCACTGAAAGTGGTTTAGACAATCAATGCATATAAAAGATGGCACTAATTTCAAATGTGCAAGCAGATCAACATACAGCCATGGGCTATAGGAGAACTTATAGGATACACTGTACATGAAGTATACCAATTCTATATACAGGATTGCAGTTTTGCTATTATTCTGTAAACAATGAAAGGCAATTTATACTGCAAAGTAGTAAAGCTGTCAAAATTGCTTATTTTGTAGGTAGAGGGGGCAACTGTCATTAGAGTAGTTCTGGTGGTACTGCCAATAGGGGCCCAAACAGAAATATATATAGCTCTGGCGAAAATTAAGAGACCAACACATCAAAACCCTGTCATGGGCAGCCCAATCTTCAGACCTGAACCCCATTGAAAACCTCTGGAATGTAATCAAGAGGATGATGAATAGTCACAAGCCATCAAACAAAGAACTGCTTAAATGTTTGTGCCAGGAGCAGTGTCAAAGACTGGTGGAAAGCATGTCAAGACGCACGAAAGCTATGATTAAAAATCATGGTTATTCCACAAAATATTGATTTCTGAACTCTTCCTGAGTTAAAACATTAGTATTGTTGTTTCTTAATGATTATGAACTTGTTTTCTTTGCATTATTTGAGTTCTGAAAGCACTGTTTTTTTTATTTTGACCATTTTTCTTTGTCAGGAAAAAATACAAAATTTATTGCTTGAAAATTCTTAGACATGTTGTCAGAAGTTTATAGAATAAATTCTATTGTTCATAGAATAAATGAACAATTTACATTTTACTTAAAAATATTCCTATAAAGAGAAAAATCAGACAAACTAAACATTTTGCAGTGGCCTCTCAATTTTTGTCAGAACTGTATATATAAAAAGGGGCCCAGCTGGCTTCTTGAATGTGCAGTTTAACAGCATTAGGGAGTAGGACTTAGTCTAAGAGTAGGTGAGATTTCAGTGCGCAGTGGTTCTGCCACCCCAGAATCTATGCAGGTAATTATGTGATTAAGTGTATTTATTATGTATTCAGCTGGTATGCAAAATATATCGTATACTGCGTGTGTCTGATATGTAAGCTGTATATCTATGCGTCCACCATGAGCGTTATACTGTATGTGTTGAATGCATCTAAGATAACTTGTTGTTTTGGGAGCTCTGTTTGTTTTATCTTAAGAGCAAATGGAATTGATGTTTAGTACGAATTAAATGCATAACTGAAGCAAACAAAGGCAGAATGAATACATTTTGGGGTCTGTCTGATTACTATTATGTGTCAGTTTTTAGAATGGAAAAAAGTACACCCTACTTTGCTCCAGAAGTTCCGGGAGTGAAACGGAATCTGCTTCTAAACCAGAGCAGTTTTCAGCCACTGACAACTCCTTTTCCTCCATGGAATGGATCCAACAGACTAATAGTAGTGAAGTCAGTCGTCACTGCTGAAGTGTCAGAGGCAGTGCCAGGTTCTGCAGACCCCTCTTCACTGCGTTATCCCAACAATTCCTTTTCCCAACAAATTCCCCCTTTTTAACTAATTTTACCCCCTTTGATTTTTTTCAAAAATTTTGTCAACCCAAAAGTCCTGCAATTGATTGCCAACTAAACAAATTTATATGCCTGTCAATACATTTCCCAAAAACCCACGGCCTTTCATTACTGTTCAAGAATCCCCACAATGTATCTGAAAAAAAAAATGTAGGTATTACCCTGAACATGGGTTTAGTATGAAAAAACCCACTCTGCTCTCCTTCTGGTCATTTTAATAACAATTCCCAAGCACCCCCACAAAATGACCCCAATTAAAATCACCTTGATTGAGACCATTAATTTCCTTCCTAAAAGATTTATTTTTAAATTCATATGCCCCAGAGCAAAATGTCGCAGTTGACAAGTTCTTGATGAGTCCTTGATTTTGCCAATTTATCCTCTCAAAGGACGCCAAATACAGCATCAAATTATACAAAATGTGTGAGAGCACATCAGGTTACATCTCCACCTTTCTAATTTATGATGGTAGGTGCCAGCAAATTAACCGCCAGGCCTTCAAACAAATGCACTATCAGGATGCAGTGGACCCATGTAGTTAAGATGGTGGCAACACAGGTGCAAAAATACCGATGAGACAACCACTCACAGCCTACCAATCATATGGAGGGGATGGTTGCTTGGTATGTTATTGCACAATAAAGAATTGTATGCGGCACTGTTCACACAATGGTAATGCACAGCATCCAGGTTAACAGCCTATTGACACCCACACTATTAGATCATGCGAGATGCCCAGTGCTATCTAAATGCAGTCCTAACACACCATAGGGACCCTTGATGAGAGTTGCGACATTGTGTATTTTGGCCAAAATATTAACTCCTTTACCCCCAAGGGTGGTGATTAATGACTTGGCCATTTGTTTTTCAATTCTGACCACTGTCCCTTTATGAGATTATAACTCTGGAACGCTTCAACGGATCCCAGTGATTCTGACAATGTTTTCTCATGACATATTGTACTTCATGACATTGGTAAAATTTATTTGATATTACTTGCATTTATTTGTGAAAAAAATGGAAATTTGGCAAAAATTTTGAAAATTTCGCAATTTTCCAAATTTGAATTTTCATGCCCTTAAATCACAGAGATATGTTACACAAAAAACTTAATAAGTAACATTTCCCACATGTCTACTTTACATCAGCACAATTTTGGACCCAATATTTTTTTGTTAGGGAGATAAAAGGGTTAAATTTGATCAGCTATTTCTCATTTTTACAACACCATTTTTTTTAGGAACCAC
The DNA here is from genome assembly GCF_051348905.1 of Ranitomeya variabilis. Lineage (NCBI taxonomy): Eukaryota > Metazoa > Chordata > Amphibia > Anura > Dendrobatidae > Ranitomeya > Ranitomeya variabilis. The sequence goes on along the minus strand of NC_135234.1, from coordinate 481,665,860 downwards.
ATCACATTTGAAGTCATTTTGAGGGGTCTAGATGATAGAAAATACCCAAGTGTGACACCATTCTAAAAACTGCACCCCTCAAGGTGCTCAAAACCACATTTAAGAAGTTTATTAACCCTTCAGGTGCATCACAGGAATTTTTGGAATGTTTAAAAAAAAATGAACATTTAACTTTTTTTCACAAAAAAAAATAATTCAGATCCAACTTGTTTTATTTTACCAAGGGTAATAGGAGAAATTGGACCCCAAAAGTTGTTGTACAGTTTGTCCTGAGTACGCCGATACCCCATATGTGGGGGTAAACCACTGTGTGGATGCATGGCAGAGCTCGGAAGGGAAGGAGCACCATTTGACTTTTCAATGCAAAATTGGCTGGAATTGAGATAGGACGCCATGTCGCGTTTGGAGAGCCCCTGATGTGCCTAAGCAGTGGAAACCCCCCACGGTTGACCCAATTTTGGAAACTAGACCACGTAAGGAACTTATCTAGATGTGTGGTGAGCACTTTGAACCCCCGAGTGCTTCACAGAAGTTTATAATGAAGAGCCGTAAAAATTAAAAAATCATAATTTTTTCACAAAAATGATATTTTCGCCCCAAATTTTTTATTTTTCCAAGGGTAACAGGAAAATTGGACCTTAAAAATTGTTGTACAATTTGTCCTGAGTGCGCTGATACCCCATATGTGGGGGTAAACCACTGTTTGGGCACATGGCAGAGCTCGGAACGTAGAATTGGCTGGAATTGAGATCAGTCACCATGTTGTGTTTGGAGAGCCCCTGATGTGCCTAAACAGTGGTAACTCCCCACAAGTGACCCCATTTTGGAAACTAGACCACCTAAGGAACTTATGAACTTATCTAGATGTGTGGTGTGCACTTTGAGCAAAAATTGTTTCACTAAAGTTTATAATATAGAGCCATGAAAATTAAAACATCATTTTTTTCCCCACAAAAATGATGTTTTCACTTCCAATGTAATATTTTCCCAAGGGTATCCAGAGAAATTGGACCCCAAAAGTTGTTGTGCAATTTGTCCTGAGTACAATGATACCCCATATGTGGGGGGAACTGTTGTGAATTCTGCTCTTGGGCTCCCTCCGTTGGTTGTAAGTGGTAGCGCTGCTGTCTCTGAATTGCAGCATTTATCAGGTGTGTTCACTTTTTGCAATTTTGAATGGGCTATTTAGTCTTGCTTCACCCTTTAGTCAGTGCAAGTTGTCCATTGTTCCTGGAGGATTCACATCCCTGCCTGGTCTCTTCTGCTTTGCAGTTCATTTCAACAAAGATAAGTTCTGGCCTTGATTTTTGCTGTCCACATGCTGTGGCCTTATTGTTCAGTTCTTTTCCATGTTTTTGTCTTGTCCAGCTTGGTCCGTATAAGGATTTGTTTAGCCAAGCTGGTATCTCTGGAGATGCAGATATACTCTCCATATCTTTAGTTAGCTGTAGAGATTTTGTATTTTCTGTGGTGGATATTTTCTAGTGTTTTAATACTGACCGCATAGTACTCTGTCCTATCCTTTCTATTTAGCTAGAAGTGGCCTCCTTTGCTAAATTCTGATTTCAGTCTGTGTATGTTTTTTCCCTCTCCTCTCACAGTCAATATTTGTGGGGGGCTGTCTATCCTTTGGGGATTTTCTCTGAGGCAAGATAGTTTTCCCTTTTCTATCTCTAGGGGTAATTAGTCCTCCGGCTGTGTCGAGATGTCTAGGGAGCGCTAGGTACATTCCACGGCTACTTATAGTTGCGGTGTTAAGTTCAGGGTCTGCGGTCAGTACAGGTACCACCTTCTCCAGAGTACGTCTCATGCTGCTCTTAGGCCACCAGATCATAACAGTACAACTGGCCAACAATGAGTTAACCGCATCTCAGAAGAAGGGAAGGAAAGTGATGAGCCATTTTTTTTTCTGTAGTCTGTTGTGTTTTGTTTTTTTTTCTTCCCTCTTTACCTCTGGGTGGCTCAGGAGTTCGGCGCTGGTATGGATGTTCAGGGATTGGCTTCGCGTGTGGATCAACTTGCTGCTAGAGTACAGGGTATTTCCGATTATATCGTTCAGACTCCGGTTTTAGAGCCTAGAATTCCAACTCCTGATTTGTTTTTTGGGGATACGTCCAAATTTCTGAGCTTTAAAAATAACTGTAAACTGTTTTTTGCTCTGAAACCCCATTCCTCTGGTGATCCCATCCAGCAGGTTAAAATTGCTATATCTCTGCTGCGTGGTGACCCCCAGGATTGGGCATTTGCCCTGGAACCTGGGAATCCAGCGTTGCTTAATGTAGACACCTTTTTTCAGGCGCTTGGGTTATTGTATTACGAACCTAATTCAGTGGATCATGCTGAGAAGACCTTGTTGGCCCTGTCTCAGGGTCAAGAAGCGGCAGAATCATATTGCCAGAAGTTTAGAAAATGGTCTGTACTGACTAAATGAAATGAGGATGCCTTGGCGGCAATCTTCAGAAAGGGTCTTTCTGAATCCGTTAAAGATGTTATGGTGGGGTTCCCCATGCCTGCTGGTCTGAGTGATTCTATGTCTCTGGCCATTCAGATTGATCGGCGCTTGCGCGAGCGCAGAGTTGTGCACACTATGGCATTGTCTTCCGAGCGGAGTCCTGAGCCTATGCAGTGTGATAGGATTGTGTCTAGAGCTGAACGACAAGGATTCAGACGTCAGAATAGGTTGTGTTTTTACTGCGGCGATTCTGCTCATGTTATTTCTGATTGCCCTAAGCGTACCAAGAGAATCGCTAGTTCTGTTACCATCAGTACTGTACAACCTAAATTTCTGTTATCTGTGACCATGATCTGCTCATTATCGTCATTTTCTGTCATGGCATTTGTGGATTCAGTCGCCGCTCTAAACTTAATGGACTTAGAATTTGCCAGACGTTGTGGTTTCCCCTTGCAGCCTTTGCAGAGTCCTATTCCTTTGAAGGGCATTGATGCTACACCGTTGGCTAAAAATAAACCTCAGTTTTGGACACAGCTGACCATGTGCATGGCGCCAGCCCATCAGGAAGATTGTCGTTTTCTGGTGTTGCATAATTTGCATGATGCTATTGTGCTGGGTTTCCCATGTTTAAAGGTGCATAACCCGGTATTAGATTGAAAATCTATGTCTGTGACTAGTTGGGGTTGTCAGGGGGTTCATGGTGACGTTCCTTTGATGTCAATTGCCTCCTCCCCCTCTTCTGAAATTCCTGAGTTTTTGTCAGATTTTCAGGATGTATTCAATGAGCCCAAGTCCAGTTCCCTTCCACCGCATAGGGACTGTGATTGTGCTATTGACTTGATTCCAGGCTGTAAGTTCCCTAAGGGCCGACTTTTCAACCTGTCTGTGCCAGAACATACCGCCATGCGGAGCTATGTTAAGGAGTCCTTGGAGAAGGGGCATATTCGGCCATCTTCTTCACCATTGGGAGCAGGTTTTTTTTTTGTTGCCAAAAAAGATGGCTCCTTGAGACCCTGTATTGATTATCGCCTCTTGAATAAGATCACGGTCAAATTCCAATACCCTTTGCCTTTGCTTTCTGATCTGTTTGCTAGAATTAAGGGGGCTAGTTGGTTTACTAAGATTGACCTTCGAGGGGCATTTAATCTTGTTCGTATTAAGCAGGGTGATGAATGGAAAACTGCGTTTAATACGCCCGAAGGCCATTTTGAATACCTTGTAATGCCATTCGGACTCTCTAATGCTCCATCTGTGTTTCAGTCCTTCATGCACGATATATTTCGGAATTATCTTGATAAATTCATGATTGTATATTTGGATGATATTTTGATTTTTTCAGATGATTGGGAGTCTCATGTGAAACAAGTCAGGATGGTATTTCAGATCCTTCATGATAATGCCTTGTTTTGTGAAGGGGTCTAAGTGCCTCTTTGGAGTACAGAAGATTTCTTTTTTGGGCTTCATTTTTTCTCCCTCATCTATAGAAATGGATCCGGTTAAGGTTCAGGCCATTCATGATTGGATCCAGCCCACATCCGTGAAGAGCCTTCAGAAATGTTTGGGCTTTGCTAATTTTTATCGCCGTTTCATTGTCAACTTCTCCAGTGTGGTTAAACCCCTAACCGATTTGACGAAGAAAGGCGCTGATGTGACGAATTGGTCCTCTGCGGCTGTTTCTGCCTTTCAGGAGCTTAAACACCGATTTACTTCTGCCCCTGTGTTGTGTCAGCCGGATGTTTCTCTTACTTTTCAGGTTGAGGTTGACGCTTCTGAGATTGGGGCAGGGGCCGTTTTGTCTCAGAGGAATTCTGATGGTTCCTTGATGAAACTGTGTGCCTTCTTTTCTCGAACGTTTTCGCCTGCGGAACGCAATTATGATGTCGGCAATCATGAGTTGTTGGCTATGAAGTGGGCATTTGAGGAGTGGTGACATTGGCTTGAGGGGGCCAAGCACCGTATTGTGGTCTTGACCGATCATAAGAATCTGATTTATCTCGAGTCTGCCAAACGGCTGAATCCTAGACAGGCCCGATGGTCCCTGTTTTTCTCCCGTTTTGATTTTGTGGTCTCGTATTTTACGGGTTCTAAGAATGTTAAGGCTGATGCCCTCTCTAGGAGCTTTTTGCCTGATTCTCCTGGGGTCCTTGAGCCGGTCGGTATTCTGAAGGAAGGGGTGATTCTTTCTGCCATCTCCCCTGATTTACGACGGGTTCTTCAGGAATTTCAGGCTGATAAACCTGACCGCTGTCCAGTGGGGAAATTGTTTGTTCCTGACAGATGGACTAGTAAAGTGATTTCGGAGGTTCATTGTTCTGTGTTAGCTGGTCATCCTGGGATTTTTGGTACAAGAGATTTGGTTGGTAGGTCCTTTTGGTGGCCTTCTTTGTCACGGGATGTGCGTTCTTTTGTGCAGTCCTGTGGGACTTGTGCGTGGGCAAAGCCTTGCTGTTCCCGCGCTAGTGGGTTGCTTTTGCCTTTGCCGGTCCCTGAGAGGCCTTGGACGCATATTTCTATGGATTTTATTTCAGATCTTCCGTTTTCCCAGAGGATGTCTGTTATCTGGGTGGTTTGTGACCGGTTCTCTAAGATGGTTCATTTGGTACCTTTGCCTAAGTTGCCTTCCTCTTCTGATTTGGTTCCGTTGTTTTTTCAGCATGTGGTTCGTTTGCATGGTATTCTGGAGAATATTGTGTCTGACAGAGGCTCACAGTTTGTTTCTAGATTTTGGCGAGCCTTTTGTGCTAGGTTGGGCATTGATTTGTCTTTTTCCTCCGCATTTCATCCTCAGACAAATGGCCAGACCGAGCGAACTAATCAGACTTTGGAAACTTATTTGAGATGCTTTGTGTCTGCTGATCAGGATGATTGGCTGGCTTTCTTGCCATTGGCCGAGTTTGCCCTTAATAATCGGGCTAGTTCGGCTACCTTGGTTTCACCCTTCTTTTGTAATTTTGGTTTTCATCCTCATTTTTCTTTGGGGCAGGTTGAGCCTTCTGATTGTCCTGGGGTGGATTCTGTGGTTGACAGGTTGCAGCAGATTTCGGCTCATGTGGTGGACAATTTGGTGTTGTCTCAGGAGGAGGCTCAGCGTTTTGCTAACCGTCATCGGCGTGTTGGTTCCCGGCTTCGGGTTGGGGATTTGGTCTGGTTGTCTTCCCGTCATGTTCCTATGAAGGTTTCTTCCCCTAAGTTTAAGCCTCGGTTTATTGGTCCTTATAGGATTTCTGAGATTATCAATCCGGTCTCTTTTCGTTTGGCCCTTCCGGCCCCTTTTGCCATCCATAATGTTTTCTATAGATCTTTATTGCGGAAATATGTGGTGCCCGTTGTTATTCAAAATAGCCTTCGGGCGTATTAAATGCAGTTTTCTATTCATCCCCCTGCTTAATATGAACAAGATTATATGCCCCCCGAAGGTCAATCTTAGTAAACCAACTCGCCCCCTTAATCCTAGCAAACAAATCAGAAAGCAAAGGTAAAAGGTATTGAAATTTGACCGTGATCTTATTCAAGAGGCGATAATCAATACAGGGTCTTAAGGAGCCATCCTTCTTAGCAACAAAAAAGAATCCCGCTCCCAACGGTGAAGAAGATGGCCGAATATGCCCTTTCTCCAAACACTCCTTAACATAACTCCGCATGGCGGTATGTTCAGGCACAGACAGGTTGAAAAGTCGGCCCTTAGGAAACTTACAGCCTGGAATCAAGTCAATAGCACAATCACATTCCCTATGCGGTGGAAGGGAACTGGACTTGGGCTCATCGAATACATCCTGAAAATCAGACAAAAACTCAGGAATTTCAGAAGAGGAGGGAGAGGAGATTGACATCAAAGGAACATCATTATGAACCTCCTGACAATCCCAACTAGTCACAGACATAGACTTCCAATCCAACACAGGATTATGTACCTGCAACCATGGAAAACCCAGCACAATAGCATCATGCAAATTATGCAACACCAGAAAACGACAATCTTCCTGATGGGCTGGCGCCATACACATGGTCACCTGTGTCCAAAACTGGGGTTTATTTTTTGCCAAAAGTGTAGCATCAATGCCCCTTAAAGGAATAGGATTCTGCAAAGACTGCAAGGGGAAACCACAACGTCATGACAGAAAATGATGACAATGAGCAGATCAGGGACACATATAACAGAAATTTAGGTTGTACAGTACTGATGGTAACTGAACTGGCGATTCTCTTTCTACGCTTAGGACAGACTGAAATAACATGAGAAGCATCGCCACAATAAAAACACAACCTATTCTGACGTCTGAATCCTTGTTTTTCTGTTCTAGACAGAATCCTATCACACTGCATAGGCTCAGGCATCTGCTCTGAGGACAACGCCACAGCGTGCACAGCTCTTGAGGTTCGAGGAACTCCAGAGGCACCAGCAGCTTCAAATAACTGTTTGCTGGTTTGTAATGGCTTTTTACCAGCTGCTCTCTTAATCTGATGAACTTGCCTGGCAGAAACCTTCCTCATTCTGCCTTTATCAGCACGAACACGTCTGTGCTCAGAATCAGCCACAAATCTCTTAATATAATATTAGAACACAGAAGTACCACAGGTTATCAAAAAATGTATTATATATCTCTATAAATCAAAATTAAATTTTATACCATTTCGGGTACTCTGTGCAGTATGTATGATTATCATCACCACGTGGAGTAGGACAACCCAAGCACCCTGATCATGAACACACCAGAGATTAGTACCACACCAGGGAATAAGGTTAAAAATAAACTTTTATTCCATAATTATGATAGCAACAATTAATTCATAAAAACATGTATCATATAAAATATAATATATTAGTGTGCACCACAGGACATATAAAGGTAGATAAATTAAAACACACACAATATTTCATTAATAGATCCCACTACTACCATAGAAAATAATAAAACTGTGTATGTCACAAATATATAAACTACTTAATATAAAGTGCACTCACACATGCGTTTTCTCCTATACTGCGCTCTTGGGTGGAGCGCATGTGCGGTCTGCGATCCTGGGGTCTGTGGTCGTGTCCTAGTGTCCTTGGCAACGTCGGGTACTCGGCCCCGTACATCCGGTCACGTGGGGCGTGGCCGCGGGTTCCCGGATCCTCCTGACTACGCATGCGCCGGTAACACTGGGGACGCCAGTGATAGGAGAATGACGATATATAAACTCTTCTCGGACCTTCATTTAACACCCCCTGACGAAGGAAATTGTCCGAAACGCGCGTCGGGGTGCGCTACCACAGGACCCAGCCATTATAGGTATTGACCAATATATTATTTCTTTTAGGTCCCCTCTGTGCACGGTTGTCACACTATATTTTTTTTTTTCACGCTCATGTTTGTGTGAGTGTGTAAGCACTTTTTGGAGTGTATTTATTATTTGGCACATAGCACTTTTCTTCAGCTTGATTTATGATTGCTGGTCATCTTAATTATCTTCTTTAAGCTCATGGTTGTGCGAGCTTGCAAGCACCTTTGTAGCTTACATAAATTATTTGGCACAGCACTTTTTTCAGCTGGGCTACTGATTGCTGTTCATATGCATAGCATATGTGCAATCTCATAACAAAAAATTATTTCTTTTTCTTTTCCAACACGTTGCACTTTATATTAAGTAGTTTATATATTTGTGACATACACAGTTTTATTATTTTCTATGGTAGTAGTGGGATCTATTAATGAAATATTGGGTGTGTTTTAATTTATCTACCTTTATATGTCCTGTGGTGCGCACTAATATATTATATTTTATATGATACATGTTTTTATGAATTAATTGTTGCTATCATAATTATAGAATAAAAGTTTATTTTTAACCTTATTCCCTGGTGTGGTACTAATCTCTGGTGTGTTCATGATCAGGGTGCTTGGGTTGTCCAAATCTCTTAATAGTATGATGATCACACTTAAGTTTTCGGGAAATATCTAATATTTTCATCCGTTGACCAAGGCATTGCACTATTTGATGCTTTTTGGCAGCAGAGAGATCCTTTTTCTTTCCCATGTTACTTGAAACCTGTGGCCTGCTTAATAATGTGGAATATCATTTTTAAGTAGTTTTCCTTTAATTCGAATCACCTGGAAAATTATTTATCACATGTATTTAAGATTGATTTCAGTGATCCATTGAGCCCTGAGACACAATATCATCCATGAGTTTATTTGGAAAACAAAACAATTAAATCTTTATGACACTTAAATCCAATTTGCATAAAAATTTGGAACACGGTGTATGTGTCTTATATAAAAGCATCGTGTGTACTATATGTGTCTAATCCTTCCGCGGTATGTACCTATGTGTCTGATATAAAAGCGCCGCGTGTACTATATGTGTCTAATCATTCGGCGGTATGTACCTATGTGTAAGACCGAGCACTGATTGAGGGCATTACTGAAGGGCGTCAGCTATGCTGTATAGCAAACACCTGCTGATGATTGCACTGGCTCTGCTATAGTGTTGGCACAATCACCGTGCCATATTCCTTTGGCAGTTTGGGAGAATGCACTTTCCGCAGCATCGTACATGTGTGGTGCATGTCATCAAAGGATTAACATCTTGCTTTGCTCACCTTGCAGATTTCAACCTAAGTCAATTTCTGTCACGATTATTTGACAGCACAGGTAGAAAATGCAAGCTAAGGGTTGCCCTCTTAAAATCTGAAACACACAGACAGCACAAGGACCAATGTTATAAAATAAAAACACCCATCCTCAACTCCCTTGCCAGCGACGTTCCACTAGTGACGTCACTCTTGTTTCCAGGGATCATGTGTGGTTGTTCTGATACGTGAGCCCAGTGCCCAATCAGCCTTGGCGCCAATGTCTGCTCCTTAGAACTTCCCCATGATTACTAATACATCCGAAGGTGGGGACAGTGATGCCATCACTGATTGGGCCCCAGGCTCACATGTCATAGCAACCACACTAGAGACCTGGGAACGCGAGTGGTGCTACCGCTGGAACTGCGTCGGTACGGGAGGTGAATATAAGCTTTTTTATTTTATCGGGGCAAAATATGGGGAATGAGAAGGAGTTATCCTACTAGTGGATGACTTTTTTTTAACATAGGAAGCTCTACTTGGTCTTGTAAATTTTACTGATATAAAATGGATGCCATACAAATGTCATACAGATGTAAAATATGAACATATGGTTAACACAAGGATGGCTGAAGGATGCAATATAGATGACAATTATGGCTTAAATTCGACCTCTGTTTTTTCTGGATGCAAATTTGACAATTTGTCCTATGCTCATCTCAACCTGGTCTAAAGTATATTCGTTTAGTAGTCAAACCAATCCTTCATGTATGGAGGAGACTATTACTAAATGAAAACCTATTTACCACATCTATATAAAATTGAATGTTGTACATTAACCACTATATGGGTTTACTGTGTTTTTTCTAGGGTTAGGGTCCCTTTATGATAAAGGTTTCACACCTTGTATTTCTAAGTTTATGTTTTGCTATCCCCTTTCTCCAGTAAATGTATGCAGGACCTGCCATGTGGCCCAGACCTAAAACTATAATAAATACAGCGCTATTTGTTTTATACTAAGAGGTAAATATACTGCATATTCCATTGCATTTGACTTCTAAAAGTCATTTCATTATTAGATAATACATGGTAAGTAATACTTATAATAAATGGGATCTATAAATGTCTTTTTCATTACTTTTTTTAAAGAAGTACCTGCTCTGGACCAAGTGAATATCTAAATTCTCTTATACAGAGGGACGTTTGCTTGCCCATTTACCTGTCAAGGGTGTTTTATGTCAATGTGTTCAAATATTAGCAGTGAAAGGTTCATGGAATGACTAGAGGAGATTTATTCGCTTTAATCTGTAGGCTGACTGCTTTGCTTATTTCTATGTTACAAGACAAGAACACATTTTTAACACGTCCACATTTTGCAATCTGTTCCCAAAAAAAAATGTATGCAAGGCTTTCTTACAGTTACATAAGTTACATGAATTCTTTCAAATAAACAATATTCGCTGTGCATGTACCAACTGAAACCTATGAGCAGACCTGTAAACCTACCACACTGTATATAAAGAAAGATTTATTTTAACGGGAACTTGACAGCTGATACATGCTGCCGATCCACGAGGAGTATGTATCAGACACTGTCTGCATGATTTCTATCACATATGCTCGACTCTGAAATGCTGCGGTGTTTGAGAGAAATATACATTTTAATAGCTGCCAGTAGGGTTGAGCGACTTTGACTTTTTTAGGGTCGAGTCGGGTTTCGCGGAACTCGACTATCTCAAAAGTCGGGTCGAGTGAAATCGGCCGAATATCTCGTAAAGTCGGGATCGGCCGAAACACGAAACCCAATGCAAGTCAATGGGGCAGCATAGTCGGTAGTGAGTGGGGGCCAGGAAAACACCTAGAGTGCCCATTTTAATGGCAAAAACATCCATTCTTGTTAATGAAGCTTGTCAATCTTAATTTCCCTTATAATAATAGTTAGGCATTGGAAATTGGGGGTCATTTGGCTAAAGTTGTTGGGGGTAGGGCTGGTTCAAGTGTTTTGTGGGCCCAGGAAATCTGGACCACGTCACGGCAGTGGCGCAGGGAGAGGTAAGTATTTCAACTTTGCAAGTGCTGTGATCCTGAGCAAGCAGGGGGGCCCACTCTTTGGCATTGGCACTGGCACAGGGCCCCTCACAGTACGGCGGTGTGTTTGCACGGCGGGGGCACCTCCCACCGGCAGCGACACTTTTGCATACTATGAGGGGCCCTGTGCCAGTGTCGTCGCCAACGAGTATTCCCCCCCACCTGATGAAGGAACCAGCACTTTAATCTGCACCTTCCTCTTTGTCCCCGTGTAAGGTGGTATAGTATGCGGGAAGGGGAACCTGACTTTCAGCAGGGACACATTCTGGCTGTGTAGCATGCAAGGGGAATGTAGTGGTCTGGGACCTGGGTCAATGTACCAGCAGACTTATGTAGCACTGGCTGGGCAATGGGCATGATGAAGAGGAAACACAGATATAGGCCCAAACAATAAAGTTGGCTAAATGCAGTTCAAAAGTTTTAACAGGACTAACCAGGCGGCATTGCTTTGTTCAGTGGAGGACAACTGTAATGAGAGGCTGACACAGTGAGTAGGCCCAAATATGTAAGTAGGCTAAATGCAGTTCAAAATTGGTAACAGTAGTAAACAGGCGGCACTGCTATGTTCAGTGGAGGCGAACAGCAAGGAGCGGCAGACACCGTTAGTAGGCCCCAACCAAACTAGTAGGCCTAATGCAGTGTTATCTAAACAACTACTTAATGAGAGCCTGAAGGTTGAAGCTCAGACAAGGAAACCTGGAGGAGAACACCCAGGAGGAGGAGAACACCCAGGAGGAGGAGAACACCCAGGAGGAGGAGAACACCCAGGAGCGGCAGACACCGTTAGTAGGCCCCAACCAAGCTAGTAGGCCTAATGCAGTGTTATCTAAACAACTACTTAATGAGAGCCTGAAGGTTAAAGCTCAGACAAGGATACCTGGAGGAGAACACCCAGGAGGAGGAGAACACCAAGGAGGAGGAGAACACCCAGGAGGAGGAGAACACCCAGGAGCGGCAGACACCGTTAGTAGGCCCCAACCAAGCTAGTAGGCCTAATGCAGTGTTATCTAAACAACTACTTAATGAGAGCCTGAAGGTTGAAGCTCAGACAAGGAAACCTGGAGGAGAACACCCAGGAGGAGGAGAACACCCAGGAAGAGGAGAACACCCAGGAGCGGCAGACACCGTTAGTAGGCCCCAACCAAACTAGTAGGCCTTATGCAGTGTTATCTAAACAAATACTTAATGAGAGCCTGAAGGTTGAAGCTCAGACAAGGAAACCTGGAGGAGAACACCCAGGAGGAGGAGAACACCCAGGAGGAGGAGAACACCCAGGAGCGGCAGACACCGTTAGTAGGCCCCAACCAAACTAGTAGGCCTAATGCAGTGTTATCTAAACAACTACTTAATGAGAGCCTGAAGGTTGAAGCTCAGACAAGGAAACCTGGAGGAGAACACCCAGGAGGAGGAGAACACCCAGGAGGAGGAGAACACGCAGGAGCGGCAGACACCGTTAGTAGGCCCCAACCAAACTAGTAGCCCAAATGCAGTTTCCTATTTTTTTAAAAATCCCGAAAACCTGAATTGAGGACAATTTGAATTAGGGACTGCAGACAGACTTAGTAGGCTGTCCCCTGTGGACCATGCATCCAACACATTAACCCATTGCGCCTTAATGGACACGTAACCTTACGTGGCCATGCCTACAGGTCCATGCGTCTGTTGTCAGGTGCACCTTTGTACTCACAGATTGCCAGAGTGCATGGACAATGCGGTCTTTTACATGCTGGTGGAGGGCTGGGATGGCTTTTCTCGCAAAAGAAGTGTCGACTGGGTAGCTCGTAGCGTGGTACAGCGTAGTCCATCATGGCTTTATTAATATTAAATAAAATTTAAAAATAGGCTCTTTGAACTTTAAAATAGGTTCCAGGGGTACATGGGCAGCATTGGTGTGGTCAGTGGAGGACTATTGGAAGTAGGGACCGCAGACAGACTTAGTACGCCTACAATTAAAAAAAGTGGCTATATGCAGTTTTAAATAGGTTACATGGGTACACAGGCAGCATTGGTGTGGTCAGTGGAGGACTATTGGAAGGAGGGACTGCAGACAGACTTAGTACGCCTACAATTAAAAAAAGTGGCTATATGCACTTTAAAATAGGTTCAAGGGGTACACAGGCAGCACTGGTGTGGTCAGCGGAGGACGATTGCAAGGAGGGACCGCAGACAGACTTACTAGGCCTAAAATAAAAAAGCAGGCTCTATGCAGTTTTAAATAGGTTACATGGGTAAACAGGCAGCATTGGTGTGGTCAGGGGAGGTCGATTGCAAGGAGGGACCACAGACAGACTTACTAGACCTAAAATAAATAAAAATAGGCTCAAGGCATTTAGAGTTATCTCGCAGGGGTACACAGGCAGCATTGGTGTGGTCAGCGGAGGACGATTGCAAGGAGGGACCGCAGACAGACTTTCTAGGCCTAAAATAAAAAAGCAGGCTCTATGCAGTTTTAAATAGGTTACATGGGTACACAGGCAGCATTGGTGTGGTCAGCGGAGGACGATTGCAAGGAGGGACCGCAGACAGACTTACTAGGCCTAAAATAAATAAAAATAGGCTCAAGGCACTTAGAGTTATCTCGCAGGGGTACACAGGCAGCATTGGTGTGGTCAGCGGAGGACGATTGCAAGGAGTGTCTGACACAGTTAGTACTCCCAAAAAATAAATAGATGTTAATTAGTGTTGAGCGATACTGTCCGATGCTTGAAAGTATCGGTATCGGAAAGTATCGGCCGATACCGGCAAAGTATCGGATCTAATCCGATACCGATACCCGATACCAATACAAGTCAATGGGACACCAAGTATCGGACGGTATCCTGTATGGTTCCCAGGGTCTGAAGGAGAGGAAACTCTCCTTCAGGCCCTGGGATCCATATCAATGTGTAAAAGAAAGAATTAAAATAAAAAATAGGGATATACTCACCCTCTGACGCGCCCTGGACTTTACCGCCGTAACCGGGAGCCGTTGTACCTAAGAATGCGTGCTTGAAGGGCCTTAGATGACGTCACGGCGCTCTGATTGGTTCGTAGCGGTCCCGTGACCACTACGCGACCAATCACAAAGCCGTGACGTCACCTAAGGTCTTTCAAGCGCTTGAAATACCTTAGAAGACGTCCGCAGCTTCTGATTGGTCGCGTAGCGGTCACGTGACCGCTACGCGACCAATCACAAAGCAGTGACGTCACCTAAGGTCTTTCAAGCGCTTGAAAGACCTTAGGTGACGTCACTGCTTTGTGATTGGTCGCGTAGCGGTCATGCGACCGCTACGGACCAATCAGAGCGCCGTGACGTCATCTAAGGCCCTTCAAGCGCGCATTTTTAGGTACAATGGCTCCCGGTTACGGCGGTAAAGTCCAGGCTGCGTCGGAGAGGTGAGTATATCCCTATTTTTTATTTTAATTATTTCTTTTACACATTGATATTAATCCCGATACCGATTCCCGATACCACAAAAGTATCGGATCTCGGTATCGGAATTCCGATACCCGCAAGTATCGGCCGATACCCGATACTTGCGGTATCGGAATGCTCAACACTAATGTTAATGTCTCGCAAAACAACAAAACAAAAAACAAAAGTGTGGCATACTTAGGTACAGTGGTGGGCTCCTCTGCTGAGTTTCAGACATAGTAATTTGGCACTAAGTATTTACTGGTGTCAATATAGGACACTGACCCTGACTATTTTAACTAGCATCATACATGTCAACAAATTGGTATTGTCAGTGCCAGGCATTGAAGGATGTCAGCGCATAGACTAAAATATGTTGGAGCTGTGAGAGATAATTTTGCACGTGGTAGAGCACAGTTTGAGCTGGGGGGGAACTCTCTTGTGGCCGGTGGTACAGGCCCAGGGCCCCTTATGTTACAATGGTGTGTCTGACGTTGGGTGCGCACAACCACCGCCAGAGACACTTTATTGTACTATGAGGGACCCAGTGGCAGTGCCGTCGACCAAAAGCGGGCACACCCACCTCTTCAGACAAACGGCACTCCAACGGGTGCTTGCGCCAAGTGGCGAGACCACGGCCCCGTGGGGGGAGTTTTTCCATTAAGGGAGGTGTAAACATGTCGTATGCTGGACAAACAGCTGCTGCAAATTAAGAGATTGGAACACTCAGTAAGACCAGTCCACAAGGAAGACCTTTTTATAGGAAAGCTAGGTGTCAGCCGGGAAAGGTGGGGCAAAATAATTTGAAATCCAGGAGTGGTTCATTTTAATGAAGGTTAGATCATCAACATTTTGGGTAGCCAGATGAGTCCTTTTTTCGGTTAATATTGAACCAGCAGCACTGAATACTCTTTCTGATAGCACACTAGCTGCTGGGCAAGCAAGCTCCTGCAATGTATATTCTGCCAATTCAGACCAGGTGTCTAATTTGGATGCCCAGTAATCAAATGGGAATGACGGTTGAGGGAGAACATCGATAAGGGATGAAAAATAGTTAGTAACCATACTGGACAAATGTTGTCTCCTGTCACTTTGAATAGATGCTGCAGTACCTGTCCTGTCTGCGGTCATTGCGAAATCACTCCACAACCTGGTCAGAAAACCCCTCTGTCCAACGCCACTTCTGATTTGTGCACCTCTAACACCTCTGCCCTGTAGCCCCCTGCAGCTCGTGTGAGAACCATCACCGGCGCTGTGTGCTGGGAATGCCTGAATCAAACGGTCTACAAGAGTTGCTTGTTTGGTTGCTAATATTTGTTCGAGGTTCTCATGTGGCATAATATTTTGCAATTTGCCTTTATAGCGAGGCTCAAGGAGGCAGGCCAACCAGTAATCGTCATCGGTCATCATTTTAATAATGCGTGGGTCCCTTTTGAGGATACGTAAGGCATAATCCGCCATGTGGGCCAAAGTTCCAGTTGTCAAATCTGCGGTTGTGCTGGGTTGAGGGGCAGTTACAGGCAAATCTACGCCACTTGTCTCCCTCAAAAAACCTGAACCCGGCCTTGCCACGCCACCAATTTCCATTGGCCCCGGAGAAGCTTCCTCATTTAAAAAATACTCATCCCCATCATCCTCCTCATCCTCCTCCTCTTCGCTCGCTACCTCGTCCTGTAGACTGCCCTGACCAGACAATGGCTGACTGTCATCAAGGCTTTCCTCTTCCTCGGCTGCAGACGCCTGCTCCTTTATGTGCGTCAAACTTTGCATCAGCAGACGCATTAGGGGGATGCTCATGCTTATTATGGCGTTGTCTGCACTAACCAGCCGTGTGCATTCCTCAAAACACTGAAGGACTTGACACAGGTCTTCACCAAAAGAGAACGCCTCATATACCAATCTGAGAGGCAAAAGAAAAGGAGGGATATATATACCTCCACATAACCATATGCACCAATAGAAGAACACAATTGGAGGAGCAATATCCAATATAAACCATTTATTAGTTAAAATATCCACAATACAACATATATTAAATAGAAAGATTATAATACCAGAGAGTACAGCTAGATGGAACAGTCCATCTGTGGATGGGTATCAGCAGAAATAGAAAATAACGGGAACAAGACCTCAGGTCCAAGAGACCAACTTGAAAACATCCATAGGGCAATATGATAATCAGCCCTAAGTGATAGTGCAAAGAGCAGTCTGATAATATAATACACTCGATAGAAAAACAATCTGCAATGCCATGTGCTGCTGTCTCTTATATTGCACCAACCCTATAGCCTAAGATACCAGTTAGACCTAATCTAACCATTTACATGAAGGCATAAGGGAAAAAGAAAAAGGTATGTATAGTACCTGTGGTCATGTTGTGGCCTGAACGTCTGTCCAGCACTATTGTACCTCAAACAGACACAGGTCACAGGTCTTGTAGCTTCGACCACTGCACACCTGACAACTCCATGTCTGCCATCCAACTGCCTGCCCGTGTATGTGTATCCTCCCACAAAAACATAACAGCACGCCTCTGTTCGCACAGTCTCTGAAGCATGTGCAGTGTTGAGTTCCACCTTGTTGCAACATCGATGATTAAGCGATGCTGGGAAAGGTTCAAAGACCGCTGATAGTTCTGCATACGGCTGGAGTGTACGGGTGAATGGCGGATATGCGAGCAAAGTCTGCGCACTTTGAGGAGCAGGTCGGGTAACCCCGGATAACTCTTCAGGAAGCACTGCACCACCAGGTTTAAGGTGTGAGCCAGGCAAGGAATGTGTTTCAGTTGGGAAAGGGCTATGGCAGCCATGAAATTCCTTCCGTTATCACTCACTACCTTGCCTGCCTCAAGATGTACAGTGCCCAGCCATGACTGAGTATCTTTCTGCAAGAACTCGGACAGAATTTCCGCGGTGTGTCTGTTGTCGCCCAAACACTTCATTGCCAATACAGCCTGCTGACACTTGCCACTAGCTGTCCCATAATGGGACACCTGGTGTGCAACAGTGGCAGCTGCAGATGGAGTGGATGTGCGACTGCGGTCTGTGGACGAGCTCTCGCTTCTGCAGGAGGACGAGGAGGAGGAGGAGGGGGGGCGAACGCCTACAGCCAACTGTTTCCTAGACCGTGGGCTAGGCAGAACTGTCCCAATATTGCTGTCCCCTGTGGACCCTGCATCCACCACATTCACCCAGTGTGCCGTGATGGACACGTAACGTCCCTGGCCATGCCTACTGGTCCATGCATCTGTTGTCAGGTGCACCTTTGTAGTCACAGATTGCCTGAGTGCATGGACGATGCGCTCTTTAACATGGTGGTGGAGGGCTGGGATGGCTTTTCTCGAAAAGAAGTGTTGACTGGGTAGCTCATAGCGTGGTACAGCGTAGTCCATCAAGGCTTTGAAAGCTTCGCTTTCAACTAACCGGTAGGGCATCATCTCTAACGAGATTAGTCTAGCAATGTGGGCGTTCAAACCCTGTGTACGCGGATGCGAGGATGAGTACTTCCTTTTTCTAATGAGAGTCTCATGTAGGGTGAGCTGGACTGGAGAGCTGGAGATCGTGGAACTAGCGGGGGTGCCGGTGGACATGGCAGACTGAGAGAGGGTTGGAGACGGTATTCTTGCCAGTGCCCTACATGCAGTGTTTCCTACTACGAACCTGGTGATTCCCTGACTGCTTTGGCCTAGCGACGAAACCTGCACAGATACTGCAGGTGGTGCGGGAAATGGTGGGCTTACAGTGAGGGAAGGGATGTAGCGTTGCTGACTAGCTTCATTTGCCCAGGGTGCTACAACCTTAAGGGACGTTTGGTAGTTAGTCCAGGCTTGCAAATGCATGGTGGTTAAATGTCTATGCATGCAACTTGTATTTAGACTTTTTAGATTATGACTAGTGATGAGCGAACGTGTTCACTCGAACCTGGTGTTCGATCGGACATTAGGGCGTTCGAAGGTGTTCGGTATTCGGCCGAACATCTCGCGGTACTCGAGTGAAATCTCGTTTTTGTTTTTCTCATTTTTGGCGGTTTTTCAAGGAGCCAATCATGTTAGGTGAGCCTTCTAAGCTACTAGCATGACGTAGGGACATGTACAAGACGAGAGCAGTGAGTGGCTGGCCAGATCAGGTGACCTGACCAGCCAATAGACTGCTTTCATTATGTTCGGCGCTTTCAGCCATTTGCAGTGTGAAAGAGCATAGGGACAGACGTGCTGGGGGGACTGGGAATTGATAGGGACTAGAGCAGGGACAAAGACCAGAATTAATCAGGCAGGCAGGGTGCAGAAATCAACAGCCCTTGTCAGGGCTAATCTACGTTTACTACTACTAGTCCTCTCTTGTATTTGCTGGCTAGCTGTGTGGCAGCTGGGACCAGGAGTGCAGCGGCCGCCATCTTAGCTGCGCACTCACTGTCTCAGTGCCAAGTCTCAATCTCAGTCTCCAAGTCAATCTTTATAGGCATTAGGCATTAGGCAGGGATCGTGTGTGCATTAGGCTGGGCTTTATAGTGCGGCGTCCGCCATTTTGGGCGAACGCCGCACTATTAGAATATCGGCTGCTGGATGTTCCTCAGACTCCATTTAGCCTCCAGCACACGCTGTCTGTAACCTCATTTGTGCTGCTGTCAGGGACTTGTAGTGCCTCAGACTCCAGCACACGCTGTAACCTCATTTGTGCTGCTGTCTGGGACTTGTAGTGCCTCAGACTCCGTAGAGTGGTACAGCACACGCTGTCACCTCATTTAATAATAATAATATTAATTAATAACAATAATTAATAAATTAAAAAAGGAAATATTTGCGGCCTAAAAATAAAACCGCATAAGATATAAAAATGCATTTTTGAGTGATACAGATATACCACACCTGGCCCAAAAATATTTGTTTAGCGTACACATAAGCGCAGTGTACAGAATACGCAATTCTGCCACATATATAGTATATATATATATAGTATAGAATACCCTACATTCTAATCCAAGGTTTTGTGTGTCCAAAAAACCGCATTAGATAAAAATTGCATTTTTATAGCACGCCATATCTAATAGTTAAAGAAATAAAGGGTATTTTCTTGTGAAGAAATACCACAAATATAAACACAGTTTTATATCTGTTACTGGTACCCAAGTTTTGTGGTTCAAAAATACGCTCTGTATTTAGTGACTAGGCCTGTGGCCAGTTTTGTGCACGCCATATCTAATAGTTACATAAAGAAGGGGTATTTGATCTGAAGAAATACCACAAATATAAAACACAGTTTTATATCTGTTACTGATACACATCAGTTTGCTGTAAACCAAGGTTTGGTTGCATAAAATACGCTCTTTACCGAATAGTCCTTTTTGCAACACGCAATATATCCTCTGTTTGGACAAATAGAGTGTATTTCACCTTCATAACTAGCTTTTCTAGCATAACCTTTACAATGGTGAACCCCAGGGGTAAGGGACGAGGACGAGGACGTGGTCGTGGGCGTCAAAGTGAGGTTGCAGGCAGAGGCCGTAGTCCTGGGCAGGGTGACACAGTACCTGCTTCTGATGGAGCACTGGAACGCCGCAGAGTACCCTTTTCTAGCTTCCTGTCCCAATTTACAGTGTCACGTGGCACACCCCTATTGGATCCCCAGCAGTGCGAACAGGTGATCAACTGGATAGCGGATAATGCATCCAGTAGTTTATCCACCGCCCAGTCTTCCACGCAGTCCACCAACGCTAGCCAAGGGAGTGGACCTCAGGATCTTTCAGCTCAACCTCCTCCCGCCCAGCCTGGCCCCTCCTTGGAAATTAGTGATTCAAATCCTGCATACTCCCAGGAACTGTTTTCCCAACCCTTCCTAGATTCACAAAGCACTGCTGAGCAGCAACCTGACCAGTGGGTCTGTCCCGATGCCCAAAATAGAGAGCTTTCCCAGTCTGTGGGTGATGAAAGTGGGGATTTACAAATAGTCTGTGGAGAGGTGTCTGAGGATGAGACACGGGTGTCAGACAGTGAGGTGTTTGTCAGTGCAGTAATTCCCAGGGGGGAGCAGGCTGATGAATGGGAGGAGGAGGAGCCGGTGGATGATGAGGTGACTGACCCCAGCTGGGTTGTTAGGCCTAGTCAAGAGAGTGCTTCGGAGGGGGAGGCAAGTGTAACATCAGAAAACGTTGCAAGAGGTAGACGTGCGACCAGAGGGAGAGGCAGGGCCAGAGTAATTTCATCAGACAGAGGTTCAACAAGTGAACCAGTTTGGTCGAGGCCTCGGTGTTCTAAAGTCTGGAGCTTCTTTAAAGAAAGTGAGGAGGACCGACGGACTGTGTTGTGCAACCTGTGCCACACCAAGCTCAGTAGGGGAGCCACCACTAGCAACCTAAGCACTACCAGCATGCGCAGGCATATGAGTGCTAAACACCCAACTCATTGGAATCAAGGCCGTTCACCTCCTTCTGGTCGCACCGCTGCTCCTTCCCCTGTGTCACATGCTGGCTCTGCCAGTAACTCCCCAGCCCAGGAGCCCGGCACCAGCGACTCCCGCCATGCAACCACCCCTGCACCTTCACCATCCCCCCCACAATCCACCAATGTGTCCCAGCGCAGTGTTCAGCTGTCTTTGCATGAAACATTTGAGCGCAAGCGCAAATATGCCTCCACCCACCCACATGCACAGGCCTTAAATGTCCACGTCTCCAAACTCCTGAGTTTGGAGATGCTGCCCTACAGGCTGGTGGAGACGGAGGCATTCCGCAACCTGATGGCGGTGGCTGCCCCTCGCTACTCCGTCCCAAGCCGCCACTATTTTTCTCGATGTGCCGTCCCAGCACTACACCAGCACGTGTCTCAGAACATCAACCGTGCCCTGACCAACGCGGTTACAGAAAAGGTCCACTTAACCACGGACACGTGGACCAGTGCTGGGGGGCAGGGACACTATATCTCCCTGACGGCACATTGGATTAATTTGGTTGAGGCTGGGACAGAGTCTGAACCGGGGTCAGCTCATGTGTTGCCCACACCCAGGATTGCGGGGCCTACCTCGGTGACTGTTTCCCAGGATTACTATACTTCTCCCCCTCCTCCTCCTCCTCCTCCTCCTCCACAAACACCACTTGTAAATTTCCATCCGTGGACACGCCACCTTCAGTCGGCAGCTGCAGTCGCAGCAGGACCGCAGTGGGCAAGCGCCAGCAGGCGGTGCTAAAACTGCTGAGCTTAGGTGACAAGAGGCACACTGCCCAGGAGCTGTTACAGGGCATGACGGCTCAGACGGATCTTTGGCTGGCGCCGCTGAACCTGAAAGCAGGCATGGTCATGTGTGACAACGGGCGTAATCTGGTGGCGGCTCTGCAACTGGGCAGACTCACACACGTTCCATGCCTTGCCCACGTGTTCAATCTGGTGGTTCAGCGGTTCCTCAAGACCTACCCCAATCTGTCAGATTTGCTCACCAAGGTGAGACGCATCTGTGCCCATTTCCGCAAATCCACCACTGATGCTGCCACCCTGAGGGCAGTGCAACGGCGCTTACAACTGCCAGCTCACCGACTGTTGTGCGACGTGCCAACGAGATGGAATTCCACCCTACACATGTTAAACAGGGTTTACCAGCAGCGCAGAGCCATTGTAGACTGTCAGATGACCACTTCCACCAGAACCGGTAGTCAAGTTAGTCAGCTTCCTCAAATCTACAATGAGGAGTGGACGTGGATGTCTGATATATGTAAGGTGTTAAGCCACTTTGACGAGTCAACACTGATGGTCAGCGGGGATGACGCCATAATCAGCGTCACCATCCCGCTGCTTTGTCTGCTGAAAAAATCATTGCTCAGCATGAAGTCTGAGGCGCATCGATTGTCACAGGAGATGGGGGAAGAAGAGTTGACTGAGAGCCAGAACACCAGCCAGTCTGTTTCTCAGAGTGTAACTGAGGAGGGGGAGGAGGAAGATGAGGATGAAGAGGAGGAGACTGTGGGCGAGACTGAAGACGGTACCCATTCCCTCTTCTCAGTTCAGCGTGTTTGGGCTGAGGAGGAGGAGTTGGAGGAGGAGGAGGAGGAGGAAATGGAGAGTCGGCCTGTTGCGGAGGGGGAATTCTTACGTGTTGGGACTCTGGCGCACATGGCTGACTTCATGTTAGGCTGCCTTTCCCGTGACCCTCGCGTGAGAAAAATATTTTCCACCAGCGATTACTGGGTGTTCACCCTCTTGGACCCCCGGTACAAGCACAACTTTTCCACTCTAATTCCTATAGAGGAAAGGAGTATGAGACTGCATCAATACCAACTGGCCCTGGTGCACAAGCTGAAAATAGCCTTCCCATCTGACACCGCTAGCGGCAGAGGACGTGGTTCTGAGGGCCAACAAGCGAGGGAGAGGAGGGGAGCAGGCAGCTTGTCAAGCGCTGGCAGAGGATCAATCTCCAAGGCCTTTGCCAGTTTTATGTCACCCATGCAAGAGTATGCCACCAATCCACAGTCTAGACAGAGTAGAGGCGAGATTTACAGAAAGATGGTGAAGGACTACCTAGGTGACCATACCAACGTCCTGCATGATCACTCTGCTCCATACAACTACTGGGTTTCAAAGCTGGACACGTGGCCAGAACTGGCACTGTACGCCTTGGAGGTGCTGGCTTGCCCTGCCGCTAGCGTGTTGTCAGAGCGGGTCTTCAGTGCAGCTGGTGGCATCATCACCGATAAGCGTACACGCCTGTCAACTGACAGCGCTGACAGGCTGACGCTTATCAAGATGAATAAAGCATGGATTTCTACAGATTTCCACTCGCCACCGTGTTAAAGCAGCTCAAACTGAAGTCTGTCATGTCACCGTGCCACTCTCCGTGCTGACGCTGCTGACGCCTCCACATGCTGGGTCTTCGCTACCTCCAAACTATGTAATTGTGCCACTCTGTGGCCTCAATGTGTAAGGAATGATGCTGCTGCCGCCTCCTCAAGGGTCCGTCACCGTGCCACTCTCCGTGCTGACGCCTCCACATGCTGGGTCTTCGCTACCTCCAAACTATGTAAATGTGCCACTCTGTGGCCTCAATGTGAAAGGAATGATGCTGCTGCCGCCTCCTCAAGGGTCCGTCACCGTGCCACTCTCCGTGCTGACGCCTCCACATGCTGGGTCTTCGCTACCTCCAAACTATGTAATTGTGCCACTCTGTGGCCTCAATGTGTAAGGATTAAGGAATGATGCTGCTGCCGCCTCCTCAAGGGTCCGTCACCGTGCCACTCTCCGTGCTGACGCCTCCACATGCTGGGTCTTCGCTACCTCCAAACTATGTAATTGTGCCACTCTGTGGCCTCAATGTGTAAGGAATGATGCTGCTGCCGCCTCCTCAAGGGTCCGTCACTGTGCCGCTCTCCGGCCTGATGCTGCCTCCGCATGCCGTGCCCATAGCTGCCATGCTGTGTCAGGCTCAATTTCGGTGTGTTTCACCTGCTACCTCATCAAAGTGGGTCACTCTGTCACCACAAAGCTGTTGGCCATAATTTGGCGTAATGGTGCATTTGGGCAGCCTCAGAGGCAACTATGCATGCTGCCCCTGCTGTTTCCTGTCCATTCCAGTGTTGTTTCCATCATTTTCTGAGCTTCCCAGGTTTTTAGGCGACCTTCCCTGTGCAGAGCTTTGGTCCCGCTGAAAAATGTTCGAGTCTCCCATTGACTACAATGGGGTTCGTTATTCGAAACGAACACTCGAACATCGGGAGATGTTCGACTCGAACAACGAGCACCCGAACATTTTAGTGTTCGCTCATCACTAATTATGACCTCTGCTTAAGGTAGTTGAACATTTTTGACAGATTACTTTGCGCTGATCTTTTGGATGTTGTTTAAAAAAATGCCAGACTGCACTCTTTCTACTATGGGATACCTTTTCAGGCATTGCAGACTGAGCTTCTTTAACCGGATGGCCATGCTGTCCTACAACTGGTTTTGCCTTTGCCAGGCGTTTTTGGCCAGATACGGGCCCGGCAGATGGAACCTGTTGCGATGTTGATGCCTGCTGCGTCTCCTCCTCCTCCGCTTCAGAACTACTGCCGCCTGCACCCTGTTCCCCAATGGCTGCCAATCGGGGTCAACAACTGGGTCATCTATGACCTCCTCTTCTATCTCGTGTGCAACTTCGTCTGTGTCACCATGTAAGCCGGTAGTATACCTTCGTGACGGGGCACCATAGTCTCAGCTGGGTTTTATTCTGGCTCAGTACACTGCGAGGGCAATGTTCTGGTCTGAGTCAAAGGAACAGCATAGTAATCTGGCTGTGGCTGTGCATCTGTGCACTCCATGTCCGATTCAACTTCTAATGGGCATGGCCTGTTAACTGTTTCACTTTCTAACCCAGGAACGGTATGTGTAAAGAGCTCCATGGAGTAACCCGTTGTGTCGCCAGACGCATCCTTCTCTGTTGTTCTTGCTGAAGAAGACAAGGAAGCGACTTCTCCCTGACCGTGAACATCCACTAAGGACGCGCTGCTTTTACATTTACCAGTTCCAGAAGAGGAGGCAAAAGAGCTAGAGGCTGAGTCAGCAAGGAAAGCCAAAACTTTTTCTTACTGCTCCGGCTTTAAAAGCGGTTTTCCTACTCCCAGAAAAGGGAGCGTTCGAGGCCTTGTGTAGCCAGACGACGAACCTGGCTCAACAACTCGATACTTAGGTGCTGTATTGCTTTTACCACGACCACCTGATGCTCCACCACCACTACCATCATTACCAGACAATGACCGCCCACAGCCACGACCTCTTCCACCAGACTTCCTCATTGTTTGCAAAACGTAACCAAAGTAACGGTATTTGTTACTGTAAAACAACTTATAAGGTGAACTCAAACTTCTGTAGGATTTATATATACCTTTATAGGTGGCTGACACTGAAAGGAAAATCAGGCCCAATGTTACACACTAAGTTTTCTGTGCCCCAATAATTTGAGACAGATGGCACACACAGGACCGGCACTCAAGCAGAAATGCCAATCTTAATCTCCCACTATTTTTTTTTTCAGGGAGAATTTAAAAAAAATAAAAAATTCCCAGTATGACACACTAGGTTTTATGTGCCCCAATAATTTGAGTCAGATGGCACACACAGGACCGGCACTCAAGCTGAAATGCCAATCTTAATCTCCCACTATTTTTTTTGTTTTCAGGGAGAATTAAAAAAAAAAAAAAATTCCCAGTATGACACACTAGGTTTTATGTGCCCCAATAATTTGAGACAGATGGCACACACAGGACCGGCACTCAAGCTGAAATGCCAATCTTAATCTCCCACTATTTTTTTTGTTTTCAGGGAGAATTAAAAAAAAAAAATTCCCAGTATGACACACTAGGTTTTATGTGCCCCAATAATTTGAGACAGATGGCACACACAGGACCGGCACTCAAGCAGAAATGCCAATCTTAATCTCCCACAATTTTTTTTTTTTTTTCAGGGAGAATTAAAAAAAAAGGGACTGTCCTACAATTACTCCCTGCAGTAATCTCAGCAAGGTATGGCAGGCAGAAATAACAAGACGTGGACAGCTGCACAAAAAAAAACAAAAGTGTGGACAAACAAACAAGATAGCTGTGCAGAAAGGAAGGAACAACAGGATTTGTGCTTTGAAAAAAGCAGTTGGTTTGCACAGCGGCGTACAAAGAGCAATGCAGCTATCAGGGAGCCTTCTAGGGCAGCCCAATGAGCTACAGCGCTGAGGAAAAAAAAATGTAGCTTCCACTGTCCCTGCAAACAAAAGGTGGTGTTGGACAGTGGAAATCGCTACAGCACAAGCGGTTTGGGGTGAATGTACCCTGCCTAACGCTATCCCTGCTTCTGACGAAGTGGCAGCAACCTCTCCCTATGCTCAGATCAGCAGCAGTAAGATGGTGGTCGGCGGGAATGCCCCTTTATAGCCCCTGTGACGCCGCAGAAAGCAAGCCAATCACTGCAATGCCCTTCTCTAAGATGGTGGGGACTGAGATCTATGTCATCACGCTGCCCACACTCTGCGTCCACCTTCATTGGCTGAGAAATGGCGCTTTTAGCGTCATTGAAACGCGACTTTGGCGCGAAAGTCGCGTACCGCGTGGCCGACCCCACACAGGGATCGGGTCGGGTTTCATGAAACCCGACTTTTCAAAAAGTCGGCGACTTATGAAAATGACCGATCCGTTTCGCTCAACCCTAGCTGCCCGGAATCGAGCCACATAAGAGTCTAGTCAGGTAGGTGAGTCCCTGGCAAATATTCAGAATAAATCCATTTAGCGACAATCATCAGTAATCTAGTACATAACTTGTAATATTATGTAATTTAAGAAATGCTTTCAAACACAATAACTTCATTGACCATTGTAAACAGAGTTTCACCAGCCTTACAGAATCCCCTTCTATGTTGTTATTGAAACTTTCTTTACATTACATTAGAAATAGCAAATGCTCCCTTGATATATTTACTGTCCACGGTATAAAAATTTAATTACAGAGGTCTTTGTAACGGCCGTTAATATACAATATTTATACAGCCTTACCAAACAGAATAACCTACTTTTTATTTTTCTGGGAACTGTAGTCTACCTGTTCTATCACTTTTGTTATTACATGGAAGTAGCTGTTAAGCGTCATGATTCTCCCACTGCACGGGATAGATCCCAAGCATTATCTGCTACTGTGGTCTTCCATTCTGGCCCGGCCGCTGTGATTGCTGCTCAGCATAGATGTCAGTCCCAGCTTCTTGCTCAGGCTCGTGGTATACGTTTGGTTACTGCTGGCTCCTCAGCCAAGTCTATGGTAATCAGTGATATGCAAGTGCAGCCTTGTGCTCTGGAGTCTAAGTCCAGAGATCATCTTACTGAGCATGTCCATGATGTGGTGTCTTCTTATTGGCGGTTAGACGTTAGCTGCTCCGGTGATGTGGCAGCACTGGATTGGCCCACAGGCAATGTCTCGACCAACTGGGCATAATTGTTTGGGGTGAAGCCTAGCATAAAAAAGGCTCTCAGTGACGCTTGAGGGTGCGGTAGTGTCATTTATGTTTTGGTGTGAGTGAGTGGTTACACTACCACTCTGTCTGCATGTTTGTGTGGGTCTGTCTATGCTCAAAGACTGTGCACGTTGGCAGGCAGGTAGTACACTTATACTGTTTCGTATTTATGGCTCAATGACTGAATCTCTAGTCTGCTACATGCTTAAGGTGGCGGTCAGGCACAAGTTCAGTAGCGTCAGGACTGGGGTAACTAGTCTCTTGGATTAGCATCTGTTTCGTTCATGTGTGCGATTAGCACAGTTCATTTACAGAGCAAGCTCAATCCATATCCTTCCTCCCAGTGAAGGTGACAGGGTATTGTACCTAGCGTCATAAGAGTCCCTTCTCTTGGCACAGCATCTGCTTCATTTATATGTGCGTTTAGCACAGTTTAGTACAGAGCAAGTTCAATTCATGTACTAGCATCCCTGTGACATTAACAGGGTATAGTACTTAGCATTCTTTGTGCAGTACCTCTCTGTGAAGTAACTGAGCTTGGTACTCAGTGTTCCGTTCACACTGTGTGGCATTAACACAGTGTGTTTAGCCCCTTTCTGGCATTGGAAATACTATTCCATCCATGTGACCTGGGACTTAATTCCCATGGACGGAATAGTACGTCATAAGCGTTCACGGGGAAAGCACGGTTGATCGCGACCAGGTATTATATGATTCTCACAGTTGACACCCGACACTAAGTGCCAGGAGCGGTCATGGACCGCTCCCGACACTTTAACCCCTGGAACACTGTGATCAAACATGATCACAGCGTTCCAGAGTTGGCAGAGGGGCTGACAGCCCCTCGGCTTTTAGAACGGAGACCCCGTGGCATGACGCAGGGTCCCGATCGCTGCCATGGAGACCTGATGTCATTTTGATGAGATCCGAGTCTCCAGACCTGAGAGACTTCTTGTTGTGCGCAGTGATGACCAGAAAGTCTCTCAGGTCAGTGTAATAGAAACAGCAGATCTGCATACTATAGAAGCGATCAGCTTGCACAAAATGAGTGTCCCATAGTGGGACAAAGTGTAAAAGTAAGAATGAAATTAAAAAAAATGTAATAATTGTAAAAATATTTTAAAAAATAATAATACAAAATAAATATTTATTCCATCAATAATTAAATATTTGAATTTAAAAAATCTAAACAATGAAAGTAAACGTATTTAGTATCTCCACGTCCGTAACGACCCGACCTATAAAAATGTGACACTAGATAACCCCTTTAGTGAACACCACTAAAAAAAAAACAAGGCAAAAAAACACAGCTTTATCGTCATACAGCCGAACAAAAAGTGGAATAGCACACGATCAAAAAGATGGATATAAATAACGTGGTACTGCTGAAAATGTCATCTCGTCCCGCAAAAAACAACCCACCATATAGCTCCATCACCAGAAAAATAAAAAGTTATAACTCTCAGAATAAAGGGATGCAAAAATAATTATTTTTATACAAAATAATTTAAATTGTATAAAAGCGCCAAAGCATAAAAAAATATATAAATGAGGTATCGCTGTCATCGTACTGTCCCAAAGAATAAAACTGCTTTATCAATTTTACCACACGCGGAACGGTATAAACGCCCCCAAAAGAAATTCATGAATTTCTGTTTTTTGTTCATTCTGCCTCACAAAAATCGGAATAAAAAGCAATCAAAAAATATGTGCCCAAAAATGGTACCAATAAAAACGTCAACTCGTCCCGCAAAAAACAAAACTTTACTTGACTTAGTGGGCCAAAATATGGAAACATTATAACTCTCAAAATGTGGTGATGCAAAAATTATTTTTAGCAATAAATAGCGTCTTTTAGTGTGTGACAGCTGCCAAACATAAAAGCCCACTACAAATAGTAAATCAAACCCCCCTTTATCACCCTTTAGTTAGGGAAAAATAATAAAGGTTTAGGGCTGGGGATAAAGTTAGGATTACGGTTACGGTTGGGATTAGGGTTAAGGTTGGGATTATGGTTAGGGTTGGGCTAGGGTTAGGGGTGTGTTAGGGTTAGGTTTGTGGTTAAGGTTGTGGTTAGGGTTGGGAATAGGTTTAGCGGTGTGTTGAGGTTTGGGTTGGAGTTAGAATTGGGGGGTTTCCCTTGATTAGGCACATCAGGAGCTCTCCAAATGCGACGTGGCGTCTGATCTCAACTCCAACCAATTCTGCATTGAAAAAGTCAAACGGTGCTCCTTCCCTTCTGAGCTCTGCCATGCACCCCAAACAGTGGTTTACCCCCACATAAGGGGTATCAGCGTATTCAGGACAAATTGCACAACAACCTTTGGGGTCTAATTTCTTCTTTTACTCTTCACAAAATAAAAAAATTGGGGACTAAAAGATCATGTTTGTGGAAAAATATGATTTTTTTATTTTCACACCCGGGTGCTATAAACTTTAGTGAAACACCTGGGGGTTCAAAGATCTCACCACACATCAAGATAAGTTCCTTGGGGGGTATAGTTTCCAAAATGGGGTCACTTGTGGGGTTTCCACTGTTTAGGCACATCAGGGTCTCTCCAAATATGACATGACGCTTGCAGACCATTCCATCAAAGTCTGCATTCCAAAGTGTCACTATTTCCTTTCCGAGCCCCGACATGTGCCCATACAGTAGGTTTCTCCCACATATGGGGTATCAGCGTACTCGGAACAAATTGGACAACAACTTTTGGGGTCCAATTTCTCCTGTTACCCTTGGGAAAGTAAAAAATTGGGAACTAAAATATCATGCTTGTGGAAAAAATATGATTTTTTTATTTTCACGCCCAGGCGTTATAAACTTTAGTGAAACACCTTGGGATTCAAAGTTCTCAACACACATCACCATAAGTTCCTTGGGGGGTCTAGTTTCCAAAATGGCATCACGTGTGGGGGTTTCCACTGTTTAGGCACATCGGGGGCTCTCCAAATGTGACATGGCGTCCGATCTCAATTCCAAACATTTTGCATTGAATACGTCAAACGGCGCTGCTTTCCTTTTGAGCTCTGCCATGCACTCAAACAGTAGTTTACCCACATATATGGGGTATCAGCATACTCAGGACAAACTGCGCAATAACTTGGTCCTCTTTCCCTTGGGAAAATTAAAATTGGGGGTGAAAAGATAATTTTTTTGGAAAAATATGATTTTTTAATTTTACAGCTCTACGTTATAAACTTCTGTGAAACCCTTGGTGGTTCAAAGTTCTCACCACACATCTAGATAAGTTCCTTGGGGGGTCTATTTTCCATAACGGTGTCACTTTTCGGTGGTTTCCACTGTTTAGGCACATCAGGGGCTCTCCAAATGTGACATGGCATCCGATCTCAATTCCAGCCTATTTTGCACTGAAAAACTCAAACAGCGCTCCTTCCCTTACAAGCTCTGCCATGTGCCCAAACAGTGGTTGCCCCCTACATATGGGGTATGAGCGTGCTCAGGACAAATTGCACAATAACTTTTGGGGTCCAATTTTTCCTGTTACCCTTGGGAAAATAAAAAAAAATTGGATCTGAAAATTTTTTTGTGAAAAAAGTTAAATGTTCATTTTTATTAAACTTTCCAAAAATTTCTGTGAAGCAACAGAAAGGTTAACATCATGAATGTGGTTTTGCACACCTTGAGAGGTGCAGTTTTTAGAATTGGTATTTTTTTTTGGTATTTTCTATCATATAGACCCCTTAAAGTGACTTCAAATGTGATGTGGTTCCTAAAAAAAAAATGGTGTTGTAAAAATGAGAAATCGCTGGTCAATTTTTAACCCTTTTAACTCCCTAACGAAAAAAAATTGTTGGTTCCAAAATTGTGCTGATGTAAAGTAGACATGTGGGAAATGTTACTTATTAAGTATTTTGTGTGACATATCTGTGTGATTTAAGGGCATTAAAATTCAAAGTTGGAAAATTGCAAAATTTTCTACATTTTCGCCAAATTTTCGTTTTTTTCACAAATAAACGCAAGTCATATCAAAGAAATTTTACCACTATCATGAAGTATAATTTGTTATGAGAAAACTGTGCCAGAACCACTGGGATTTGTTAAAGCATTCCAGAGTCATAATTTCATAAACTGACAGTGGTTAGAATTGTAAAAAATGGCCTGGTCATTAACATGCAAACCACCCTTGGGGGTAAAGGGGTTAAGGTAATGCTCACTGTTTTGTTCCATCATTGTTCACACTAGCAGCAGGTTCAATTCTGGATGGTGGACCCCGGGTTGCGATTGCACTTTATTTTATAAAAAAGTCCTTGCTAAAAGTGAGCACTGGTGCCCATCAGATGATCAGTAGCTAAGTGGCTTTAGGATGCACACTTGAACGTGGTGCAAAGGGGGAGGGAGGAAATAGACAGGGAAAAAAATGTCATGGAAAAAAGGGAGCATGGGTGTTTATCAGGGATTTGTGTTACTAATCAGCGCTCTGCAGCTGCAGCATGCATGCATGGAGGTAGTGCAAAGGGGAGGAATAGACAAGGACAAAAAAGTACTGGAAAACACTAGCAAGGATGCTGATCAGTGATTTGTGTCACTGATCAATGCTCAGCGGCTACAGGATGCACAAGGAAAAAAATAGCTGCCAAAAATTGATTGATTAAGCACTGATCAGTGCTCAGATGCAGAAGGCTGCATGGGGAAGGGGTTCTCGAGAGGATGAAAATGGGGGCAGTGTGGAATTGAGGTGGATTTGGAAAGACAAGGGATCAGGAACATCTTTCTACTACAGCAGCAGCACCAGCAGAAGTGATGGTTAAAAAAGTCTGTGGCACCACAAGTCCCAGTACAGCATGACAGAACGACAGTATGACCAATCTGCACACGTCAGAAGGTATAATGAAAAAGTACAGGGCGGTCATTCTGAGGTCAGATCACCTTTGTTCATTCTGATTGGTGCAATCGGCATCATCGTCCGGTCTCACCAATCAGAGCTGGCCCCAGTAATGTAATGTAATGTAATGGCCCCTGTCATTGCTAGGCTCCAGTCTGTGGTTGGTGCTGTTACAGCACCGATCATAGGTTGTACGTCAGTGTTTCAAGCAATTGTATTGCTTAAAACACTGAAAATGCTGTGAATGACTGTTCAGAATTGAACAGCCAATCACAGTGATGATCATAGTTGCAGGGGGGCAGCACCAACCCCACCCCCGGGACAACGATTCCCAATGCCCTGCTGCAAAATTCAGCAGGCACCTAATGTGATCATCCAGACTGCGGTCGTGGTGCTGCATTAAAAGATATGACGTATCCATACGTCCAAGGTCCATAAGTACCTACCAACCTGGATGTATGGATGTGCCCAAGGTCGTGAAGAAGTTAAATGATTTTTATATTAGAAAATGCATATCGTGATTATCTGCTGTAAAAGGGACAGGAAAAAATGTAGCTGAAATCACCATAATGGTGTCGTTTTGTTGAGTTTTCAGAACAGTAACTGAGTAAAAATTCCATGTTTCTGAGGAGTTTTGAATTTTTTTAAGAGGATTTGTAGGGTTTCTACTCAGCTTCTGCTTCTCAAAAACTTAGTGTTCACACTTCGTTTTTTGAGGATCTTGAGCAGAAATTCTACAAATCTTCCTCAAAAGCTCAAAATCCCTCAAAAACTTTGAGTTTCTGTTTTTTTTGCTGGCCACTCATATGCCTTATAAATGCCGCCCTACTCTCTGTATGTTTCGCTCTGCTCCATCCAGTAGCCTTGTATCACTTTGTTTATGCAAACCTCTATATTCTGCATCCACAATTTGTTAGACAACTATCCTAGTGGTTTAAGTAGAAAATTTAATACATACAAGGATTTCAAGCTAGTTTTGTATCAAACGTTTTCCATTATATTATATGTGAATATATCCTTAAAGGGGTTATACCAAGTATGGAAATTGTCCCTTATCTTTATGTTTATGATTAACTTCCTTATCACTGTGGGGACCAACTAATGGTCTATTATGTGCACCCCTGCTCCATGCTTTCTCTATAGGATCACAGGAGATAATTGGGTTCAGCATTCGGCTAGACTATCACTCCTACAGTATTAAGAATGAATAGAGTGGAGGTGCATATGATCGACCACTGTTCCACTCATGCAAAGTTCGTCAGAGCCTTGGTTTTTGGGATCATAGGGGGTCCTAGCGGTTAGATGCCTGGCAATCAGAAAGTTATTCTCCCTATTCTGTGGTACTTGGTACAACCCCTTTAATGTGAAGTACCTTAAATAATATACTAAAATTTCAGCTTAGTAGCTCCATTTGAAACTTAATCATCATTTAGTAGAGATGAATGACTTGGGAGAGATTAGAATTCAATAGAATGCTCAAATATGGCAGGGAATCTTAGCATAAAAATTATTTGATGCAAACATAATGTTCCTTATTGTACTCTGGGATCTAAACATGTGGTGAAATAAATACATGAAAAAATGTTCATCTCACTGTCTGTTCCTCAGCTAAGGCCCACTGTCCAGAGCTCTGCTTCTTCTCTCACATATTTTTTCAGAATCTACACTCAGCACTGGTGCCATATGAAGATTGGATGAGAGGATTATTGGAACAGTGGACAACGGCAGCAGGAAAGGTAATTGTTAAGGTGAGCATTTTTTTCATCGTTTTGCCGCTAGATTTCAACAAAATGACAGGCACCATTTGCCTGGAGCGAATCATGTATACAATTTCCTTAAATTCAAAGCAAATTCAATTTGCTTGAAAAAGATTCACTTATCTCTACCATTTAGTATATCTATCTATACATTAACATTTACTGGAAAATTGCACTTTATTCTTATTTAACATATTGCAATTAGTACACAGCTAATGACATTTAATTTGCATCCCCCAAAGGCAGCAAAATTTCTATTGAACTATCTTGCATACTTCAATATGTTTTAAAAATCAGTACAAACATGATATATTATTGCATCAGCAAACTATATTTATAGCAGCTCTCATAACATAAGAATACTATAAATTAGATTACAATCCTACTGCCTCCATTAGTAAAATGATAGTGTCGTCTAAAAGGGACACTTCACAAAGGCTAACCACTAAAATGAGTATTCTGTCCCTACCTCAGTAGCCTGTCACCTACACTTTCAGGTGAAACAAACCATTATATACTCATGTGTTTCAATAAGTTCTTATACAGAACCTTAAGGCTTATGTGACCAAAGAGCTCAGAACAACTTCCGTAGAGATTAGAGGTGAACTCCACAGTCAAGGTACATCAGTATCAAATAGCACCATCTATTGCTGTCTTGGCCAAAGTGGACATCATGGAAAATAACCAAGGAGGAAACTACTGTTGATAGAAAATCATGAAAGCACAAGACTAGAATTTGACAGGCTACAAATCTTCTGGCAGATTGGCCTTTGGACAAAAAAGAACAATGTACCTGCTGTGAAACATGAAGGAGGTTCAGTTTTGTTTTGGTGCTGCTTTGCTGCATCTGGCATAGCATATCTTGAATCTGTGCAAGGTTCAATGAAATCTCAGGGTCCTCTAGCAGGATTATGACTCAAAACACAGCTAAAAACATCCAAGAATGGCTAAGAGCTAAGCATTGGACTATTCTGAAGTGGCCTTCTATGATCCTTGAACTATATCCTATTGAATATCTGTGGAAGGAACTGAAACATGTAATCTGGAGAAGGCACCCTTCAAACCTGAGACAGCTGGAACAGTTTATTCACGACTTCATACTTGAGGACAGGTTGACAGTTACAATTGTTTGTTTTCAGTGATTGCCTCAAAAGGTTGCGCAAAAAAATAGTAAGTCAAGGGTACTATCACTAAGTTTTATGGCTGCACCCAGCCTGATAAACCTGAGGGAGGCTGAACGCAGACCTAACACGTAGTGTTTTTCATAGAAAGTATTTCTACATAATACTCATACTTATTGGATTCATTTGCTTTTTTCATCTTGATGAGAACATCCTTTATCTGATCTATCAAAATATCAAGTAAATTAATCCTATCTGTAAACAGCACAATGAGAAAAAATTGAAACACCAGAATTAATTTTTTTTTGGCACCATAACATTGCAATAATAGATCAAAACATCTTATCTACCATAATATTGTATCAATAGAAATGTCAGCTCAGGGAGCAAAAAATAAATCCTCACACATCTCCAAATCCTGAAAATTCAAAGCTTTACGGGTTTTCGGAAAATGGTGATACAAGCAAAAACTTTTTTTTTCATCATTTAAATAAAAATAAAAAAACTATGTAGGTGTGCTATCTTTGCAATTGTACTGACCTGGATAATCATTTTAACAAGTCAGTTTTACCATATGGGGAACACAGTAAATTAAAACAAAAATCACGAAATTGCCCTTTTTTGGCAATTTCGTTGCACTGGGAATTTCTGTCCTGCTTTCCAGTACATTACATAATAAATGAAGGATGTCATTCAAAAGTAAAACTTGTCACAAAAAAAACAAGCCTGAATATGACTATATGGACAGAAAAATAAAAAAGTTATGGCTCTTGGAAGAAGGGGAGCAAAAAATGGAAAATCACCCAGGAGTAAAGGGATTAATGTGACAGGCCCTACCTGACAGACCAAAATTATGCCTTACCTACAGAAGTCCTTCTTACAAAGCTCTATATTTATTTTTTTTGTCTCCTGAACCCATTGTAACATTACAATATGGAGAAAATGAGTCAATGATGTTGCTAATGAAATATTGCTGCATCCAAAGAATTTACTGAGCAGCAAATGATGACTTCTAAGAAAACTGACTCCTCTGCAGCATCTCACTAACAATCAAGATCACATAAATACGTTGACCCAAGATCACATTGCTGCCATGGGCATGCCCTCTTCCCACAGGAAGGATATGCCACCAGGATGCGCTAAGTGACCACACACAACCAACTATTCACATGATGTGATTCCCTCTGCACTAGTTTGTGTCGGGTTAATTTAGTGATCAAGCAAGTAGCTCTGATTTCATCACCCAAAGCTTTTTAAGGATAGCTCAGGCAGAGGCCAGCTGAGCATTCAAAAAACATAGTTCTCCATTACCACAAATTTTTCAGGAATTAACTTCACCTTCCAATTGGTTCAGCTAGTCAAGATCCCCTTCTCTGGAACATCTCCTCCAGTCCATGGTGCTCACCCTGATCTATGGCTTAGAAAATCCACCTTATCAGGTGAACGCCTAACAAAATTACTTCTGGTGGCTTGTTTCAAAAGTCCTACTAATTGGCTGCAGTGGTTATATGCTCTAAGATCATGATGCACCCATGCACCATTTCAATAAAACTGAGAGCAGTGACATTGAGGTAGCGCTGGAGTAATTTTAATAACTACAGTATCTTTCAACAGCACAAGCCTAATGACAGAAAACCCCTTCAAATACATCTATTCCATAATGTATCTATCTAAAAAGGATAACAAAAATAGGGTCATGCTTAGAGAGTCCGTGCAAATCCCAGGACCCCTGAGGGTTCTTTCACATGGCAGGTACAAAATTATCAGCAGCACAATTTGAAAAAGTTGTATTCTTTATTCACCTTCATCAAATGAGTTTCACGTTATGGGTTAAGAAAGTAAAATAAAATCAAAGTGCATTGTATACAGGTGAAGAATAGACCCCACATTTTTCACACTGTAAATGCTGCCATTTTTTTTTGCACCAATTAGGTAATTACATTCTAATTTGGAGTACGGTGGAACTTGAACCCTCTCATTGCACAGGTTAAATAATTGTCTTGGTGAAAGCATGGACAGTGGACACTAATCTATCTCTCCCAGCATTTTTGTGTCACCTGCTGTGGTGCTATATATCAGCTCCGCAGACATGTTGCATATGCTCTCACAACACTTTGCAAGGCAAATTCTATATTTCAGTGACACTGTGTCAGATCTCTTCACTTGTTAAAATGGATGCCTGATAGAAAACCTTCTGGCTTTGGTTTCTTTTGTCGCTTTTGCTATGAACAAGCCACCATCAATAATTTGTTTCTATGGGGAAACTGGGAATCTAAAGTATTTCTAGTTTTAGCTACAATGAAAACATTGAAATAATAATTTCACAAATGACTGCACAGTGACAAATACTGTAGAAGATGGAGAGCTCTGACTCAGCAAACTGTGCATCGGAGGTGTAAGGTATTTTTGCTGCTGAAAATAAACTTTGCAGATTGTTACCAAACTCTGTTCAATAACTATAGGACAATACATGAACCATTAAAGGGCTTGTCCACTATTGGACTACCCCGTCTTAATAGCTAATGTCCCACGCATAAAATAAACCATACATATACTCATCTCCTAGACCGGATCCGTTCCATTGATACAGGCGGTGTGTCTGCCTGCGGCCATGGGACAAAGTTATATTATGTGACTTCTGCAGCCAATCAGCATGCACAAAAATTAGAAAAAGCATCTCATTTATTATCACCAAACAGTAATAATTCATGGAAGTACTGTATGGTATATTTAATGTAAGATAAATCAATGACAATATTATTAAAACATCTTCATATAATATTCCATGTTATGTTTGGAAAATATTACCGTAAGTTTCCTAAGAAAATAACTGAAGAGAGATCACAGTACAAAATAATGGGTTAAAAATGGGAAATTGATGTGTAATGGGTTGCTTGTTTTATGTGTATTAGTATGGTATATATCACAGTATAATCACTTAGTGATGAAAAATGTTTACTTTATGGATTTTTTATTTTTACTTTTTTGATTTTTTTATTTGTTTCATTTTTACTCAATTGTTTAGCAATAATTGTTGCTGTTTTTTACCAGAAGCATATATGTTGCTTTAGGTCATAAGTATTTCTCACAGATCCAATTCTTTTATAATGGGTCATCGTCTATCATATTTTTTTTTCTATAAATTCTATGAATTACACTACAGTGTCCTGTGTGAACATAGACTTATCCATTACAAAATGGACACATGAAACATTATTACACAGACAATTAGAAGTCTAGCTCAAGAAGGGAGAGGGAAATCTGTGTTAGGTGTCTGGAGAACTATGCAATGATATAGGGTACTAAGTAGAAGAATAATATAGCACTATGAAAAAAATAAACTTTGGTTCCAGATTGTAAAGAATTTTCTAAGTGTTGGAAAAACATGATGTAAAAATTATTTGCACAAATGTTGATTGTTAAGTGATACTGTAACTAACATAGCAAGTCAGTGTTCTCCAGACATTAGACAGAGATCTGTCTACGTTCTTTGGCACCCTGGGCAAAAATTCAGCATAAGCACTTATGCGTTTTGCACACTTTCATTTACGTGCCAACAAGCTGCTCTACCTAATTCTCTCAGTGTTCAGTTAACTGAGAGAAGTGGGAAGAAAAGCTTGCTGTCATGTGACCGTAAGTATGAAAATTGCATATGAGTGAAGTGGCCATGTGATGACTGCTGGAACCTGCAACAGAGCTGAATCCTGACAGTGAGTATATTGCATGCTGTTAGGATTGCTATGCTACTGGGCTTCATTTTATAATTAAAAGGAATGTCCAGGTTTGAGATAAAAGTCTGCAGTTATTCAAGGTGACTGTAGCCTTCTGAATTCTTACAGCGCATGCACTGCACACTTTAAGGGTATGTGCACACATTGCGGATTTGGCTGCGGATCCGCAGCGGATTGGCCGCTGCGGATTCGCAGCTGTTTTCCATGCAGTTTACAGCACCATGTAAACCTATGGAAAACCAAATCCGCTGTGCCCATGGTGTGGAAAATACCATGCGGAAATGCTGCGTTGTATTTTCCGCAGCATGTCAATTCTTTGTGCGGATTCCGCAGTGTTTTACACCTGCTCCTCAATAGGAATATTCCTCAGGTGTAAAACCGCAGGTGAAATCCGCACAAAAAAAGCAGGAAATCCGCGGTAAATCCGCAGGTAAAATGCAGTGCGTTTTACCTGCAGATTTTGCAAAAATGGTGCTGAAAAATCCGCACACGAATCCGCAACGTGTGCACATAGCCTTAGGATTCTCCGTTGCAGGTGACAAGAGTGACAGTCATGTGAGCGCAAGTATGCAATTTGTGTACTGCTGGTCACATTCCGACAAGAAGAGTCTGGCCTTTCTCAATTCATTTTAATTGAGTGAGGCTATGCTTGTCTAGTCGACACATGACCACATGTATGCAAATTGCTGGCACCAGAGAATCCTGAAATTGTGCAGTGCACACTGTGAGAATTCAGAAAGTCTGCAGTCACATAGAATGACTGACGACTCATCACAAAAAATAAAAATATGAGAATTAGTCAGTATCACAAATAAATTACATCCAGGTGCCTGATAGATGACATTGTCTCAGGAGTTGTTCTCTTCTTTTCTTCATCTTGTCCAGACTCCATGGTGACCTTTCACAGCCACAGCTCATCTCTGCAGACTTCCTTCTTCTCCAGTCTTTTGCAGTACATATCCACACAATGCCTTTAAAAATAGCAGTGTCATTATAATGCTCCTGAATAAAAATATCTGCCCTATGCTGTGTTTCTGAATAAATAATTGCCCCATATTATATTCCCTTCACAAAATATGACCCACACAATGTCCCTCTTATGGTACATGCCTTCCACATTGCTCTCTCTTTTCCATACTAGGACCCCTCTTCACACTGTCCTCTCACACTGTGCTCCCTTCTATAGTCCTCAGTCTTTATACTGTGCTCCCTGTTTACTCTTTCCCTCATTGGCATACTGTCTCCTCCTCACTGTGCCCTTACACTTTCCCCCCACCCTACTAAGTTTTATTCTGGGCCCACTCACACTTTTCTCGCTATACGGTCTTCTCACACTATTGCCCTCAATTGTCATGTCACACATTTCCTCCTCCCTCCTCATACTGTCTCCTCTCATATCTCCCCTGCTAACCATACTGTCTCCTCATATATTTACACCCTTGCTCTCCATACTGCCTTCTCACACATTACCAGACTCCCCAAACTATTTCTGTACCCATCCCATCACCCTTGCTGCCCATACTTTGTCCGCACCCATCCCCCACTCACCATACTGTGTCTGCAACCATGCCACCCCTCAAGTTTCTCTCGCTCCCCCGCCTCATATTGTGTCCGCATCCATCCCTTCCTTGTTCTCCAAACTGTGTCCTTAAATCCTATTTCTTCTGCCCTCCCAAACTGTGTCCTCAAATCCTATTTCATCTGCCCCCACCCCCCAAACTGTGTCCTTAAATCCTATTTCTTCTGCCTCAAAATTGTGTCCTTAAATCTTATTTCTTCTGCCCACAAACTGTTTTTAAATCCTATTTCTTCTGCCCCCAAACTGTGTCTTGACATCCTATTTCATCTACCCCACCCCAAAACTGTGTCCTTAAATAATATTTCTTTTTCCCCCAAAACTGTGTCTTCACATCCTATTTCATGTGCCTCCACCCCTCAATCTGGGTCCTCAAATCCTATTTCATCTGCATCCCCAAACTGTGTTCTTAAATCTTATTTCTTCTGCCAACCAACTACCAAACTGCATCCTAAAATACTATTTATTCTGCATCCCAAAAACAACAAGTCTTCTGTGTTTTCAGCTACACTGGAGCACTTACCACCATTCGCACCTCTGCAGCACCATAGAGTGATGTCAGCAGCATGATCACATGATCTAATCATGCTGCTCATGTCGCCCTGACCCAGCGGTCAGAGTTTCGATTGTACTCACAGCTGAAAGATACAAGTATAATTGAACACTGGGAGCCGGCGAGCTGCACCTTCTCAGAGCCAGCTGTCAGCTTGACAGCCAGCACAGAGAACGGCTGACTCCCAATTGTGAAGGCAACAAAATGTCGCAGCCAGGGAGACACCTCGGAACGCCATGTCAGATAGCCTGACAGCGACCCATTGCCGGCTGCACCTGGGGAAAATGCCTGGCCTGCCTTTCCCTGGATACAATGCCTCTGCAGAAGCGCATACGTTACATGTTTTATTTGGCAAACTGATGTTCACAATTAGTGTCATAATGAATCATTGGGAGCAGAACAGAATGTATCATCTTTCATTGACGTATAAAATGAATGTATTATTTAATTTCTCGTATATACTCATAAATTAAAATATAGCATTGTGTAACCCTTTTGTAGAAGGAAAAAATATTCAGACAAAAATATGGTTAGATCCATTTTAGATTATGTATAAAAGTATAAAAATTAGGTCATCAAGACAATCGATACAAAAATGTAAACAATGAATAAGGTTTGATTGAAGAGAATGTAAGGCCCATAGGAATGGTGGGTAAGGTCAGAAGGTAAAAATATAATGCTCAAAGGAATGGTGGATAAGGTCAGAAAGGAAAAATATAAGGCCCAAAGGAATAGCAGATAATGTTAGAAAGAAAGAATGTAAAGTCCAACGGAAAATGTAATGTACAATAAGATTAAGATGAATAACACATGCATAGGCACTCAGCTGTGGACACTGAACATGTATTGTCTGTAAGCACACGGTCATGTCATCAAGAGCTTTTCTAGTTTTCCCTTTTTTCCTTTTTTTTTAATAAAGATTCATCACAAAATGCACATTTAGTATGATTTAGGCTGCTTTCACACTAGCGTCGGTACGGGGCCGTCGCGCTGTGTCGGCCCGACGTACCGATGCATACTGTGAAAAAAATGCCCGACGTGGGCAGCGGAAGCAGTCTTAGGACGCTTCCGCTGCCCCATTGCAAAGTCCGGGGAGGAGGGGGAGGAGTTTCGGTAGCGCATGCGTGGTCGAAAATGGCGGTCTCGATGCACAAAAAAAGTTACATGTAATTTTTTTTGTGGCGGCGGTCCGCCAAAACACGATGCAACCATTGCACGACGGTTGCGACATGTGGCACTGTGTCGCAATGAGTCACTAATAAAAGTCTATGGAGAAAAAACGCATCCTGCGGACAACTTTGCAGAATGCGTTTTTTCTCCACAACGACGCATTGCGACGTGCAGTGCTCGACGCTAGTGTGAAAGTAGCCTAAGCCAAAATGCATAAATAGACAGAATTTAAAACCAGAACTGTCCGCATCCTATAAGCATAGCATGAACCTTATAAGGGATGTCAATTACTGGATAAATACTTCCTAACAGCTGAAGTGCCCCATATAAAATAAAAAACATATGGACTTTTTGCTGTACCTCCCATGTGGTCACTCCGGAGGATATCCATTCAGAAGTAATGGTGAAGGCTGCAGCTGATCAGTGGCCGCTGATTGGCTGCAATTCTCACATGACAAATGAAAGTCACATGACAAATGAAAATCACATGACCACTGGAAGAGACCCGCCGACATAGGAGGAACACAATCAGTCCGGGAAGTAATTGTTTTTCTATTTTATTTACATTTTGCCTTCCACCATTCCTTTGGGCCTTGCTTTCTCTTTATTCTGACCTTATCCACTATTTACATTTTTTGCATACATAGTCTTGGACACATCATTTTTTTTTACAATTATGCAGACTATAAACTGCATTTAAACTGGTATAATGTGAATGAACATATAGCTGAATAAGCCCAATATACACACATCTATGTATGAATACATTTTTAAAAGGGATACACAGATGCTGTATTTTAGTTTATGAGGACATATGAGAAATAAAATAATACTTTCATGTTATATCTCAATAAAAGATTCCCAATTCCCAATAAATCATTATGACACCAGTTGCGAAGGGTTTGCCAAGTAAAAGAAGTAATGTATGCTCTTAAGCCTGGCAAATACTGATTTGCTATATATGTTAAAGTAGCAAATTACAATCAACAGTGATGCTTATAACTTTGATACCATGCTCTTCCAGCCTCTAGAAAGTTTTATACAGCCAGGAACAAAGGTATCTTTTTCTTTTTTCACAATGTTTCACTACTCTTCCATTTAGGACCTTATATTATTGCATAGTCTCCTAGACATCTAACAAGGGATCCTATCCCTCCTCTTGAACTAGACATTGAAATGTGTGAAGCTCACAGTTTTATGGTGTAATCAATAAAAAGTTAAAAAGAAGGAAATAAATCTGATAGACCCATTATATAACAATAGGATCTGACATAATTGATTGCGAGCTTTTTACAAAATGCAAACAGTAGAGGAATGGTGTCAAACATTTGAATAAAAATGAAATAAGTAAACAGAATAAAATCTAAAAAGTAAAATTTTTTTCTCCAAAAAGTATCACAAAAAAATGAGTATACTTTGATGATCTGCCATGCTAAAAAACATGAAACCAGTAAACCATTAAACAGGCATTTCTCAAATTCAATCCATTATCCTGTGCCGTGTGATCTCTCTTTCATTTTTTCTTTGAAAACTGGACAGTTTCCAAACATAATTGAAGATGTTTTAATAATATTGTAATTGATTTATCTCAAAATAGATACACTTCCATGAATTATTACTGTGCCATGGTAATAAATGTGTTTTAATTACACCAGAGCGCACACATGCATTTTCGTATTTTCCTCACTGTTCAAGCTTTTGATTTAATAATTTATGAATCGAAACTAACTAAAAACATTATTTGGTAAAATGCAGCTGCTTTATAAAATTTTAAGCGGTGGCTAGCATGAAGTGAATTATTTAATGCTGATGTATGATGCAGATGTAAATAATCTTTCTACGGCCTAGTTGTAATTGTTATAAGCATTCTAACAGATGCATGTGAATAGGTATTGCAGAGAAAAAAAATCATAGGTAAAGGGAAAGCAGCATAAACTGCTACATTATAAATACTAATTAAATTAATTATAGTGTCATGTAACCATGGGCCACATGACAGTATGGGCCACATATCAGAAGACCTTAGTGCCTCCCTCCCACAAAAAAATAATATTTGGTGGGATTACAGAAGAGTATACCTCACAACTTTTCAGCCCTTACTAAGTAATTTTCCTCATATTGAAGCCCCTAAGTATTCCCATGCATAAAGATAAACCTTTCCTGGCCTCCATAAAGTATGATGCCAACAAAAGTGCCCCTCATCTGCAAAATATGATACTCCAACACAGTACGATGGCCCCGATACAGCCTTCCATACAGTATAATGGGCCCTACACAACCCTCCATACAGTATAATGGGCCCTACACAACCCTCCATATTGTGTAATGGCCCTCACATAGTATAATGGCCCCCCCTTGCCCACAAACAGTATAATGGATCTCACATAGCCTTCCAAACTGTATAATGGCTCCACATAGCCCTCCATACAGTATAATGGCCCCCACATAGCCCTTCCTACAGTATAATGGTCCCCATTGTTTAAAAAAATTCACCTCTCCTCATCCCCTATCTATGCAGCGCATGTTCTGAAGCTTTGCACAGAGCGGATGTGATGTAGTGACATCATCGTGCCCACTGTGGTGAGACATCAGAGCTCAGACGTGCA
Source organism: Ranitomeya variabilis (assembly GCF_051348905.1). Taxonomy (NCBI): domain Eukaryota; kingdom Metazoa; phylum Chordata; class Amphibia; order Anura; family Dendrobatidae; genus Ranitomeya; species Ranitomeya variabilis. The sequence continues at coordinate 481,621,077 of NC_135234.1, read as the reverse complement.
GGGAAAATGGTGAAAAAGGGAGCTGTTGGCTCCCTGATCCATCATTGCATCCATGATGCCGATACAACATAAGAAGACCCGTGGTTTGCCTCTACACTACATGTAACACTATAGGGGATAATTCTTTCACCACATATCTGCATGTCAGTGAAACAACATCCCCATCTCTGACATCATGATTGGCTGAGGTTTTCCCTCTCAGCCTTCCTGCTCCCTCCATCATTAACTCTGTGCATACATGCACATCTGTGCTGCGATTTAGCTGCTTCTTCCTGCATCCGAACCAGAAAACTGAGGAATTATTTCAATATGGGTTTACATTATATGAAAGTTTTTGCAAATGCTTTCAAATCTGTCACTGGATTTTGGTACACCATCAGACAGCAGCATGATGAAGATGCAGAGACCCTGATTCCAACAATGTGTCACTTACTGGGCTGCTTATTTTCCTTTTGATATAGTCACTATTTTATTTGATGAATGTCTACCAGTTATCTGCACTTTGAGCTCTGTATAGTCCCGCTAACAACACTGATTGACAGAGTTCCACAATATACAAAAAATCTTTGGTGGGGGAGGTGTTATAAAGAGCTCATTTTGTCCTCATACAGTATCATGTTGTCCCCATAAAGTAGCATGTTAACCCCACATAGTATTATGCTGTCAACATACAGTATCATGTTGTCCCCATACAGTATCATGTTGTCCACACATTATCATGTTGTCCACATACAGTATCACAATGTCCTTATGCAGCATCATGTTGTCCCCACACAGTATCATGTTGTCCACATACAGTAGGATGTTGTCACCACACAGTATCATGTTGTCCACATACAGTATCATATTGTCCTCATACAGTATCATGTTGTCCACATACAGTATCATGTTGTCCTCATACAGTATCATGTTGTTCTCATACAGTATCATGTTGTCCACATACAGTATCACGATGTCCTCATGCAGCATCATGTTGTCACCACACAGTATCATGTTGTCCACATACAGTATCATATTGTCCTCATACAGTATCATGTTGTCCACATACAGTATCATGTTGTCCTCATACAGTATCATGTTGTTCTCATACAGTATCATGTTGTCCACATACAGTATCACGATGTCCTCATACAGTATCATGTTGTCCCCATATAGTATCATGTTGTCCTCATACAGTATCATGTTACCCCCATACAGTATCATGTTGTCCCCATACAGTATCATGTTGTCCACATACAGTAGGATGTTGTCACCACACAGTATCATGTTGTCCACATACAGTATCATGTTGTCACCATACAGTATCATGTTGTCCACATACAGTAGCATGTTGTCACCATACAGTATCATGTTGTCCTCATACAGTAGCATGTTGTCACCATACAGTATCATGTTGTCCTCATACAGTAGCATGTTGTCACCATACAGTATCATGTTGTCCTCATACAGTAGCATGTTGTCACCATACAGTATCATGTTGTCCTCATACAGTAGCATGTTGTCACCATACAGTATCATGTTGTCCACATACAGTAGCATGTTGTCATCATACAGTATCATGTTGTCCTCATACAGTAGCATGTTGTCACCATACAGTATCATGTTGTCCTCAAACAGTATCATGTTGTCCACATACAGTAGCATGTTGTCACCATACAGTATCATGTTGTCCTCATACAGTAGCATGTTGTCACCATACAGTATCATGTTGTCCTCATACAGTAGCATGTTGTCACCATACAGTATCATGTTGTCCCCATACAGTAGCATGTTGTCACCATACAGTATCATGTTGTCCTCAAACAGTATCATGTTGTCACCATACAGTATCATGTTGTCCTCAAACAGTATCATGTTGTCCTCATACAGTAGCATGTTGTCACCATACAGTATCATGTTGTCCACATACAGTAGCATGTTGTCCCCATACAGTATCATGTTGTTCTCAAACAGTATCATGTTGTCCACATACAGTAGCATGTTGTCACCATACAGTATCATGTTGTCGGCAGAACATTCCCTGTTATCATTGGATAATCTGCTTGTAACCAAGATTTTTATGCCAGTATAAATAATTATATTTAATACTTTTTAAACATTTTTAGCTTCTAATATTTTAAAATTGATTTTCAAATTAAGTGATCCACCAAGTCTAAGAGATCTATTTAATAAAGTATACAGATAGCATTGTGGAATCTGAAGATAGCATATTCCCCTATCCTTAGAGCATATCTATCAGACTTAAAGGAATGGGAAATGTCAGGTAAAAAGAAGCAGAATGTGAAATAGCTATAAGAGATAAGTAACTAGTGACTGCACTGACTTAGTCAGAACTGTACAGTGTTAAAAAATCTAGAAAGACACATTAATTAATAGTACCTATGCTGGTAAGAAAACTCAACTAAAGACAGTGCTTAGGCTCTGATAGCTGACGTTTGTGCCAATGAAGTGAAACATTGCTTTGATATAAGATAACGGCTTTTTAATGGTTCTTAACAACCTACCAGAAGAAAACGTGAATTCAGTCCACCAACTGAAGGCCTTGTAAGCAATGTTTGACAGGTAGTTGACAAACTTTCTATTCAAACAGAAAAGCTGCTAGAGCTCCATACTGAGGTCAGCTCTAGTAATACAGATTACAGTGTATATCCATGTAAATGCACCAGATTAGCCTGAATTACTTTTTCTCATTAAGTACAAAAACACAAAAGACCTAAGCTTAAGGAATTTCAATTTATAGAAAAACTGCCTGCACAACTGAAACACTGTATTACGGCTAATGGAAGGTTTGAATGAACACTGCATGGCATGGAGAATCAAAGAGTTATTGTAATGATACCTACAGTGGGGAAAATAAGTATTTGATGCACTGCCAATTTTGCAAGTTTTCCCATCTACAAAGAATGGAGAGGTCTGTAATTTTAATCGTTGGTACACTACAACTGTGAGAGAGAGAACCTAAAAATCAAATACAGAAAATCACATCATATGATTTTTACGTAATTAAATTACATTTTATTGCATGAAATAAGTATTTGATCACCTACCAACCAGCAAGAATTCTGGCTCTCACAGACTTGTTAGTTTTCTTTAAGAAACCCTCCTAATCTGTACTCATTACCTGTATTAATTGAATCTGTTTGAACTCGTTAACTTTATAAAAGTCATCCTGTCCACACAATGAACCAGAGAGCTGTCTAAGGACACCAAGACAAAATTGTAGAGCTCCACACGGCTGGGATGGGCTACAAGATAATAGACAAGCAGTATGGTGAGAAGGCAACACAACTGTTGGTGCAATTATTAGAAAATTGGTGAAACACAGGATGACTGACAATCTTGTCCAGTCTGGGGCTCAATGCAATATCTCGCCTTGTGGGGTAAGTATGATTCTGAGAAAGGTCAGGAATCAGCTCAGAGCTAAACATGAGGATCTGGTCAATGACATTAAGAGATATGGGACCACAGTCACAAACATTACCATTAGTAACACACTATGCCTTCATAGATTAAAATCCTGCAGGGCACGCAAGGTCCCACTTATTCATGCCAACACATGCCCAGGCCAGTTTGAAGTTCACCAATGACCATCTGAATGATGCAGAGGAGGCATAAGAGAGGGTCATGTGGTCAGATGAGACCAAAATAGTACTTTTTGGTATCAACTTCACTTTGTTGAGTTTGGGGAAAAGTTATATGCGCACAGGTACGGACTGGGACTGAAATTCAGCCCTGGCATTTGAAATCTTACAGGCCCTTGCTGTCACTATCCCCAAGCACCAGATGGGAAATATCACTAATATTACCCTGGATGGAGGAAAGCAAGATTTACTACAAGACCAATATTTCTAATGATACCCGTGGCCTGCTGGGGTAAGTGATGGAGTCAGCGACTTTGTGCTTCGTCACAGCTCTTAACAGTATGGATGTCTTGAGAACACAGATTTTACACCGATTCTGTTAACAACATAGCAAACAAGGCGGCCCACGACCAGACAGGCCCTTCTGGCATTTGCCAGAATTGCCAGATGGCCCTGTACCCACCTTTCCTTTTGAGACTTATTTGGATCTTGTTCCCACTAACTCTGAACATAGTGGATATCGTTATTCTACTTATTGATATATATTTAAATGTATTCTGTCTATGGTAATCCATATTTAACATATGCAGTGTATATTGATTGGATGATTTGTAATATTAATCCTTAATTAATATTAATTTTAATTTATTTTTCATGTTAGGGATTATATGTGAACAAGGCTCGGGAATGGTCTAAAACATTATGAAATGATCACAGTTGGTATACCACAGTTAATTCACAGTTAATTATACATGACTCATTGGAGATTTAGAGTGGAATGTTCGTATAAATTCACTATCTGCATGGTGATATAAAAAAATGTGCTTTGAAATTTTTTTCTGTATTCTTTTTTCATCACATTTGACATTTTCTGGATATTTCTGGTATTCAATTAAAACATTATACGCATGAGAGTGCTGTATTTTTGAAATTTTATGATATTGCTTACAAGCATTTCCTATAATACCATGTGCCAACCCTCTTCATTCCATTTTTCAAACCCAGACTGGTTTCACACACTTTCTTTTGCAACTCATACATTCAAATGTGCCTCCTATTTCGAACCCTATACAAAAACATTCTTGCTATACTCCCGCAAGACTCAGTTACATGTTTCCATACAGATCTCACTTTTGTTGGTTAAATTGAGGCTCACTTTTTCACATCTTATGCGATTTGCATTTTTCAATTAATATCCATTAAAAAAATAAATCCTGCTCCTTCCCTACCATTAGATATACACACTATCCCTGCCACAGGCAGTGCGGTCACTGCACACATCCTGCTAGCCACAAAAATGGCAATCACTAGGTAATAGAAATCTACATGAAAATATGATTGCACATAAGAAAAATAGACTGAAAGGCTTCCTGAGTGACTGGCAAGTTTGACTTAAATACCTAAACAACACGGTTCACCTTTAACTCTATCTTGTTTAAATGATCAGAGATACTGTATTTGTTGCTTCTTTATTTTACATGAATTGCGGTTAGTCAATAAGTACATATTTTTGTATATGTTGTTTAGTGATTAATAGTCATTGTGTTGTAACTTAAAACAAAATGTAATAAAAAGTTATTGCTTTAAAAATAGGAGAGCTGCAGCTGCAGATGTGTTTGTAATGACACAAAGCTTAGCTCTGCTGCACTTCGCCTCCCCACACACTGACTGACATACTGTAAGATGAAAAGTGTTAGTAATCTCTGTTCTACACCTGCTACATATAATGAAGCATGACTCTGCAGTGACTCTTTTAAGCTATTGTGAGAATGTGTTCTTCCTTTGCCTGCATGACGTCTCCAGCACATCATTGATTAACATCATACAGGGGAAGAAGTACTCAACCCCAGTGAAAAATCTCTAATATTTCCACCTTTGACTTAACATACATCCTATCCTAAACTTTGCAAGCTAATATCTCCTCAATAGTGATGAGCGAACCTGCTCAGTTAACATCTTATTCGAGCATGCTCAGGTGTTATTTGAGCATCTGGGCGTGCGCGTATGTTATGTTCGAGTCCCCGTGGCTGCATGATTTGCGGCTGTTAGACAGCCTCAATACATGTGGGGATTGCATATTAGTTACACAATCCCCAAATGTATTGAGGCTGTCTAACAGCCGCAAATCATGCAGCTGCAAAGACTCGAACATAATATAAAAGCACTCCCAGAAGCTTGGCTAACACCCTAGCGTGCTCGGATAACACGTTATTCGAGCACGTTCACTCATCACCAATCCTCCACAGAGATGAGAAATCCAAAAATAAAAAATGTTCTACTCGGCTTTGTTACCACTATTCCAAGAAGTAGCCAATTTAACATGCTAGAAACTGATGAAAGGTCTTCATGAGGATCATTGCGGATGATTGCATAAAAAAAGCATTACTGTCTATAGGGAACACATTGGTACGCAAGGACATGCATACGCATGCGTTCGATGCGCAATGTGTACTTCACACTAATTATGTCCAGGAAATGATGTCAACACCTACAAAATCACTGATTTTTTCACTATAAAAGGGGGTCTGGAGACAGGTAGTCCATTACCCTCAAGACTCTGGATGGAAGCACAAGACTCAGGACAAGACTCTGGATGTATACAGGTCCTTCTCAAAAAATTAGCATATAGTGTTAAATTTCATTATTTACCATAATGTAATGATTACAATTAAACTTTCATATATTATAGATTCATTATCCACCAACTGAAATTTGTCAGGTCTTTTATTGTTTTAATACTGATGATTTTGGCCTACAACTCCTGATAACCCAAAAAACCTGTCTCAATAAATTAGCATATCAAGAAAAGGTTCTCTAAACGACCTATTACCCTAATCTTCTGAATCAACTAATTAACTCTAAACACATGCAAAAGATACCTGAGGCTTTTAAAAACTCCCTGCCTGGTTCATTACTCAAAACCCCCATCATGGGTAAGACTAGCGACCTGACAGATGTCAAGAAGGCCATCATTGACACCCTCAAGCAAGAGGGTAAGACCCAGAAAGAAATTTCTCAACAAATAGGCTGTTCCCAGAGTGCTGTATCAAGGCACCTCAATGGTAAGTCTGTTGGAAGGAAACAATGTGGCAGAAAACGCTGTACAACAAGAAGAGGTGACCGGACCCTGAGGAAGATTGTGGAGAAGGACCGATTCCAGACCTTGGGGAACCTGAGGAAGCAGTGGACTGAGTCTGGTGTGGAAACATCCAGAGCCACCGTGCACAGGCGTGTGCAGGAAATGGGCTACAGGTGCCGCATTCCCCAGGTAAAGCCACTTTTGAACCATAAACAGCGGCAGAAGCGCCTGACCTGGGCTACAGAGAAGCAGCACTGGACTGTTGCTAAGTGGTCCCAAGTACTTTTTTCTGATGAAAGCAAATTTTGCATGTCATTCGGAAATCAAGGTGCCAGAGTCTGGAGGAAGACTGGGGAGACGGAAATGCCAAAATGCCTGAAGTCCAGTGTCAAGTACCCACAGTCATTGATGGTGTGGGGTGCCATGTCAGCTGCTGGTGTTGGTCCACTGTGTTTCATCAAGGGCAGGGTCAATGCAGCTAGCTATCAGGAGATTTTGGAGCACTTCATGCTTCCATCGGCTGAAATGCTTTATGGAGATGAAGATTTCATTTTTCAGCATGACCTGGCACCTGCTCACAGTGCCAAAACCACTGGTAAATGTTTTACTGACCATGGTATTACTGTGCTCAATTGGCCTGCCAACTCTCCTGACCTGAACCCCATAGAGAATCTGTGGGATATTGTGAAGAGAAAGTTGAGAGACGCAAGACCCAACACTCTGGATGAGCTTAAGGCCGCTATTGAAGCATCCTGGGCCTCCATAACATCTCAGCAGTGTCACAGGCTGATTGCCTCCATGCCACGCCGCATTGAAGCAGTCATTTCTGCCAAAGGATTCCCGACCAAGTATTGAGTGCATAACTGAACATTATTATTTGATGGTTTTTTTGTTTGTTATTAAAAAACACTTTTATTTGATTGGACGGGTGAAATATGCTAATTTATTGAGACAGGTTTTTTGGGTTATCAGGAGTTGTAGGCCAAAATCATCAGTATTAAAACAATAAAAGACCTGACAAATTTCAGTTGGTGGATAATGAATCTATAATATATGAAAGTTTAATTGTAATCATTACATTATGGTAAATAATGAAATTTAACACTGTATGCAAATTTTTTGAGAAGGACCTGTATATAGAAGCTTTGAAAATGTCTGTTTGTCTCTGCAGTCTGTACTCTGTACTAATTTTTTTCTATTCCTTGTAAACTGTTTGCTGCTCCAGTCCTGTTGCTGTGTTCCTGTGTACTCTGTACTAATTTTTTTCTTTTCCTTGTAGACTGTTTGCTACTCCACTCCTGGTGCTGCTGCCGTCTTCCTGGTGCTGCTGCCTTCCTGTTCCTGCTGTCTTTCTGGTTCTGCCATCCTGGTGCTGCTGGATGTAAGTATAGAAGCTTTGAAAGTGTCTGTTTCTCTTTGCAGTCTGTACTCTGTACTAATTTTTTTCTGTTCCTTGTAGATTGTTTGCTGCTCCGGTCCTGCTACTGCCATCCTCTGTACTCTGTGCTAAGTTTTTTCTGTTCCTTGTAGACTGTTTGCTGCTGCTGTAACCAAAAAATATAGGAGCAAAGATAACCTATTATTAATATAATTAAATCAAATTCAAGTAGACAACAAAATCTTATACCAAAAAACCACTTGAACAACTAAAACCATAATAACCACATAATCAACCATATTGTCTTCATAATGTAAACAATTGTATTAAAGACACCAATCCAAATTTACACAAAAACATGATTAAAAAACATATATAACAAATCTAAAAACAAGGAGAGCAGATCACCATACATAATCCAATTTGATTTATAATAATCAATAAGGTACTATATAAATCCAGCTAGTCATGGTAAGTAGGGAAACACATATATCATGCTAACAATTTCATTATCTATCGAGACTGAATAGTCAATAAGGTGCTATACATATATATTAAATCTTGGTAGTACCAAGAAATAAACAAAGTGCATATATAATAAGGTACATATAACTCCAAAACATATCATAAAGTGCGGAGGTTCAAGTCATATACAATGATTTCTAGCAAAGGAGTTTCAGAGATATAATATATATGTCCATATACTACCCGGGATTCATTTCCCACGTGGTGCCACTGCTACCCCTCACTCCAACGCTTCGTCTTTTTTTAAACATGTGTGTATTGTTGAATGTATTGTTGAGTGAAGTATTTATCTCTTTATTTAAACATGTGTGCATTGTTGAGTGTATTGTTGAGTGACATATAAACGGGTGTTACAGTTAAGGTGCTATTAAAGTTACATTCAAGGTGTCAATATTACAGTCAGAAAAAAGTACAGATACATAACATTTCAGGTACCTTTGACTGAACCATTTCTTCTTGCCATGATGCACGTCCATTATCAGAGACAAAGTAGGCAGCCAATTTATCTCTCATTTGGGCAACTTCCACTATAGTCCTCAGAAGGTAAGCACGATAATCCGGCAATGTGGTATTAACAGGTTCCTCAAGTTCAAAGTGGGGTTGCTCTTTTGTCAGGATGTAATTATGCAGAACAACACACACTTTCACATCCTCATCAATTGTCTCTACTTTAAGATTGATTGGAGTTCCCAATATGCACCATTTAGCTGCCAGCAAACCAAAGGCACACTCCACAGTTCTTCGTGCCCTTGTCAGTCTGTAGTTGAAAATCCTTTTGGTGTGATTCAAGTCCTGACTTGAGTATGGTTTTATGAGGTTGGCACACATTTGAAATTCCTCATCCCCAACAACGACAAATGGCATTGGTGGTCCTTCAGTGTTCGGAAGAGGTTGTGGCAGTGGAAAATTAAAATTATTAGCAAACAAACGTCAGAGTTTTTGAAAGTGTGTGAGTCATTCCCTCATGCAAATGAGCCAACGTCAACGGTGACAAATCGACATTCAGCATCCCAATCGCCATGGGAACAATGGAAAAGTATTTTTTATAATTGAAGTACTCAGATCCACTTCCATCAGGTTTTAGAATCCAAATCTGTTTGCCGTCCACAGCCTCCACACAGTTTGGAAAATTACAAATTGCCTTGAATTTTTCAGCAATTTCAACCAGAGTTCAGTTGTGGGTTGGGGAGGAATTCTGCACACAGAACATCACACAATGCACGGCAGGTGTCTCCAACAATCCCAGAAAGGGTGAACACTCCTATCCGACATTGAAAATGTAAAGATCTTAAGGTCTCTCCTGTAGCCAGGAGTCTGTGGAAAAGAAAATGGGAAAAAAAATCAGTACATGGATTTTATAACAAGAATATTAATGGCAGGTGTTTCTTTTTCAAAATTACGTACCTTAGGGTCACCAACAGATGTTCCTCAGCAGGAATTGCTCTACGTAGCTGTGTGTCCTGCCTGGTGATGGATCCTTGGACACATAGCAGCAATTCTTCGAAGCTCTGTTCTGACATTCTTGTGTACTCAAAAAACTTTTGTGGTTTTTCACAAAGCTCGGTGTACAATGAGTGGTACGCTCCACGGCTCTCTCGGAGTTCAATAATAGGGTGTTGCTAATAGCGACGACGACATCTTCTCTGTCTTTCTCTTCTCCTTTCTTCCTCACAAGCCACAGCAAAAGCAAAAGCAAAAGCCAATTTCAACAATAAATCCAGAATCAGATTGAAGCTCTCCACGCTAAGATCCATCTTGCAGCAGGATACAGCATCAAAAAAAGAGGATTTCATCTGTGCAAGGTCTATATATAGAAATCCCATAAGCCACACCCATTGGGAAAGACTGTATGCATGCGCATAAACAACATAAACGCATGCAAAAACGCATACAAATGCTTGCACATGAAGCGTTTTTTGGCCGTCATGCATAAGATCATGCGAATAAGAACGTTGCGTTTGCATGCGTTTGCATGTGTTTTGACATGCGTTTGCGCATGCATTTGATACACTGTGCACAGAAACGCTAATGTGAACCTAGACTAAGTGATAAATCACTGAACTCAAAGCTCCCATGCCAGAATTTTAGCATAAAAGCTTTAACATGCCATGTCTTGACACAAGTTTCTCCTAGCTCCACTGAAATGGGCAGAACTGAGGAGCGATAAGGGTGTGGTGGGATCATGATGCTCATCTAATTCATGACAAGAAACTCATCAAAAATAAGCATTAATGAATCAATCCCAAAGTCTGTACCTTTACATCATGCTGCTCCCAGATGGGGTAGACAAAAAACCTTGTGAGTGACCGATTCCCAGATAAGCTAAACTTTAAAAAATTATTTTAAGATACATTTTGTTTTTTAAATTTAAATTAAGAAATTAAACTATTAACTAATTAATTAATTAAAATCTATGTATTTTAATCAAGGTCTTCAATTTTTTTTTAATGCTTACAGATTTTTCTATTTACCAAATAGGTAATTAACCGATGAGAGCACATCAATAGTAAAAACACATCAATATTCCAAATTGGTGTTTCTAAATAGGGAGCAATCAATACAGTAAATTCTTAATTAATTGTATGATGTCAGTACTTAAGCGAGTTTTTACTGGTGGCCTGTACTTCTCCTTTTATTATGCTGATTATACATAAGCAAGCAACAACACTCAAAGGAATGAAAACATAATCATCACAGCCTAGAGCAAGTTTTTTAGACCAGATTATGGCTGTATCAACACATCACACACTGTTAGGGCTAGTGGAATGCACCAAGTAATAGATTGATACGAGGTGCGTTCACAGCCCGGGGTCCACCGTGCAGAGATACCTGCTGCAAGTAATGGCGGATGGACATTGAGCTCACACGTGGGTTAAACTTCACCCCGTGTGAAATGAAAGCAAGCTCTGTTACCTCACAGAGTTGCGCTGTACACAGAGAATAATACCCTAACTAGGGTTGTGCTTGCTATGGAACTCTTCTATGCTTACCGCATACATGAAGGAACCAGATGCTAAGCTAAGGCTAATTGCCCACACTAACGCTAGCTGCCTGCCTGAGTGTACAGCCCCAAAGCTAAACAGACTCACACCACATATAAACTGAGTGGTAGAGTATCCACTGGCAACAGCCAAACACAAATGATACTGGCGCATGGCCGTACGGCCATGCAAACCTTTTATAGTTGTAGCTCTCCAGGACCTTCCTAGTGGACCAATAGGAGCTGCTACAGGACCTGAGCGTGTGACCCCCGACCTCCAATGAGAGGTCTTCCCTTGGGCATGCTCAGAAGGAGAAAAGCAGGACTTAGTCCCAGGAGCGCCAGCTCACCACCGAACAGTACTGGTTATAATGGCTGAACCTGGAAGGGCAGCAGTAACCAAACGTGCAGTATCTGCCTAAGCCAGACGCTGGGACCGACGTCTCCGCTGAGCAGGTTCCACTGCAGCTGGGGAAGAATGGGAGACTGCAGCAGACATGGTTCGAGATTCCCCCTGTGCAGTCCCAGGAACTCGACACCTAACACACACTCTAACTACATGAGTCAGTGTGGGGGGAGAAGCAATTTCACTGAGTTTAGCTGTGCCACATTACAAACCCTTCCATGAGCTCGCCTGACAACAGTCAGTAACTCACTTATCTCTGCTGTTCTCTTGCAACTTGTATTCACTCTAACTTGAGATCAGTGGTATAATTGCATATCACACAAGGGTAACCTGCCTATACTGGACTGTTCCTGAGTGAAATATGACACCTTGCTCTGCTTTTACTGCAGATCAATTACAGTTTTGGCACAACAGAGATAAGTATGATGTCAAGGGGCAGTACAGCAGAAGTACTGACATTTCAATTAAAGGAAGAGAAATGATTAAAGGGTTTGTAATTAGGGATTCAGGAACCCGAACGGTAAAGTTTGGGGTCCGTACCAAACACATAATGTCTGTGCACGGACCCTGAACATGGACTTCTCCAGGAAGTCTGTGCTACTGTTCAGGTTTGGCAGCCTGAACAAAGTTTGATGAAAAGCGACAGCACAGACAATCAATAAGCTTTAACAGTGTGGGCATTTTGGGCTCGATCTCAGCCATGACAAGTATTAGCATTGCTGTGACTGGCAGGGGCAAACTATGCAAAAACAAAAAAAAATTACATGTGGTCCCATCTTTTTTTGTTAACCTACAGCCGTCACCAGTCCGCTTTATATTGGCTGGTTAATAAAAAATAGAGGGGTCTCATGGCATTTTTTTTATTATTTAAATAAATAATTTAAAAAATGTGGTATCCCCCCTATTTTGACAACCAGCCAAGCTAAAGCAGACAACTGGGCACTGGTATTCTCAGACTAGGAAGGGGCCATGCATATTGCCCCTCCCCAATCTAAAAATAGCAGACTGCAGCCACCCCAGAAAAGGTGCATCCATTAGATGTGCCAATTCTGGTGCTTTGACCAGCTTTTCCCACTTGCTCTAGTGCAATGGCAAGTGTGTTAATATTTGTGGGGCTGATTTCAGCTTTGTAATGTCAGCTGACATCAAGCCCAGGAGTTAGTAATGGGATTTCTTTTTTAATAAATTTGCAAACATTTCTACATTTCTAGGGCTTTTTCCGGCAAGATGGGGTGCAGAGTGTACATTATAATGAGAAAAAAATGAACTTTTTTGAATTTACCAAATGGCTGCAATGAAACAAAGACTGAAAAATGTAAAGGGGTCTGAATACTTTCCACACCCACTGTATAAGACACCCCCAATACTAATGCTGTAGTGAAAATTAAATGAAGACACACACAGAAAAAAGACAGCTAATTGAAATAAACACACTATATCCATGGCCCCTTCCCAGTCTGAAAATACCAGCCCCCAGCTGTCCACATTAACTTGGCTGGTTGGCAAAAATTGAGGTTGACTCTCTGTTTTTGATAACCAGCCAAAATAAAGCTGACAGCTTTGGGCTGAAGTCCACAGGTGTTAGCTTTACTTGCGCTGGTTAGCAAATATATAGGGGATCGCAGCCCAGTTTTTAATTGTATTTATTTATTGCACAGGTGCTGTCTTGTGAATACTCTCATCATTGCATGTTTGCTCTCCCTGCTATCAGCGAGATCAGGAGTATGATGATAAGAGTAGTACTCTCATCAGCTGATGCCTGTAACCAGTGGTAACCTTTTTACCACCGGTCAGAGCTGCTGACTCCCAAGCTGTCATCTATGTGGCAGTGTGGGAACAGCTGTGCTCTGACTGGCAGTACCGCAAATCAAAGCTGGTGTTTCCCACACTGTCACACAGATGACAGCGTAGGAAACACTGGATGTTCGGGACCTTATTCATTGTAATGGGGTCCAGGTTTGGGATTGTGTTTGGGTACCATTCTGGTACATGAACCAAACTTTTTTTAAATGTTCGACTGACATCCATGGGTCCGCCCATCACTATTTATAATGTGACACAGCTACACTTAGTTTTTCTGCCCTTCCCCCAAAAGGTACCTTATTTTAACGGTGTTAGTCATCTGTACTTTCTAAATATGCAGGATATTAAGACTGTTTGTCATATATCTCATTCAGTGAGAAAATTGCTTTAAGGTATGATGGAGGCATGTTCTTTCCTTTGAATGTTGCTGCCTGCTTATGAAAGGGGAAGAAATTTACACACCAGTGAAAACTGTCTGATGTCACCTAATTTGACTTTAAAAAGTTAACTTATTAGATGGCAAATACTCCAATCTACTATATAATTGTCTAAGGGTCACTTCCGTCTGTCCTTCTGTCTGTCTGTCACGGATATTCATTGGTCGCAGCCTCTGTCATGGAAATCCAAGTCGCTGATTGGTCGCGGCAAAACAGCCATGACCAATCAGCGATGGGCACAGTCCGGTGGCAAAATGGCCGCTCCTTCCTCCCCACAGTCAGTGCTCGCTCCATACTCCCCTCCAGTCAGCGCTCACACAGGGTTAATGGCAGCATTAACGAACTGCGTTATGCCGCGGTGTAATGCACTCCGTTAATGCAGCTATTAACCCTGTGTGACCAACTTTTTACTATTGATGCTGCCTATGCAGCATCGATAGTAAAAAGATCTAATGTTACAAATAATAATAATAATATATTAAAAAGGTTATTCTCACCTTCCGACGTCATGTGCTGTCCTCGCCAGTGCAAGCGGTAGGTTCCGGTGCCAAGGATGCTATGCGAGAAGGACCTGCCATGACGTCACGGTCATGTGACCGCGACGTCATCACAGGTCCTGCGCTCATACCAACCCTGGGACCGGAAGCTGCCACGTGCACCATACACAGGCGCCAGGTCTTCAAGGGGCCTTCGGAAGGTGAGTATATGTTTATTTTTTATTTTAAGTCATTTTTAACCACGCATATAGTGCCCACATTGCTATATACTACGTGAGCTGTGTTACATACTGCGTGGGCTCTGTTATATACTACATCTCTGTGCTATATACTATGTAGCTGGGCAATATGCAACGTGACTGTACAATATGCTATGTGGCTGTGCCGGTTCTGTTATATATTACGTCGACTGTGCAATATACTGCGTATCTATGCAATATGCTACGTGCCTCTACAATATACTACGTAGCTATGTTATATACTACGTTGCTCTGCTATATACTACGTCGCTGACCAATATACTACATAGCTGTGCAATACACTACGTAGCTGTGCAATACACTATGTGACTGTGTTATATACTACGTGGCTGTGCAATATACTACATGCCTACGGGTGCAATATACTACGTGGCTCTACAATATACTACGTGGCTATGTTATATACTACGTGGCTCTTCTATATACTACGTGGCTGACCAATATACTACATACCTGTGCAATACACTACATGGCTGTGTTATATACTACGTAACTCTGCTATATACTACGTACGCTGTGTTACATACTACGTAGCTCTGTTATATACTATGTAGCTCTGTTATATACTATGTCAGTTGTGTTATATACTACATCACTGTGCAATATAGTACGTAGCCTGTGCTATATACTACCTACATATTCTAGAATACCCGATACGTTAGAATCGGGCCACCATCTAGTTTCTAATATATCCACAAAGAAGAAGCAAAATGAAAAAATATATCTCTAAAAGTTTATTCCACTCTGCAGCCACTATTAAATCGTATGTCCAATTCAACATGAAAGATTTGGTGAAGCATCCTCTTTAAAATCTTAACAAAAAGGATAAAATGCCCAAGATAATGTATGTTAGATCTGTTTGATGCATGTTATTTTTTTTATTTTGTGAAGACAATGAACATATCTGTTTAACATTTTATTTTGTATTTTTGTAACCTTTCAAATGACTTAAAAATGATTACAAACAGAATTTTAGATGTAAAGAAACTTTACTTCCATTAATTTACAGATTATAGCCAAAGTTCTTCCAAACGGTCCACCTGCACCCAATTCCTGGCAATTACAGGCAATGATATGGCAAGAGCATTAATTACTTGGAGCAATAATGTTAATCTTTCTCTGGCAACTAATATCGGAAATGTGTTCTGTATAATACATTTATCCCTGCTATTAGCATATATTTAGTTTTGGTATTCCTTCCCAAAATCAGCATTTTCCTGTTAATTATAGAAAATACCACAAATTCTTGAAAATATAAATTTATAGAAGTCAAATGTTCTACGGTGAAAACAAATCAGCCTTTGGGGTCTATTCATTTTTGTTCTTTTCTTTGTCTCATGGCAATACTTTTGCATTTTCAAACATTCTAAGGAAATCTATAGAGACTTGTCTTAGGTCATAGTTACATAATAGGTTTGAAATGAAACTGAATGAAAAAAACATTTATTTTAATTTTTTAACAACACAACTTGCAAAAATATAACTATTGTTTTTCCTCCTTAAAATTACTTTCAGAATTTACTAACCACAACTTCTGCTAAAGTTAGTGATCAGCAAAGTAAGATGCATCAGACAGTCCTATCCAGTTGTCCAGGCAAGTGGGCAATGGCCATAACTGGTCCTGTGGAGCTCTAAGCAAATGGACCTCTTGGTCTGATGCCTCACCTTAGGCTGGAGTCACACTACCATATAACACGACAGAGTTGTATGCGATAAAACATCTGATATGATTCAGCATGGTGTCATTCTATGGTGCAGCTCAGATCTGCTTTTTTTACCACAGTCTTTAGAAACTAGAGAACTAGGTTAAAAATTACTACTGGAAATACCAGCTCACATCGACAGTAAGAAGGCACAAGGAAGACTGGACAAAGTGTGGTGAGGAGCAAAAGGGTTGGAGAGGTTAGCAGTAAGGTAGCAGAACTATTTTTTGATCCTTTATGGGTCAGCAACTTTCTGACTAGCCAGGCACCATTTTGCTAAATCTGTGCTGAAGCGAATTACGAAAAAATCTGCATTTTGATGAAGCAGAATTAAATTCCACTCAAATAAATTCTCTCATCTCTAATCTCCAGTTACTAGACTCAGCTCCAGAAGATGAAAGTAGAGTCTTCACATCATCATTGGTGAATACATATCGAAGAATAAACTTGTTTACCTAGAAATCAACTATTGCAGATCTTCACTATGAGCATGGAAAGGTCTCTCTCTTTTTTCATTAATTTAAGATTTGTATATATTACTTTCATGTACAAGGTTAAAGTTCTTTAAAAATATTCCTCCATTATTTTTTTTGGCGTGAGTCAGTTTAGGGCTAGAATGCACTGGTACTATGGCCACTGTCAGGGCAATATTCTAGGGAGGCATGTGCACAACAGTAGCTACAGTAGAGATGGATGACCACTTGGCCAGGCATTTATGATCCACCTTAGAGGCCCCTTTGTAAAAAAAAATTCTTACACCTTTTATTTTTTTTTGCACTTGCCCGCCTTTAAAACAAGAAAAGAACAGTGAAAAATAAGTCATGTTAAAGTCATTTCTAATGCAAAAAGAGTGAAAGGAAAAACGAAAGAAAATTAAAATTTGGTATCAGTGCATTCATAACAACCCATATTAACCCATTACTGACATAAAATACTTACTACTTACTTTCAGTTATATGGTTTTATATACTTTGTTTTCAATAAAGCTTTATATTTTATTATTACTTGCTTCTTTTTGGTGCTTTTTCTTGTATGATTCCACAGAACAATAATATAGATTCATTTCAATTAAAAAAACATTATTCATATTAAAATCAATAAGAACATTATGCACATTGTTATTTATACAATATGCAGTACATGGAAACAATAGGAGAAAGAAGGAGCAAATTGATTATATGTAGTAAAATCAATCATTTCATTTTATTATTTATATAGTAGAAAAATATGTAAAATGTCACAGCAATACATAAAGTGCCACAAACAATGCAGATAGCTAAATCCCCTACTCCCACCTTTCCCCACACCACAAATGTATGTCAACCCCTTATATAACCATAAAGGTCCAGTGACTGTAAAAGGGATTCCTTTGAGAAAGCGGCCTCGTGTCGCCGCGAAACGCGTGTTGGGATTCTCTAGCCGACCCCTCTCGTCCCCACCTATTTGTTGGTAAGCATCGCATATTTTGTTACCTATTACCACACTTTAAATGAATATTCTATTGGGAGCTTTCTTTTCCCAGCTATCTGACTTATGTATGTTGATCTTTAGATGCCTATCTGGAATGTATTGTTTTCCCCCCTTTTACGGTCACTGGACCTTTAAGCCATGTGCACACGGTCAGTATTTTTCGCGTTTTTTTCGCGTTTTTTCGCTATAAAAATGTGATAAAAACGCAAAAAAAAACCCACTTACATATGCCTCCCATTATTTTCAGTGTATTCCGCATTTTTTGTGCAAATCTAGCCTTTTTTTCCGCGAAAAAATCGCATCGCGGAAAAAAAAGCAACATGTTCATTAAAATGCGGAATTGCAGGGGATTCCGCACACCTAGGAGTCCATTGATCTGCTTACTTCCCGCACGGGGCTGTGCCCACCATGCGGGAAGTAAGCAGATTATGTGCGGTTGGTACCCAGGGTGGAGGAGAGGAGATTCTCCTCCACGGACTGGGCACCATATAATTGGTCAAAAAAAAATAATTAAAATAAAAAATAGTCCTATACTCATCTTCGATGTCTTCCCGCCTCTCCGCTGCATGCTGCCGCTTCGGTTCCTGTAGCTGGTGTGCGGTGAAGGACCTGCCGATGACGTCGCCGTCTTGTGATTGGTCGAGACCGGTCATGTGACCGCTCACGTGACCGCGACGTCATGGAAGGTCCTGCGCGCACACACCATCTATACGGAACGGACGCCGGTGAGGAGATCAGCTGTCTGCGGGTGAGTATAAGCATTTTTTTAATTTTTTTTATTATTTTTAAACATTCTATCTTTTACTATAGATGCTGCAAAAGCAGCATCTATAGTAAAAAGTTGGTCACACTTGTCAAACGCTATGTTTGACAAGTGTGACCAACCTGTCAGTCAGTTTTCCAAGCGATGCTACAGATCGCTTGGAAAACTTTAGCATTCTGCAAGCTAATTACGCTTGCAGAATGCTAAAAAAAACGCAAAAAAAATGCAAAAAAAAAATGCGGATTTCTTGCAGAAAATTTCCGGTTTTCTTCAGGAAATTTCTGCAAGAAATCCGGACGTGTGCACATACCCTTATGGTTATATAAGGGGTTGACATACATTTGTACTTATACTTTGCTCCTTCTTTCTCCTATTGTTTCCTGATATTGATTGGAGCTGATATAATTTGATCGGGGGTTGTGGACAATTTGTGGACTCCGGTCTATAAGTATGCATATGGGGTTTCTGTTGTTATTAATATACAGTACATACAGTAATTTGCTATTGCAGAAAATAAAATATAGTTTTTCATTTTTCTCTTCTGTTTCTTCTAGTCTGTGCAATTATTATTTTCAGCAGGAAGACAATAATCACGTTTATTGTTAAAAATATGTGCGGTCAGAAATGCAACCAGAAATCAGATACAAATATGAAAGGTACAACAATGTCAACTGTATATTCTATTATGTGTACCGATAATTGTATGAGCTATAGGAAAAAGCCCGAGGAATCTCTTCAATATGGCCATTTCTTCTCTGAAAACACCAGATTGACTGAGATTCACTTTAAATCCTTTGAGAGACATATTGAGAAACAAATATTAGGAAACGTTCCTCTTGAAATTATTTTTAGCAACAAACAACAGATGTTTCACTTGCCCAGATGCAAACCAATTATCAGAATTTCAAAATTAGCAAAGTATTAACCTGCCAGGTCTACACTAATTAAAATAATATTGCAAAACTCCTCTTAATGATTTTTATTTTTTTCTCACTTATCTTAAATGTGAACAAACTTTACATAAATCAGTAGTAGAAAACATAGATTTGTCCTGCACTTAATTTCCAGATAAAATGTGAAATTTTTATTAGTCTATTAAAAAATAATCAGTAAAGAAGTAAATTAAAATCAGGACATCCTGAGAAAAAGTTCTTGGAATTATGAACTGTTCTAAAATCTTAAGAACTGTTCATATTTTAGGCTTGAAATGCATATGACCTTTTTCTTAAGTTGTTCTGATTTTAACTTATGTTTCACTTTACTGATTACTTTTTAATGGACTAATAAAATTTTCAAGTTTTCTCTGGATATTAAAGTGGTTGTTCACTACTTTAACATTAGTGACCTATCTTTAGGATAGATCATGAATGTCTGATTAATAGAGGTGGGACACCTGGCACCCCCACCGATCAGCTGTTCTAGGTGCCCGCGGTGGCTATAATTGCTTAATTATTGAGCTGGTGTCCATCTATTCATCGCAACCATGGCCCAATACTGCACATCTGCCCCCTGTTGATTTGAATAGAGGGTGGATGTGCAGTATCCAGCAGCAGCGACTACCACTAGATGGAGCAGCTCCGTAACTGAGCAGTTTCGGCCACCACCAGCATCTAGAACAGCTGATCGTCAGGGTACTGGGTGTCACACCCTCATAATCAGACATTAGACATCAGTGTTAAAGTAGTAGATAACCTCTTTAAGTGTTGAACAAATCAATATTTTTGTACATTTCATATTGTGATCCTTGCAAACCAGGATTCATTGTCCGTGCACATCGAGCGAGTTTGTCTTTTTTCCTTTCATGAAGTGAGATGAAGAATCTTTAGACAATCAAGAGGCAAACATAAAAAACGTTGTACTATATTGTATCAGAGGTAAAAAGAGATTTTTTTTTACTTAATAGCCACTTATCCCCCACCCTGCCGCCTGAACTCAGCATCCACTAGAGAAATATATTCGGTGGGTAGGCATTAAAAGGACAATTTGTGCTGGTCCAAACACTGGGTCCTCTTACATATTTACCATGTACCACAACCATCCACAAGACACCAACTAAAAGGAGTTTGAATAGAACAACAGTTCAGCATATGTCTTCCTACTTCACTGTGGGAAATAGAAGAGCCTTGTGAGGTTAGATCAGACAGTTCTCTAACCATGGTCCATGGGCTGACTACAAAACTCTATACAGAGATCCATTCTATGCACCAGGTTGTATCCAAGGGATAGCTGCTGAGTGACAGAGCAAGAGAGGGAAAATGCCAAACAAGACAGGTCAGAATGAAAGAGCCAGGAGAAAGGGCATCCAGAAGTTCATTAGAAGAATGGTAAGGAAGATAGCTGAGTCAAAATACAGAAATAACATAGTATCCAAAAGTACAAAATAGCTGGCACAGGCCAAGAGATAAAACAAAGAGCAGAGAGCACAATTAGACACGCAACCTATCCATTGAAGGGTCTGATCCACCCCTCTAGCCAGTCAATCAGATCACCTAATTGGCCAGTAGAATTTTCTTAAAAATTCTGGCTAGGAGGCTACCTGGCTTCTCTGCCTGGAATGGGATTTGAAGAATACTCCTAAAGCAAAATGACTTTCCTGATCTATTTTGTTACAAAGATAAATCTCATAGTAAATACTACATCATAGCATTAACAATTTTATAGCTAGATACACATTGTTAAAAGTAATGACTACATGTATAGCCAGCTTGGACAATCAAGAAGTACACAATACAATTTATTTCATTAGTAACAAGCAATCAAACATTATCGATTACTCCATTAGGAACCATTAGGAATTTTGTTAATATACTAAAATATTTCTCAAGCTGTCCAGCTCTCCATTCATTAATTAATACTGCTATCTTAAACAGCGACGTAATGGAAAATTACCAACCTTCCCATATAGTCTGGTTTCCAAAACCAATACAGTGTCAGTAATAAGTACAGTGCTGCAATATTGCATTTACTTGACAACCTGAGTTCTTTTTTTATTGTATCATCATATCTTGGTAGTTATAGATTCAAGTCAGATCTGATATATTTATATAACTATAGACCATCATTAAAGCACATAAAAGATGTAAGTGGAGAATGTTCTTATCGGCTACAGTACTATTATCTCAACATATCTTGACAGCTGATCTGACCCCTTTACCCCCAAGGAACTTGTCATTTTACAAATCCAGTTCAGTGACATCGCAAATTGTTAGCTGGAAATTCTTAACACTGTAAATATTTGCTGCATTATAAACCTGACGGGTGGGTGACAGAATTTAACCCCTTTACCCCCAAGGGTGGTTTGCACGTTATGGACCGGGCCAATTTTTACAATTCTGACCACTGTCCCTTTATGAGGTTATAACTCTGGAACGCTTCAACAGATCCTGGTGATTCTGACATTGTTTTCTCGTGACATATTGTACTTCATGATAGTGGTAAAATTTCTTTGATATTACCTGCGTTTATTTGTGAAAAAAATGGAAATTTGGTGAAAATTTTGAAAATTTCGCAATTTTCCAAATTTGAAATTTTATGCAATTAAATCACAGTGATATGTCACACAAAATACTTAATAAGTAACATTTCACACATGTCTACTTTACATCAGCATCATTTTGGAACCAAAATTTTTTTTTTTAGGGAGTTATAAGGGTTAAAAGTTGACCAGCAATTTCTCATTTTTACAACACCATTTTTTTTTAGGGACCACATCTCATTTGAAGTCATTTTGAGGGGTCTATATGATAGAAAATACCCAAGTGTGACACCATTCTAAAAACTGCACCCCTCAAGGTGCTCAAAACCACATTCAAAAAGTTTATTAACCCTTCAGGTGTTTCACAGGAATTTTTGGAATGTTTAAATAAAAATGAACATTTAACTTTTTTTCACACAAAATTTAATTCAGCTCCAATTTGTTTTATTTTACCAAGGGTAACAGGAGAAAATGGACCCCAAAAGATGTTATACAATTTGTCCTGAGTACGCCGATACCCCATATGTGGGGGTAAACCACTGTTTGGGGGCATGACAGAGCTCGGAAGTGAAGGAGCGCCATTTGACTTTTCAATGCAAAATTGACTGGAATTGAGATGGGACGCCATGTTGCGTTTGGAGAGCCACTGATGTGCCTAAACATTGAAACCCCCCACAAGTGACACCATTTTGGAAAGTAGACCCCCTAAGGAACTTATCTAGAGGTGTGGTGAGCACTTTGACCCAACAAGTGCTTCACAGAAGTTTATAATGCAGAACCGTAAAAATAAAACATCATATTTTTTCACAAAAATGATCTTTTCGCCCCCAATTTTTTATTTTCCCAAGGGTAAGAGAAGAAATTGGACCACAAAAGTTGTTGTGCAATTTGTCCCGAGTACGCTGATACTGCATATGTTGGGGTAAACCCCTGTTTGGGCGCACGGGAGAGCTTGGAAGGGAAGGAGCACTGTTTTACTTTTTCAACGCAGAATTGGCTGGAATTGAAATGGGACGCCATGTCACATTTGGAGAGCCCCTGATGTGCCTAAACAGTGGAAACCCCCCAATTATAACTGAAACCCTAATCCACACACACCCCTAACCCTAATCCCAACGGTAACCCTAACCACACCTCTAACCCAGACACACCCCTAACCCTAATCCCAACCCTATTCCCAACCGTAAATGTAATCCAAACCCTAACCCTAACTTTAGCCCCAACCCTAACCCTAACTTTAGCCCCAACCCTAAATGTAGCCCTAACCCTAGCCCTAACCCTAGTCCTAACCCTAACCCTAACCCTAGCCCTAACCCTAATGGGAAAATGGAAATAAATACATTTTTTAAATTTTTTTAATTTTTCCCTAACTAAGGCTACGTTCACATTAGCGTTCAGCGCCGCAGCGTTGGGCGCCGCAGCGTCGCCGCATGCATCATGCGCCCCTATATTTAACATGGGGGCGCATGGACATGCGTTGCACTTGCGTTTTGTGACGCATGCGTCACTGCGGCGCACGCGTCATGGCACAGAGGACGCAGCAAGTTGCATTTTTTGTGCGTACAAAATCAAGCAAAAAAAGGACGCATGCGTCGCAAAACGCAGCGTGCATTTTGAGAGGTATAATTTTTCCATATTTGAGTCCACAGAGTCATGTTAGGTCTTGTTTTTTGCGGGACGAGTTGACGTTTTTATTGGTAACATGTTAGGGCACGGGAGATTTTTTGATCGCTTTTTATTCCGATTTTTGTGAGGCAGAATGACCAAAAACCAGCTATTCATTAATTTCTTTTGGGGGAGGCGTTTATACCGTTCCGCGTTTGGTAAAATTGATAAAGCAGTTTTATTCTTCGGGTCAGTACGATTACAGCGATATCTCATTTATATCATTTTTTTATGTTTTGGCGCTTTTATACGATAAAAGCTATTTTATAGAAAAAATAATTATTTTGGCATCGCTTTATTCTGAGGACTATAACTTTTTTATTTTTTCGCTGATGATGGTGTATGGTGCCTCATTTTTTGTGGGACAAGATCATGTTTTCAGCGGTACCATGGTTATTTATATCCGTCTTTTTGATCGCGTGTTATTCCACTTTTTGATTGGCGGTATGAGAATAAAGCGTTGTTTTTTGCCTCGTTTTTTTTTTTTTTTTTTTTTTTTACGGTGTTCACTGAAGGGGTTAACTAGTTATGTAGTTTTATAGGTGGGGTCGTTATGGACGTGGCGATACTAAATATGTGTACTTTTATTGTTTGATTTTTTTTTATTTAGATAAAGAAATGTATTTATGGGAATATTTTTTTTTTATTATTTATTTATTTAGGAATTTTTTTTTAATTTTTTTTTTTACACATGTGGACATTTTATTTTAAGTTTTTTACTTTGTCCCAGGGGGGGACATCACAGATCGGTGATTTGACAGTGTGCACAGCACTCTGTCATATCACCGATCTCACTGACAGGGCTGCAGGCTTACCAGCGTCTGCACTGAGCAGACACTCGGTAAGCCACCTCCTTCCCTGCAGGACCCGGATGCCGCGGCCATCTTGGATCCGGGACCTGCAGGGAGGAAGGAGGTAGGAGACCCTCGGAGCAACGCGATCACATCGCGTTGCTCCGGGGGTCTCAGGGAAGCCTGCAGGGAGCCCCCTCCCTGCGCGATGCTTCCCTATACCGCCGGTACACCGCGATCATGTTTGATCGCGGTGTGCCGGGGGTTAATGTGCCGGGGGCGGTCTGTGACCGCTCCTGGCACATAGTGCCGGATGTCAGCTGCGATAGTCAGCTGACACCCGGCCGCGATCGGCCGCGCTCCCCCTGTGAGCGCGGCCGATCGTGCTGGACGTACTATTCCGTCCTTGGGAAGTAGGGCCCACCCAACATGGATGGAATAGTACGTCCAATGACAGAAAGGGGTTAAACAAGGAACAATCTAGGCAGAAAAACAGGTAGGTAGATGGACAGACGGACGGACTAATGACCAATGACTAATGACATTCACAAATATGTCTGACAATGGTGGATATTGATTTCTTTTGAGTCAACCAAACTGTTATATTTTGCTGCCCAAAATATAGATGGAAGGCTTTTTTTAAAAATTTTCTAAAGGACGTGTTCCCTTTCAGAAAACATTTACATATAAGCTTTATAAGTTATAAAAAAAATAGACTGAGTATTAATTATAATTACCCTGCCTGCCTGCCCCAGCCTCCCTTGTTTGTTTGAAACACCGAAATCACATCAACAGCACTGCAGCCAATCTGTGAGTTCAGCAGCTATGTGCCATCTACAAGGGCAGAGCCATTGAGTTCTGTGCTTAGGGCCTTTCACATAGCATTTTCTCCAATGTTCATTGGCCCCGTTGGGGCTGATTCTGAACACTCTGTAAAATGAATATATGCGCCGACAAGCCAATGACTATAATGGTGCAGACAGAGTCAAAGCGTGCTGTGTCATGCATCATATTTAGCCATATATGCCTAGTTGAGGAAGACAGTTGGCCGTAATCTACTGTGTCTTACTGTCCACCTCCAATAGGTAAAAAACCATCTATAGCCGACAATGATGTTCAATAGAGCACACGGTGACTCAGTCTGTACGGCTGCACTCCGTAACCCTCTCGGCAGATATGCCTGAATCCCATTTTGTGGGGTGTTTGGGCATAAGTCCTGACTGGGCCACTGAACATAGTAGAATGCATAGTGTGAAAAGACCCTTAGCTGCAGCACTGTTGGCGTGATGTCAGGGCTGCAGACAAACTGTAAAGAATAGAACAGCATAGAAGAGCCAGTGCATCTGGGGATGGCAAGTAATATTCAGTGTGTGGAATTTTTTTTCCAGCTACCGGAGCTTATACTCAAATATTTCTGAAAGGAGAAAGCCATTTAGCTATTACCTGGTTGTATGACGAATGGAGGAAGTGATGACTGCAAACAGGCATAACATTACTTTTCTTAGTCCCTAATGTAAATTCTGAAACAGCACCTCTGAACTATAATTGGTTACTTATAATACAGATCTTCATATGGGGCTTAGTCAAGTGTCAATGTCAGAGTCAAGCCACATTCACACATTCAGTATTTTGTCACTTTTTTACAGTAGTGCAACAATCAGAGGCATAGCATAAAGAAACACATGCACCACTTCTACATTGTTATGCACCTTATAATCTGTAATTGGGGAGGACTATCTGAGACTACATAGTAACATAGTAACATAGTTATTAAGGTTGAAGGAAGACTTTTAAGTCCATCTAGTTCAACCCATAGCCTAACCTAACATGCCCTAACATGTTGATCCAGAGGAAGGCAAAAAAACCCATGTGGAAAAGAGTAAGCTCCACATTGGGGAAGAAAATTCCTTCCTGACTCCACATACGGCAATCAGACTAGTTCCCTGGATCAACTCCCTATCAAGGAATCTAGTGTTTATACCCTGTAACATTATACTTTTCAAGAAAGGCATCCAGTCCCCTCTTAAATTTAAGTAATGAATCACTCATTACAACATCATATGGCAGAGAGTTCCATAGTCTCACTGCTCTTACAGTAAAGAATCCGCGTCTGTTATTATGCTTAAACCTTCTTTCCTCCAGACGTAGAGGATGCCCCCTTGCCTCTGTCTCAGGTCTATGATTAAAAAGATCATCAGAAAGGTCTTTGTACTGTCCCCTCATATATTTATACATTAAAATAAGATCAACCCTTAGTCTTCATTTTTCCAAACTAAATAGCCCCAAGTGTAATAACCTATCATGGTATTGCAGACCCCCCAGTCCTCTAATAACCTTGGTCGCTCTTCTCTGCACCCGTTCTAGTTCAGCTATGTCTTTCTTATACACCGGAAACCAGAACTGTGCACAGTATTCTAAGTGTGGTCGAACTAGTGACTTGTATAGAGGTAAAAATATGTTCTCCTCATGAGCATCTATGCCTCTTTTAATACATCCCATTATTTTATTTGCCTTTGTAGCAGCTGCCTGACACTGGCCACTGAATATGAGTTTGTCATCCACCCATACACCCAGGTCTTTTCATTGACGGTTTTGCCCAGAGTTTTAGAATTAAGCACATAGTTATACATCTTATTACTTCTACCCAAGTGCATGACCTTACATTTATCCCCATTAAAGCTCATTTGCCATTTATCAGCCCAAGCTTCTAGTTTACATAAATCATCCTGTAATATAAAATTGTCCTCCCCTGCAAATATTGAAATTCTACTCTGAATGCCCCCTACAAGGTCATTAATAAATATGTTACAAAGAAGAGGGCCCAATACTGAGCCCTGTGGTACCCCACTGCTAACCGCGACCCAGTCCGAGTGTGCTCCATTAATAACCACCCTTTGTTTCCTATCCCTGAGCCAGCTCTCAATCCACTTACACATATTTTCCCCTATCCCCATTATTCTCATTTTATGTAACAACCTTTTGTGTGGCACCGTATCAAAAGCTTTTGAAAAGTCCATATACACTATATCTACTGGGTTCCATTGGTCCAGTCCCGAACTTACCTCTTCATAGAAGCTGATCAAATTAGTCTGACATGAATGGTCCCTAGTAAACCCGTGCTGATACTGGGTCATGAGGTTATTCCTCTTCAGATATTCCAGTATAGCATCTCTTAGAAAACCCTCCAGGATTTTACCCACAGTAGAGGTTAAGCTTACTGGCCTATAATTTCTGAGTTCAGTTTTTGTCCCCTTTTTGAATATTGGCACCACATTTGCTATATGCCAGTCCTGTGGTACAGACCCTGTTATTATGGAGTCTTTAAAGATTAAAAATAATGGTCTATCAATGACTGTACTTAATTCCTGCAGTACTCGGGGGTGCATCCCATCCGGGCCCGGAGATTTGTCAATTTTAGTGATTTTCAGACGCCGCTTTACTTCCTGCTGGGTTAAGCAGGCGACACTTAATGGGGAATTTTTGTTATCACTGATCATATTGTCTGCCATGGAATTTTCTTGTGTAAATACTGATGAAAAAAAGTCATTTAGCATATTGGCTTTTTCCTCATCCTCATCCACCATTTCACCCAGACAATTTTTAAGGGGGCCAACACTATCATTTTTTAGTTTCTTACTATTTATGTAGTTAAAGGGACTCTGTCACCTGAATTTGGAGGGAACAATTTTCAGTCATATGGGCGGGGTTTTTGGGTGTTTGATTCACCCTTTCCTTACCCGCTGGCTGCATGCTGGCTGCAATATTGGATTGAAGCTCATTTTCTGGCAATTCTTACGCAGGCATGTACTATGGAGGACAGAGAATGAACTTCAATCCAATATTGCAGCCAGTATGCAGTCAGCGGGTAAGGAAAGGGTGAATCAAACACCCGAAAACCCCGTCCATATGACTGAAAATTGTTCCCTCCAAATTCAGGTGACAGAGTCCCTTTAAAGAATATTTTGGGATTATTTTTACTCTCTCTGGCAATGAGTCTCTCTGTATCAGTTTTTGCTGCCTTGACTTGCTTTTTACAGAATTTATTTAATTTTCGGTATTTATTTAATGCCTCCTCACTACCTACTTCCTTTAATTCTCTAAATGCTTTCTTTTTGTCCCTTATTGCGCCCCTTACAGCTCTATTTAGCCATATTGGTTTCCTCCTATTTCTAGTATGTTTATTCCCATACGGTATATACTGTGCACAGGTCATATCCAGGATGCTAATAAACGTCTCCCATTTTCTTTGTGTATTTTTATGTCTCAGGATATCGTCCCAGTTAATTGCACCAAGATCATCTCTCATCCATTGGAAATTTGCCCTCCTGAAGTTTAGTGTCCTTGTAACCCCCCTACTACCCATCTTATTAAAGGATACATGAAAACTTATTATTTTGTGATCACTATTCCCCAAGTGACCCCCAACCCTTATATTTGATATGCGGTCTGGCCTCATATCTTTTCATATAAATAATTTATCTTCTTCTTGGAAAATGGAGAATTAATTCTGGATTTGATGCAGACCATGACGTTACACAAAAGGTACACATGAGATATTTATTGTCTCAATAATGCCTCTTTACATCATGTTTTCATCTAGTTTTATACATGTTTGTGGAAAAACCGTGATTTGTTTATTAGCCTAGATGTGGATTCATTTTGCAACATATCAGCCTGCTTTATTGGTTTTTTAACTAATACATTATTTGTACAGCATTAAGCAACTGAATCAACCAGGAAGAGGACACACAAACTCAATGCTGATGTCACACAAGTAAGTTAAAGAGTAACTGTCATATAATTTTTTATTTCATAAATCAATAGTACACATGAAAATAAGCAACTTTGAAATATATCTCATCAGAGAAAACTGCTTTTTTTTGTCACATTTATTTTCATGTAAACTATTGTTTTATTAAATAAAAATGTAAATTATAGTTACTCTGTAAATAAGACTTTAACCCCTTGCACGTTAATGACCGGGCCAATTTTTACAATTTTGACGACTGTCCCTTTATGAGGTTATCACTCTGGAATGCTTCAACGGATCCTGGTGATTCTGACAAAGTTTTCTCGTGACATATTGTACTTCATAACAGTGGTAAAATTTCTTTGATATGACTTGCGTTTATTTATGAAAAAAACAAATTTTGCGAAAATTTTAGCAATTCTCGAACTTTGAATTTTTATGCCCTTAAATCACAGAGATATGTCACACAAAATACTTAACAAGTAATACTTCCCACATGTCTACTTTACATCAGCACAATTTTGGAGCCACAATTTTTTTTGTTAGGGAGTTATAAAGTTGACCAACAATTTCTCATTTTTACAACACCATTTTTTTTAGGGACCACATCACATTTGAAGTCATTTTGAGGGGTCTATATGATAGAAAATAACCAAGTATGACACCGTTCTAAAAACTGCACCCCTCAAGGTGCTCAAAACCACATTCAAGAAGTTTATTAACCCTTCAGGTGTTTCACAGGAATTTTTGGAATGTTTAAAAAAAATGAAAATTTAACTTTTTTTTCTGAAAAAACTTACTTCAGCTCCAATTTGTTTTATTTTACAAAGGGTAACAGGAGAAATTGTACACCAAAAGTTGTTGTACAGTTTGTCCTGAGTACGCCTATACCCCATATGTGGAGGTAAACCACTGTTTGGGCGCATGGCAGAGCTCGGAAGGGAAGGAGCAATTTTCAATGCAAAATTGACTGGAATTGAGATGGGACGCCATGTTGCATTTGGAGAGCCCCTGATGTTCCTAAACATTGAAACCCCCCACAAGTGACACCATATTTTAGAAAGTAGACCCCCTGAGGAACTTATCTAGATGTGTGGTGAGCACTTTGACCCACCAAGTGCTTCACAGAAGTTTATAATGCAGAGCGGTAAAATTAAAAAATCATATTTTTTCACAAAAATGATCTTTTCACCCACAATTTTTTATTTTCCCAAGGGTAAGAGAAGAAATTGGACCCCAAAAGTTGTTGTGCAATTTACCCGGAGTACGCCGATACCCCATATGTGGGAGTAAACCACTGTTTGAGTGCATGGCAGAGCTCGGAAGGGAAGGAGCGCCGTTTGACTTTTCAATGCAAAATTGACTGGACTTGAGATGGGACACCATGTTGCAATTGGAGAGCCCCTGATGTGCATAAACAGTGGAAACCCCCAATCTAACTGAAACGTTAACAAAAAAAACCCTAACCCTAATCCCAAACACAACCCTAACCCCAACCACACCCCTAACCCCAACACACCCCTAACCTTAATCCCAACCCTAACCACACCCCTAACCCTAATCCCAACCATAACCCTAACTACACCCCTAATATTGACACACCCCTAACCATAATCCCAACCGTAAATGTAATCCAAACCCTAACCCTAGCCCCAACCCTAACCCTAGCCCCAACCCTAAACCTAACCCCAGCCCTAGCCCTAACCCTAGCCCTAACCCTGGCCCTAACCCTAGCCCTAACCCTAATGGGAAAATGGAAATAAATACTTTTTTAAAATTTTTTAATTTTACCCTAACTAAGGGGGTGATGAAGGGGGGGTTTGATTTACTATTTACAGTGGGTTTTCTAGCGGATTTTTGTGATTGGTAGCTGTCACACACTGAAAGACGCTTTTTATTGCAAAAAATATTTTTTGCGTTACCACATTTTGAGAGCTATAATTTTTCCATATTTTGGTCCACAGATTCATATGAGGTCTTATTTTTTGCAGGACGAGTTGACGTTTTTATTGGTAACATTTTCAGGCAAGTGACACTTCTTGATCGCTTTTTATTCCGATTTTTGTGAAGCAGAATGACCAAAAACCAGCTATTAATGAATTTCTTTTGGGGGGGGCGTTTATACCATTACGTGTTTCTTTAAATGGATAAAGCAGTTTTATTCTTCGGGTCAGTACGATTACAGCGATACCTCATTTATATATTTTTTTATATTTTGGCGCTTTTATTAGATAAAAACTATTTTATAGAAAAAATAATTATTTTTGCATCGCTTTATACTGAGGACTATAACTTTCTTATTTTTTCGCTGATGATGCTGTATGGCAGCTCGTGTTTTTTGCGGGACAAGATGATGTTTCCAGCAGTACCGTGGTTATTTATATCCGTCTTTTTGATCACGTGTTATTCCACTTTTTGTTCGGCGGTATGATAATAAAGTGTTTTGTTTTTTTTACAGTGTTCACTGAAGGGGTTAACTAGTGGACAGTTTTATAGGTCGGGTCATTATGGACGCAGCGATACTAAATAATGTATTTTTATTGTTTTTTTTTATTTAGATAAAGAAATGTATTTATGGGAACAATATATATATATTTTTTTTTTTTTTAATTTAGGAATTTTTTTTATTTTTTTTACACATCTGAATATTTTTTTTTACACTATAACATTGCCCCAGGGGGACATCAAGTTATAGTGTAAGATCGCTGATCTGACACTTTGCTGTGCACTGTGTCAGATCAGCGATCTGACGTGCAGAGAGACTTCCCGGCTCCAGCTCTGAGCAGGTTCTGGTAAGCTACCTTCCTGCCGGACCCTGATGCAACGGCCATTTTGGATCTGTGGCCTGCAGGGAGGAGACGCTCAGTACAATGCAAGCACATCGTGTTGTACCGAGGGTCTCAGAGAAGCCCGCAGGGAGCCCCCTCCCTGCACGATGCTTCCCTATGCCCCCGGAACACTACGATTTTGTTTGATCGCAGTGTTTTGGGGGTTAATGTGCCGGAGGATATCAGCTGCGATAGTCAGCTGACACCCAGCTGCGATCGGCCGCGCTCCCCCCATGAGCGCGGCCGATCACTATGACGTACTATCCCATCAGTGGGCATACGGGCCCACCCCACCTTGACGGGATAGTACGTCTAATGTCAGAAAGGAGTTAAATAAACTGTATTATCCAGTGAGCCCATTAGTGAAAACTGTGCAGCCACATAGTGGCCGAAGAAGTAAGGGGGTTCACTTCCATCTTTAAAGCAGCAAGAAGATTTTGTTAAACACATAATCTAGTACATTATGATCACTTTTTGGACTGCAAAGTCCCATATAATGTTCTTATATGGGACCTCTTCTATATGTTCGTCCCTGAGTTAGCCACTATAGTTGTACATATTTTCACAATCACTTGATAAAAAGAACTAATGGATTAACACTTCTAATAATTGAACTATCGTGGCCAAATAGCGTCGTGAGAGAGTACGTACACCTGGAAGACCTAGCATTAGAAGGTCACATTGGGTAATGAATCGCAGTCTTCTTCAGAGATGGTGTGGTTCATGTCCTTTTTAAATGGATTTCCTTTCCATCAGTACTGAGAGGGTTAAGGACTCTTTCCATGCTGGCCGAGACAATACAGCCTGGTTGTTCTAAGCGGCAACTGCTTATCATTTGCTCCCTCTATATATACTGGCTCTGGGCATTTAGTCCTTGCTGGTGAAAGATTTGTCTTCCTGTGCTGAGTGCTAAAGCTGAGTAGTTGGAGGGGAGTTGTAGTAGTGGTGAGTTGTTGTTTGCTGTTGTACATGAAATCTCCTGGTCCCTATTTCTAATAGGTTATTCCTTCCTGTCCCTATCCTCCTCCCTAATGTTGGTGAGTGCTTTTGTGTGATAGTGGTTTTCTGTTATCCCTGTTTTGCCTCTGTGTCTTGTTTATCTTATATTTCTGTCCAATGTCTCATGGGGGTGGAGGAGGGGACAGATGAGGGTTTAACAGGAGCATGCTAAGTTCGGAGACCAAGGCCCATCTACCTTCAAGAACATCCCCAGGATAGAGATAGTTATGTTCCCAGTTCCCATTATTAAAGACATTCACAGCGTGACAAATAGTTAATGAGTATTCTAAATCCATGGTTGGCTTAATTGTTGTGAATTCTGCTTTTGGGCTCCCTCTGGTGGTTGTAGGTGGTAATGCAGTTGCCTCTGAGTTGCAGCCCTGGTCAGGTGTATCTGCTGATTGCAGTTCTGACTGGGGTATTTAGGCGTGCAGGATTCATTAGTCCTTGCCAGTTGTCAATTGTTCTTGGGAGGTGTAGGACCTCTGCCTGGTTCCTCCTGCCTTTCTGCCAAATCAGCAAAGATAAGTGTCTGGTTCTTTTTTCACTGTGGCACACATGTTGTGTGCTTCACAATTCAGTGCTATTCTTTGTGTTTTCTTGTCCAGCTTAGATTGTGTCAGTATTTTCTCAGTCTTGCTGGATTCTCTGGAGTGGCAGATATACATTCCATGTCTTTAGTTAGATTGTGGAACTTTTTGTATTATCTGCTGTTGATATTTTTGGAAGGGTTTTAATACTGACCGCCTAGTAATCTGTCCTATCCTTTCCTATTTAGCTAGAGTGGCCTCTTTTGCTAAATCCTGTTTTCTACCTGCGTGTGTCTATTCTTCTCCTACTCACAGTCATTATTCGTGGGGGGCTGCCTATCCTTTGGGGGTCTGCTCTGAGGCAAGGTAGCATTCCTATTTCCATCTATAGGGGTATTTAGTCCTCCGGCTGTGTCGAGGTGTCTAGGGTATGTTAGGCACACCCCACGGCTACTTCTAGTTGCGGTGTTAGTTCAGGATTTGCGGTCAGTACAGGTACCACCGACTCCAGAGAAAGTTTCATGCGGCTCCAAGGTCACCAGATCATAACACTTAATAGCATTTTAATAAAATGTGCAGGGTTGATTATTTCACTGTGGTGAGCAACATTTGTGTGTAAAATAAATGCTAGGTACCGTACAAGTTGGCTGGAGGGTATATCCAGCTATAAATGCCTGTCTATTCCCTGTCTAATTTTTATTGATTAGCCTTACATTCGCTATCAGCAACGGTCATTGATAACAAAAGAGCTAAAATTATTGTTTGCATTATTAGGAATGAACTGCATTTATAAATCTAGCCACGTAACATATAAAGGAAACCTGTAAGCCATTTCATGCTGTTCAAACCACGTGCAGCATGAAACACAGCCACTACAGAAAGCAATGTTTTACTCCGAATTCCTGCAGTATTTCAGAGAAAGCCTAGAACTGAACAGGGCACAGAGAAAAGTGTCTTCTCTCCCTAGTAAACCATGGCTTTATGTAATCACGAAGCCTGACTAGATTCCATACTACCAGGCAGCATGAAATAGCAGACAGTATTGCTTTAAGGAGGTCAATTGCTTAGGAAGAAAAAGTTTACTTTAGTACATTTGAGTCCCCTGAATAATGTCTAAAGGGAATTCGATATGTGAGGGACACTGCTATATGCACGGACAACATGTATCAGTCCGTGGCTATATGATTTCAACCAGGTATGTTTGACCAATAAACGCTGTGGCATTTAAGAGAGAAATATTCTTTAAAAGCCACCTGGAGACCAAGCAGCACAGGAGACTAGTAAAAAAGACCAGCTTCAAAGGTTTCTCCTTCCTGCTTTCAATGACTGACAGGTCTCTACCTATAAATGCACACAATGACAGACCCATAACTCAAAGGAAGCTGGAGGGGAGAAGCCACCAGGGACCTGGTTTTTCGACTAATGACCCATGTGGCTTAATTCCCAACTGACTTTTAAAGTGTCTATAGTAAGTGTTCTATAGCCATGTCACAATCTCCCTGTGTTTTTAGGACAACTTCCCTCCAAGTTCTCCCAATAGCATCAATGACCATTGGGAAGGAGGTTTTATAATTTATGAATATATCCTGATTGATGCCTTAATAGTGGGTGTGCTTCTTAACCTGAACTATTAGTTCAGAACAATATATGTGTGGGATATGATTGTGAATGCAATCACATGATCAAATTGCACTCCATATCACAGTTGCTCTCCTTACTTTACTGTAATATAAAATGTAAACTGTTTTTATATTTTTTTTAGCAATTTTAACATTATGTCTTTTTGATTGTGTACAGTCTTTATGACTATGTGGGAGGAACTAGTGGGAGGATTCAGAAGCTGTGGTCCAATGGTTCCATAATATAAATGGCTCTGTATCCTGCTTGTATGTTTATATTGTTATTTTGTTACTGTCTTGAGAAAGGCTATTTGCTGGCCTAAAGATTGCACTTTAGTTTGATGATGTACTTTGGATAGTAAATGAACAAAGCAACTATTCTGGTTCCTTGGAAATACTTCACTTTTGGTTATTAAACTATGTTTTTCGGCGTTTCAGAGTCAAACATAAATTGCTGAAATCATGAAGCCAGTGTCTAACACATGCTGCCCGTGGATAAGCTGTCAAGTTTCTTTTCAAAATTAATTGGTTTATTTTTTTCTAAAAAAAACATATCCATTAAAATTTAGACATGATGTCATAGATGTTGCAACCCCTTGGAAACCCCACTTTACCATCCAAAGAGCCACTAAAAATGAGTTGACAGACCTTATCCATCCTTATATTCCATGGACCAAAATGTAATTGAATGATGGAACAGGAATGATGGCAAGTGGCTGGCTGCAGTTTCAACAAGGAATATAGGCTGATCACTATTGGATTGTAAGACTGGATAGGTAGTGATCAACTGATCCATGTGTTGTGTTTAATAAAGTGCTTGTTCTGATGAGTCAATCTCTTTGAAAATATAGATATATTCTAATAGGTTAGAGATGGATCGCCCCCCAGAGTAGGGCAATGGGGTACTCGGTACCGGGTCCTGCGATTCGGGGGGTATCACGGTGGCTGACCCGGTCCGTGGCCCTCAGGGGCGTCCAGTAAAAGAGTTTATGTATGGGCAAGGTGCAGTAAAGAACGAGGAGACAGGTTTTCAGTCTTTTACCTTGTTTACTGAAGACTTCAGATGGTATCCTCAGCCCGGAGCGCCAGATGACAGGGCAGGCAGAGTCTGGTCGGTCTGAAGGCAATTCCAGAGTCCCCCTATCCAGGTGGAAATCAGTAGCCTTCCTACTAGCACCTGGGTGTTGTAGTACCTCCCTGCTGAGCTTCCCGGTAAGGTCCTCACAACTCTTGTAGATGTTCTTGGTGGTATGTCTTCCTCTCTCTGTCCTCCAGATGGTGTGGAAAGGACAAACCCATATGACTGATGGCCTGAGGCTTTTTGTAGGTACTCTAGAGATGCCCCGGCCCCCACAGTTGCCACTGAGTCTTCTTAGGTATTAAAGTCAGACAGCCAACTTGGAATTGACTGTCCTGCTGGTCTCTGGAGCAAGGCTTAGAGACAGTTGCTCCCTCGGTGTTCCTGGCTACCGGCTTCTGCACCTCAGAAAGGAGCAGCTTGTTCCTGGCTGATCTCCCTCTGATATTCCTCTCCTGTGCTCTGCTTTCCTGCACACTCTCCGCTGTATGTCCACCTTTTCGTGTCTTTTCCCAGGAGTTGCAGCACGCCCTGCCAACAGAGCTCCTCTCCTTCTCCCTGCCTGACAGGAACTGAACTCCTTTTCCTCCAGATCAGGATGTAAATAGGGGAGCTCACCCTAAACAGGCTTAGAGCTCTCCCTTCTGGTCTGGAGTGTGAACATGTTGCATGTGTGTGATACCTGAATGTGGTTGTCTTTCATTGCCTTCAGACATGACATCACTTCTCCCCTGAAAGGATAATGACATCACTGCAATGACCAGGACACTGGAGCGCCGCAGCGACATCTCAGCAAAATTACTGTAAAAATTGTGCAAAATTTCAGTTTGAATGAACCAGAAAACTGGCCTTGAAGACAAGAAATTTTCATTTGAGATTTTACTATACTTACAGTTAATATATTTTTATATATTTACTGTATTTCTATATCTAATACTTGACTTTCTATTTTATATTGTTACCTGGTACTTGACTTTATGTCATTATTCTTTTTGTATTTCATGTATATATTTGAACCTCTAATATAAGGTTCACATCTTGTGGCTTCTATTTAAAGTATAGTTGCATAAAAAGAATGATTGTTACTTACTTGTGCATGAAAATAAACCTCAGGCAAATGTCGACATAATT
This sequence comes from Ranitomeya variabilis, assembly GCF_051348905.1. Classification (NCBI taxonomy): domain Eukaryota; kingdom Metazoa; phylum Chordata; class Amphibia; order Anura; family Dendrobatidae; genus Ranitomeya; species Ranitomeya variabilis. The sequence continues at coordinate 481,583,329 of NC_135234.1, read as the reverse complement.
TAATGTTTTCTTATAGTGTATTTTTTTCTCTTAGAACTTCTGCTACGCATGTCCCCCTGGCAAGATCCATATTCTATCTCTTTCTCAATTTTCCTATTTCTTTTGCTTTTTTTTTGTATCACAACAATAGGGCACATGAACTAAGATATTTTGCAGAGATAGAAATACTATAAGAACATTTGTAAAGAAAAGGAAGGATTCCAAGGTTAACTGAACAGGAATTGTGATTCAGAAAAAAACAAGTACTGTAAAATCAGAATCATAGAGTTATAAACTGTATGTATGGTAGTTTTATTATAAAAGTATTTAATAGATTTATGCATTGGACAAAAGTGGGGAAGGTTGTTTCACATGTAGTCAGAACTGAAGACTTCCAGGTTGTTTGTAAGCTACAGGAACGGTTGTGTTTATAGCATGAAGGCCTGTCACTTTTGCTCTGTCCACTTTCCCTAGGAGAGATGTACAACTACCAACCCATAAATACTCCATTTGAGAATGTCACTGACTATAATAAACAGATCATGGATGTCACTGTGCTGGTGAATGTGACTACAGCTCCTTGTAGAAGTCAATGACCTTCTGAAGGTCTCTATCCAATTGATTTCCTTCGTTTGGTTATAAGAAAGAGCAAAAGAGTCAATTCTTGTCATACACTAAGCACAGACTTTCTAGTCCACAGCATTATAGGAAATAATAATAATAATAATAATAATAATAATAGTAAAATACTGTATTTACTTTATTGAACAATTACACATGGATGCACTATGCTTCAATTTAATTGCTTCATAGTAAAGGTATTGGAACCATTATTTGCATTCCAATAGTTCATCGATCATTAGAATGCTCAAAAACCACTTAAATAACAAATTCTGCTCTATCACAGCATGTCGTTTCTAACTAGCTGCCAATATTTCAATGATGTATAGCTACATGGAAGTATATATATATATATATATATATATATATATATATATATATACACTCACCGGCCACTTTATTAGGTACACCTGTCCAACTTCTTGTTAACACTTAATTTCTAATCAGCCAATCACATGGCGGCAACTCAGTGCATTTAGGCATGTAGACATGGTCAAGACAATCTCCTGCAGTTCAAACCGAGCATCAGTATGGGGAAGAAAGGTGATTTGAGTGCCTTTGAACGTGGCATGGTTGTTGGTGCCAGAAGGGCTGGTCTGAGTATTTCAGAAACTGCTGATCTACTGGGATTTTCATGCACAACCATCTCTAGGGTTTACAGAGAATGGTCCGAAAAAGAAAAAAAATCCAGTGAGCGGCAGTTCTGTGGGCGGAAATGCCTTGTTGATGCCAGAGGAGAATGGGCAGACTGGTTCGAGCTGATAGAAAGGCAACAGTGACTCAAATCGCCACCCGTTACCACCAAGGTAGGCCTAAGAGCATCTCTGAACGCACAGTCGAACTTTGAGGCAGATGGGCTACAGCAGCAGAAGACCACACCGGGTACCACTCCTTTCAGCTAAGAACAGGAAACTGAGGCTACAATTTGTACAAGCTCATCGAAATTGGACAGTAGAAGATTGGAAAAACGTTGCTTGGTCTGATGAGTCTCGATTTCTGCTGCGACATTCGGATGGTAGGGTCAGAATTTGGCGTAAACAACATGAAAGAATGGATCCATCCTGCCTTGTATGGAGCATCTTTGGGATGTGCAGCCGATAAATCTGCGGCAACTGTGTGATGCCATCATGTCAATATGGACCAAAATCTCTGAGGAATGCTTCCAGCACCTTGTTGAATCTATGCCACGAAGAATTGAGGCAGTTCTGAAGGCAAAAGGGGGTCCAACCCGTTACTAGCATGGTGTACCAAATAAAGTGGCCGGTGAGTGTATATATATATATATATATATATATATATATATATATATATATATTCAATAAGCCAAAGCTTTTTTATTTTTTTTTTACATGGAATTCACAATTTAAAAATTAAATATAATTTCAGTTATACTTTTTGGGAATCCCACTATCTCATTAGCCCCTTCACCTCGAAGTCTGTTTTCACCTTCCTGACCAGGCCATTTTTTTCAATTCTGGCCACTGTCAATTTATGAGGACATAACTCTGGAACGCTTCAAGGGATCTCATTGATTCTGAGAATGTTTTTTTCATGACATATTGTACTTCATGATAGTGGTAAAATTTATTTGATATGACATGTTTATTTGTGAAAAAATCAGAAATTGGCAAACATTTTTCAATTTTCAACCTTTAAATTTTTATGCACTTAAATCAGAAAGTCACAAAATAGTTAAAAAATAATACTTCACAGATGTCTACTTTACATCAGCACTATTTTTGAAACATAATTGATTTGTTATGAAGTAATAAGGGTTAAAAGTTGGCCAGCGATTTCTCATTTTTACAAAACCATTTTTTAGGGACCACCTCAAATTTGAGATGACTTTGAGGGGCCTATATGACAGAAAATACCCATAAGTAACAACATTCTAAAACCTGAACCCCTCAAGGTAGTCAAAACCACATTCAAGAAGTTTATTAACTCTTCAGGTGCTTCACAGGAATTAATGGAATGTAGAAGGAAAACATAAAGATTTAACTTTTTTCACAAAAAATTTTCTTTATATCCAAACTTTTTTTATTTTCATAAGGGTAACTGGAGAAATTGCTCATACAATTTAAAGTGCAATTTCTTCGGAGCACACAGATACCCCAAAACACTGTTTGGGTGCATGGCAGTGCTCAGAAGGAAAGGAGTGCCATTTGACATTTTGAGTGTAAAATTTGCTGGAATAATTAGCGGACGCTAACGTTTAGAGAGTTCCTGAAACAGTGGAAACACAATTTTGGAAACTATACCCCTCAGGGAACTTATCTAGATGTGAACTGAACACCTTGAACCCCAGGTGCTTCACAGAAGTTTATAACATTGAGCCGTGAAAATAAAATAATCAAATTTTTCCCACAAAACGATTTTTAGCCCAAAATGTTGCATTTTCACAAGTGTAAAAGGACAAAATGGACCCCAAAATTTGTTGTGCAATTACTCCTGAGTTCACCGACACCCCATATGTGGTTGAAAACTACTTTTGACGCATAGTGCAAAGCTCAGAAGGGATCCTGGATGGCAGATTTTCCTAGAATAGTTTGCGGACTCCATATACAGAGCCCATAAGTGCTAGAAAAGCAGAATCCCCCCAAGTGACTCCATTTTGGAAATTATACCCCATTGGGAATTTATCTACAGGTGTAGTAATGATTTTAACTCCATGTGTGTTTTCCAGAAACAAGTAGCAGTGGATGTTTCTGAGTGAAAATTGCAAACTGCCATTTTAGTGCCCATTATGTTGTATTGACCAGCTCATGCTTCTGGAGTCATGTGCGCCATGCAAACCAAAGGGTAATACCTTATACTGAAACAGCCCTTCAGGCGTTACAAAGGCCGTTTTTTCCTTAGCTGCCTTTGTTAGGGGCACCTGCCAATACCCTTTTGTAAGGTCAAGGGTTGAAAAATACCATACCTGCCCAAACCGCTCTATCAATTCATCCACCAGGGGCATGGGGTGAGCATCAAATTTTGAAACTTCATTAAGTTTTCTGAAGTCATTACAGAATCTTAGCGTCCCATCAGGCTTAGGTATCAGGACTATTGGACTGGCCCAGTCACTTTGCGGCTCTTGTATAACCCCTAATTGTAACATATGTTCCACCTCCCGTGATATGGCTTGTCGCCGGGCCTCAGGCACCTGATATGGCTTTAATCGGATTTTGGCCTGTGGCTCCGTAACAATGTCATGTTGGAGGTACATCCAGGGAGCTCGCATTCGAACACCAAAATGTAGGGATTGGCTCTGGTAGGCAGTGGCAGGGCCACAGTAATGAGGCAACACACAGGCTTCCAGTCCAAACTTCAGTGGTTTATTGACACTTTAAACAGTTCGTGACAGAAAGTAAGAGAAAAAACCCAAATATACTCCAGCTTGGAGAACCACTGGTCTCAGACTCACCGTTACACGGGACGGGCTTAACTAAGTGGCTGCCAGGTCAGCGGCATCTGCCAGGTGCCATTCCCAGGGTTGCTAACAGTCATGTCAACAACCTTTGCTCCAAACCCAGAATAACATGTGCCAAACAAAAGAAACTCCATTACATAGTCTAAAGCCACACCCACAGGTGAGGTACCCATCACATGGGCTGATCATGTGATCGTGACATCACTGCAGGTCCTCAACCTTAGGAAAATAACAGGCCAAAACTTATCCTGCTGGGAGAAATATATCTTCTGTCCAGCACTACACCTTTTACTGCACCACACTGGAGAAATAACAGTTAAACTGTCCCTATGCAAAAGGTCAAATGAATAATACATAGCACATGCACAGACCTGAAAATGCCGCAGTAATAGCCACAAGTGAGTCAGGGGAACCCTGGAAATGATGTAAAGATATGCCCAATCAGGCTGGAGCTGGAAAAACGCAAGGAGAGACAACGCCAGTAATGACAGGCACATGGATGCCAAAGCATTAAGGGGCCATGGAGCTAGTGGGGGAAGGGAGGCAGTACCCATCATTTCCAGGGTATCTCCATATCATGCTTGTGTGGGAAGTGTGTTTGTTTTAGTTATGTTTTAATCTTCATTGTTAATAATAAAGTCTTGCCTTTTATTTATACAATTGTGGTGTGCATTCTCTTTGGTGGTACTTTTCCTTGCTGCTATATGTAGTTTAGACACATTGGGGCTCACAAGGGAAGGGCGCATTTGAATTTGTGAATTTGCTGAATTTTTTTTCATGGCCAAGGAGCCATTTTGCTTTTTCAGAGCCTTTGTTCTATCAGTAACGTGGAAGCCCCCTATATTTCTGTTAATAGATGATGGACCTGAGTGGGGACTTGCTTTTTTGTGGATTGAATTGAAGCTTTTATTGGGTACATTTTACATAGTGTTTGGGATCACATGTATCCGGCAATCTACACTGAGCACTTACTTTGGGGTTTCCATCTAAATCTCTGAGTGACGTGATTCAGATAAAACCACTGAGGATCCAGTCACCATAATGAGGCAGCAGAATTACTCTGAATTTAGTCTAGCCCCTGTTCAGCGGTGTCCTTCTTTTCATAATTGCACAAAACTGTGGTTGACCGCAATTTTATGCTTGCTTAAAAAGACGGACACGCCAGATCACAGGTAAGACGGCGTCCACACTGCCTCCATTTGCTTTATTATAGGGAATCTTCTGCCAGAGGTTCCAACTGAATCATGTATTTCAGATATTTTCATGGAAACCCCAGTGTAAATGCTCAGTGCAGAGTGCAGAATAAATGTGCACCGAGCCTTAAAAACCCTAGAACGCATACCTGGGGCCTCGCAGGCCTGCCAGGTTACTTGTTTTCTATTTTCTGTAAAAGTACTTTAGTTAGAATTTTGAAAATCTAGGTAATCCTCAGGTATATAGTTGTTTTTAATAGTAGTTTTAATAGTAGTTATAATTTCCAGTTTTTCATATATTTTTATGTTACAGACATTTCGGTATAACAACCTTTTTTTGGGACTACCCCATATTCACGCACCTGGGGCCTTTTAGGCCTGTACTATGTTTACATGTGATACACAGATTAGCTTATCAAGGCAAATTACGAAGGCAATGATCTGATGTGGAATACGCTTTCTGGAACATCCAGAGCAAAGAGAAAAAAAAAGAAAGCGCTGCTATATTTGTCCAGCAAAGAAGGAAAGGAAATTGGAGCGTTTCTGTTCTACTTGTGGACAAAATGTATGCAAGGAACATTCAGCCGAAAAAATAATATGCGAGAATTGTTGGGGGAATATGTAAAGTTACAAATAAATATTCTTGCACCAAGTTTGCTACAACCAAAAAATTTTTTCATTAAAAAATTGCATATAGAATGCCTATATTTGGCGTGCCCGTTTACTTACTTTTTTGTTGTTTTATGCACATAATTATGTTTTGAAATATACACATCTTAGGCTGGTTTCACACTTGCGTTTTGATCTGCAGCGTTTTTACTGAAAAAAACGCATGCGTTTTTTTTCCTATGTTTAACATTAAAAACGCATGCGTTTTTTTGTACGCGTTTGGCCGCGTTTTACGACTTTTTTTGCTGCATGCGTTCTTTTGCAGACATGCAACATGTAGTAATTTTCAGAGGCGTTTTTTTGGCCGCAAAAAAACGCATGCGTTCATTTGAGTTTGATTTGCGTCAAAAAATACATTGATGTCTATGGAAACGCATGCGTTTTTGCGTACATGCATTTGCTTGCGTTTTAAACGCATGCGTTTTTATAGAAAAAAACAAGAATACACCCTGATAAGCCACCCCCCACCATCAGGGTGATAAAGGGATCCTAACCCTAACCCTAACCCTAGGGATCCAAACCCTAACCCTAACCTTAACCCTACCCCTAACCCTAACCCTACCCCTAACCCTACCCCTAACCCTAACCCTAACAATATGACAGTGAATACTCTCCGAGTTTATATTTTTAGTACTCAATAGCAATACCGTATATCTTGAGGTGTCCACATTGAACAAAGCTTTTTATTAGAAGAATGTCCTGGTCTCCAGGTCAACATAATAGCCAATCCCTATGGATCCCTAGGATCCCTTGGGTTAGGGTTAGGGTTAGGGTTTGGATCCCTAGGGTTAGGGTTAGGGGTAGGGTTAGGGGTAGGGTTAGGGGTAGGATTTGGATCCCTAGGGTTAGGGTTAGGGTTTGGATCCCTAGGGTTATGGTTAGGGTTAGGGGTAGGGGTAGGGTTAGGGTTTGGATCTCTTTATCACCTTGATGGTGGGGGGTGGCTTATCAGTGACCTGGTGGCCAGGACATTCTTCTAATAAAAAGGTACCCCTAACCCTAACCCTAACCCTAGGGATCCTAACCCTAACCCCAACCCTAACCCTAAGCCTAGCTAATTCTATTAATAGTGGGTTTTCTAGTTGATTTTGATGATTGGCAGCTGTCACACACTTCTCAGCATGCGTTTCAAAAACGCAAACGCAGGAAAAAACGCATGTAAACGCGTCAAAACGCCGCGTTTTTTTCTGCATGCAAAAACGCATGCGTCTAAAGAACGCAGCATTTGCACGCGTTTACATGCATTTTTTCACCACCTGCGTTTTTTTTACAAACGCTGCAGATCAAAACTCAAGTGTGAAACCAGCCTTAGGCTGTGTTCCCAGTAGCGCTGGGGTTCGCCAGAAGGGGATTCATAATGGATCTGACCTCCTGGTAACTCCAGGATTCTGCCAGCCTTAGCTGGGGTCACCAGGAGGTCAGATCCATTACGGATCCCCTCCTGGCGGACCCCAGCGCTAGTTGGAATGCATCCTTACCTTGCAATCGTAAAATAAATTTTGAAAAGTATTTTTATTTGAGTTATTCCATGATAATTGTAAACAGGCCTACAAGGCCCCAGGTGCGTGAATGTGTAGATTTCTATGGGTATGTGTTCTAGGGTTAATGCGATCATTGGGAGGCAGAATGGAAAAATCAACAGTAGGTGAAGAATTGATTTTATTTATTTTTATGCCATTCCTCGTGTGGTATAAATGATTAGGCGACTTTGTTGTTCTGGTCTGTGCGATTACAGCAATACCAGATTTAACCTGCCTTTTTAATGTTTGGCTGCTTTCACACAATAAAAGAAAAATTTTAATTTCATATTTTGAGAGCTATAATTTTTCTATATTTCGTCCGACAGAGTCATGTTATGGCTTTTTTGCAGGACAAGTTGACATTTTTATTGGTACCATTTTCAGTCAAATTACATTTTTTGATTGCTTTTTTTTCTGTTTTTTGTGAGGTAGAATGAACAAAAAGAAGCAATTCGGGAGGGCAGCGGCATCAGAGGGGTTAAATGCTCTCACATAGCGCTGACACCTGTACCTGATTGCCACGGTGCTCAGCGTGAGGCCACACCATATACATACTTCTCTTTGCGGGAACGCAGCTCTCACAGAGCAGTATATATGGCACATGTCAGGAAGGGGTTAAAATGAGATTTACTACAGCGGGAAGAAAGTCTATGCATCATTTTTCTAGTCTGCCATTACCTGCAATTAGGAATCACTTTAAGGGCTCGCTCATACAAGCGTATAACATGGCTGAGTGTTAGCTGATGTTTTATCGGATAGACTTGGCCCAATGTTATACTATGGGTCAGTGCAGATTTATGGAGTTTTTTCATACTAATTTGGCATGTGAAAGAAATCGAGTGGCTACAGAAATAAGACCATGCGCACCCAATTCAAGTCTATGGGTGCGTGAAAAACATCAGACTACACTCAGATGTCATGCAGTCCAATTTACGCGGACACAGAAAGGAAGAAATAACATGCTCCCTCTTCACCACATCTGTGATACGATTCTCTCAGCCAAGAGAATCGGATCACAGTAAAATGATACTCAGCTCATACTCTGATCAGAGTTTGAGTCAAGTGTCATTGCCATAATCAATCTGAGTTTTTACGAAGATGGAATCATTGCTTGTGTGAGTGAGCTCTAATGGAGAGTCTTGCTTTACAGTTATAGAAGCACTTCTGTAAGTCACACATTATAATACAGGGGTCTAAGGGGTAAGGTTTCTCCTTATGGAGAGTGACATACCAGCTTTGGCTTGTCAAGGTAAGGAGGCTTATTCGCCATGCAATGCTCCCCTGGAAAATTTAATATGCAAATTGCCTCTTCAGAGAAAAGAGGACTGAAACTCTATAGCGCCACCTGTTGGAAGTAGCGATCCTACAAGTCACAATCAACCCTTCAACGAGTCGTGCAATATGACTTAGGATAAAAGCCAAATCAGTATCTCAATTCGCTGACACGATGTCTGCGAATTGAGATACTGATTTGGCTTTTATCCAAAGTCACATTGCACGACTCATTAAAGGGTTGATTGTGACTTGTAGGATCGCTACTTCCAACAGGTGGCGCTATAGAGTTTAAGACCTGTTTTTCTCTGAAGAGGCAATTTGCATACATTATAATACATACATGACTTTCAGCAGTTCTTTTCTAACTGTAATGCAAGACTTCTTACAAATACACAGTACTCAATTACCACCATCTAAAGCGATTAGCAAACTACCCAAAACCTAGGAATTACCATGGCTTTGATTCTCTCTGTTTGAGGTGTTGCTTTGTTGAGTTCAAAACTTGTCACAATGGACATTAGTGAAGATTGAGGTCATTACTGTAGTTGTCAACAAGCTGGCAACAAGCTGTTTTTATGATTATGATGCCAGTAATTTTGCATATTTGACATATCCATCCCGCTTATTAAGTAAAGGGTAAATGTGTCCATGTCTTCTTTGGTGGACAGCAATGTTCCCTGCAATCTGATGAGGACACTAAAATCTATTACTGTATGTATGTTTGTAGTAATGTCAGTCACTGGCAATCTAAATGTTCTTGCACTTAGTGACAATAGCTATAGTCCAACCCTTCTAGTGTTCATGTTTATTTTTTAATATTTACACAGGTGAAATCTACTGCACTTCACACTTAATTATCATGCAGATCTTAAACAGAATCTATAAATATTAATCTTTGAATGTTCTTCAAATATGACATTTATCCGTTCCCACACTAGTGTTTGGTTTTGTCTAACCAACATATACATTTACCAGGAGATATGGAACAAGAATGAAACCTCCATTAGGCTAATTTTGTTTTAAAGCAACCCCCACTAAATAGCTTCATCATTTCTATTTACAGAACTGACACCAGTGTGGATAAGTTTCTACAATGAAAGAAGAGGGACATGATTAAAAATAAACCAAAACTGACAAAAGTGCAAGGGAGCCTATTCTGAGAGATGTAAGAAATATTTCTAAACCAAGAGATAGGGAAAGATTATCAATAACTAAAAAAATTTTTGTTTCTTAGGCCGGGGTCACACTTGCAAGTGCAATGCGAGAAACTTGCACAAGTCTCTCTCATCAATACCCGGCACTGCCGTCGGCACTTGGGACTGGAGTGTGTGGCTGCATGTATTTCTATGCAGCTGAACGCTCTGGCCACGAGTTTCTCGCATTGCACTCGCAAGTGTGACCCCGGCCTTAGAGAGTAGTTTGTACCCTTATCATGGACCAGTTAGGTCATGAAGGTGCCTATAATACATTGACTTATATTATACAAAAAACATTATTCAACTAAATATGTTCTTTAGCAAGAACAAAGGCCTGCATTATTTTTTGTACAGTTGTTACCTGTTTTAACCATAGATTTGACAAAAAAAATCAGTACCTTCCAACAAAAAAATATACTTTAAAAGATCTAGTCTGATGACATCTTTTCTCAGCGCTGCTCTAAGTGATTGACAGGTCTATGGGAGAACTTGCCAACGACCCGCAGCAGTATTTGGAGAAGCCGGCTAAGGATGGAGCTGGACTAGTCTCTTCTTCTGCTATGGTACCCTGCCAGATCTTTACATTACATTTTCTCTGAAATGCCAGAATGCTTCAGACAAAGTATACCTGCCAGCAGTAGTGTAACCAAGCTCTGATTCATGCTGCTTGTAGGTTAGGCAGCATGAAACAGGTGATAGTTTCATTGTAAAAAGATTCAAAATAAAATATTAGAAAAACAAAAGAGTAATACAAAAGAAAGAATATAACTGAGTACTAGCTGGATAGATCTCTTAGGCTGGGGTCACATTTATCAGTTACATCAGGCACAGTTTTTTGAGCCTGATGCTATTGAATGGATCACAACTGTTGGCAAAACTAACACAAAAATGTATCAGTTGTTGTCCAACTTTTTCATCATTTTCTCCCAGGTGGTGGTTCAGAACTGGCCCCTGGATCTGCTCTTACTCCTGTCCAACTGAGTAACTGGACAGATAAGAAAGGTCCCATTATAAACAATGGGATAAGCTATTCCATTAATTTCTATCTGACATTTTACTTAAACGCTAAATAAAAACAACGCAATGTCGAATGCATGTACAAACCTTTGGGTCAATTTATATGGACCAACCGGTGACCAGATTAACAGTCTATTTACATAGGCAGACTCATCTACAATAGAGCGTTAAGTGTGCATAGGCCGCCATTGTCCTCGGCAGTGTAGGTCCTGTTTTCTCAGTACAACGTGATGCCGAGAGCGATGATCTTTTGTGCTGCATAAAAGATCATTTCGCCAAATGAACAAACATTTTTCTCATTCATTGGCTGACTGGCAGGTTGTTTACACTGTAAGATTATTGTGCATCGAGAGCTCGTTCATGAAAATTTTTCAGTGTAAATGCAGCTTTAGTCTTCTTTTGCTATAAAGGTTCTATGTAAAGATAGGCCCATTATCCATAATTTTCCCTCTGATATTATATCCTACTTATCTTTAGGCAGGTAATAATCTTGAACTTTGAATTTTATTCTCTAATAAGCAACAAGCATTCAAAAGATAATAACACCTTCATTTATAACCCGATCTGTTTTACCCAATAATTGGGTCTTTGGGCACAGAAATCCCTGCCCTACAAGTGATATAGGACTTTTTGCTGATTTCATTTTCTAAGTGGCCTTAAAATAGGCAATACATGAAAAAGTAAATTGAAAATAACACTATCTAAAGACATGCTATCATTATTCACTTTGCAATTATCATCATTAGTGTTGAGCGATACCGTCCGATACTTGAAAGTATCGGTATCGGAAAGTATCGGCCGATACCGGCAAAATATCGGATCCAATCCGATACCGATACCCGATACCAATACAAGTCAATGGGACTCAGGTATCGGACGGTATTCCTGATGGTTCCCAGGGTCTGAAGGAGAGGAAACTCTCCTTCAGGCCCTGGGAACCATATAAATGTGTAAAAGAAAGAATTAAAATAAAAAAAATCGCTATACTCACCTGTCCGACGCAGCCGGGACCTCGGCGATTGTAAGCGGCAGCGTTGTTTCTTTAAAATTCGCGCTTTTACTTGCTTACGTGAATTCCCGGCTTCTGATTGGTCAGGGCGGCCATGTTGCCGGGACTCGGACCAATCACAGCAAGCCGTGACGAAATTACGTCACGGCTTGCTGTGATTGGTCCGCGTCCCGGCAATATGGCGCCGTGACCAATCACAAGCCGTGACGTCACGGGAGGCTGGACACGCGCGCTTTTCAAAATAAGCGCGTGTCCAGCCTCCCGTGACGTCACGGCTTGTGATTGGTTAATGGCGGCCATGTTCCTGGGACGCGGACCAATCACAGCAAGCCGTGACGTAATTTCGTCACGGCTTGCTGTGATTGGTCCGCATCCCGGCAATATGGCGCCGTGACCAATCACAAGCCGTGACGTCACGGGAGGCTGGACACGCGCGCTTTTCAAAATAAGCGCGTGTCCAGCCTCCCGTGACGTCACGGCTTGTGATTGGTTAATGGCGGCCATGTTGCCGGGACGCGGACCAATCACAGCAAGCCGTGACGTAATTTCGTCACGGCTTGCTGTGATTGGTCCGAGTCCCGGCAACATGGCCGCCCTGACCAATCAGAAGCCGGGAATTCACGTAAGCAAGTAAAAGCGCGAATTTTAAAGAAACAACGCTGCCGCTTACAATCGCCGAGGTCCCGGCTGCGTCGGACAGGTGAGTATAGCGATTTTTTTTATTTTAATTCTTTCTTTTACACCTTTTTACATTAATGTTGTTTCGATACCGATATCCGATATTACAAAAATATCGGATCTCGGTATCGGAAATTCCGATACAGCAAGTATCGGCCGATACCCGATACTTGCAGCATCGGAATGCTCAACACTAATCATCATATGAATGTGGTTTCTCTCTACACACATTTACATTGAATTCTATAATGCAGTAATATTTTCCATGGAAACTAGTTTGATGCTTTTTCTCTGCTTTTTTTGTGTTGCATTGCAGCACAGAACATCAATTGACTTCCTCACTAAAAGGCCTTATTGGCGGCTACAGTCAATAGAGGAACATATCATTGTCTTAATCAGCAAACTGTAGATTGACCTGTGTTGTAGTTCAAACTGTTCTACAGAGTAGAAATGAAAGCTAAACCTATATCATCAAACAACCATATTCCACCTTACTTTGCAGAGAGATGATGTGTTCTAAATAAAACACAAATATAGGCACAGTAGATTTTTTTTTTTAGCTGGTTAATTATCGTTTTTTTTCCGCAACAATTTGAAGGCAGCAAACTGTTCAATTTCAGTTTACCATTACATATAGCTTACCTTCCAGGGGTGGTAGCTGCTACAGCTTAATAATCTTAACAGTTTGCCACATTGATTTATGTTAATGTACCATATCATTTAATTATGGAAACTAGCCTATCATGCATTGGGCCTTTAGGGACTATTCATACTCGGGTTGACATTCCTTGTGAACTATGAGTGCAAAGTATGTATAATTTATTGCAACACACGGTGCATTGATGAAAAATATAATACATTTGATGATTTTTATCTTCCGGTTTTGTCATGTATGAAAAAATTATATTTAGTTTATTTATAGAATGTAGTTATGGTTCTACTGTATGTATGTTACTAGTAACATTTTGATGTTAAAGATATGTTCACACATCACATTTTTGCAATGAAATATGTAGTATTTTACTGTCCGAGCAAAGGCATTGAGATTTCTGAAATATCTATAAAATAGTACGGTATTTTTCGGACTATAAGACGCACCGGACTATAAGACGCACCCAGGTTTTAGAGGTGGAAAATAGGGAAAAATATATTTGAAGCAAAAAATGTGGTAAAATATTTAATCACATAAATAACATACTATTATATGTGGTGTTATTATATATAATAGTATGTTATTATGCTGGAAGCTACGGGTAGAAGATGGTGCTGCGGGACCAGTGTGGTGTCTGTAAAGTACTATATGAAGACGCTGGAGGGTGAGTATAAGAATGGGGGCACAGGGCTTATATTTAAAGCACCACTCCAGCACTGAAAAATAACACTGGTGTGATGCTTTAAGATCCCATGGGAGAACTATAACTCCCAGCACGTCCTGCAGATTCTATGGCATGCTGGGAGTAATAGTTCACCACAGAAGTGGCAAAGTGCTTTTTTATGTGCTGTAATTACTAACCTTTTAATTAATCCTTTCTTGTACAGGCTGTGCTCAGTGCCGGTCCTGCAGCCAGCCATGACCACACAGTGCCATCCCTTTAATTACCTCACCAGAGATCATGTAAGACGAAGTTGCACTGTTTGTAGTGAGGTGTCTGCAGGACCTGTGATGACATCATGAAGAGGCAGTGCTTTGTGTGGTCATGTGATGCTCCAGCCCGCTGTCTTCATGACCTCAGCACAAGTCCTCCACAGAGCATTCAGCATCGCATCAGCGCTGTCAGGTATGCGGCCTCCCTTTCTCCTGTGGCACCCTACTCCTGCCCCCTCCTCCGCTGGACACAGATCTCCCCAGCTGCTGCAGGATTACGGTGCTAAGGTAACCATGTGGGTCCGCTGTTTAAGTGAAGGAATATTCATTTGCTGCTCCCCGCTCACTGCTCAGCTATGAAAGGTAGGTGGGGAAGTGGCTAATGAATATTCACTTCACTTTAAGTATCAGGACCACATGGTTTCTCCAGTGCTGGATTCCTAAAGTGGAAATATTTTCCTGCCTCCTGTGATCCCACTCCACCGCTGCCCCCTCCTCACATGCTACATTCCGACCATAAGATGCACCCACACTTTCCTCCCAAATTTGGAGGAAAAATAGTGCGTCTTATGGTCCGAAAAATACTGTAGTTATTGTGTAAAAGTGCCAATACATAAAAAAATACATAAATGTGATATCGCTGTAATTATAAAGATGTCTTATCACTCTTACCACATGGTGAATGGCATAAACAAAACAAACAAAAAATATTCTTGAATTGCTGGTTTTTGTTCATTCTGCTTCCCAAAAATAAGAAAAGAAAGCAATCAAAGGAGGTTATGTGACTGAAAATGGTAACAATAAAAACGTCAACTTGTCCTGCAAAAAACATGCCCTCACATGACTCTGTTGGCAAAAATATTGAAAAATTACAGCTCCCAAAATATGGCGATGCAAAAACTTTGTTTTACACAAAAAAATGTCATTTACTGTGCAATAGCAGCCAAACATAAAAACAATATAAATCTAGTATGGCTGAAATTGCACTGACCCAAAGAATAAAGTCATCTAACCACATATATGTGCGAAGAACAACATAAAAAATAATTAAAACCAATTCTTCATCTGCTGTTGATTTCTTCACTGTGCCTCCAAAAGATCGCAGTAAGGATCGGCTCACATTTATCCTGTGATCTGTGCTGAGCACTTACACTGAGGTTTAAAGGTTTCCATGTTAATTTCTGAAATGTGTGATTCAGACTGAACCCCTGGTAGAAGATTCCCCATAATGTGGCAGATTGAGACACTGTGGATGCTGTATAGCCTTTGATCTCGTGGAATCAGTCTTTTAGGCATGAATAAAAGCGAGGTTGACCACAATTTTATGCACCTCTGAAAAGTAGGATACCGCTGAACAGAGGCCATGCAAAGTCCAGAGTAACTCTGCTGCCACATAATAATGAATGGACTTGTCGTGGTTTCATCTGAATCACGTCATTCAGAGATTTGGATGGAAAGCCCTATGCAAGTGCTCAGCATTGAGCACAGGATAAATGTGATCCAAAATGTTATGCAAAATGCTCCCAATAAAAGCTTCAACTCAATCCATAAAAAAGCAAGACCCCACTTAAGTCCGTCATCTGTCACTGGAGGCTTCCAATGTATGGCGCGGTGGGATCTGCGTTCCTGCAAACATTATGCCCCTATATAGTGCTGCAGAAAGGTTATGGCCCCATATAGTGCTGCAGAAACGTTATGGCCCCATATAGTGCTGCAGAAACATTATGGCCCCATATAGTGCTGCAGGAATGTTGTGGCCCCATATAGTGCTGCAGGAATGTTATGGCCCCATATAGTGCTGCACAAACATTATGCCCCTATATAGTGCTGCAGAAACGTTATGGCCCCATATAGTGCTGCAGAAACGTTATGGCCCCATATAGTGCTGCAGAAACGTTATGGCCCCATATAGTGCTGCAGGAATGTTATGGCCCCATATAGTGCTGCAGGAACGTTATGGCCCCATATAGTGCTGCAGGAATGTTATGGCCCCATATAGTGCTGCAGGAATGTTATGGCCCCATATAGTGCTGCAGGAATGTTATGGCCCCATATAGTGCTGCAGGAACGTTATGGCCCCGTATAGTGCTGCAGGAATGTTATGGCCCCATATAGTGCTGCAGGAATGTTATGGCCCCATATAGTGCTGCAGGAATATTATGGCCCCATATAGTGCTGCAGAAATGTTATGGCCCCATATAGTGCTGCAGAAACGTTATGGCCCCATATAGTGCTGCAGAAATGTTATGGCCCCATATAGTGCTGCAGAAACATTATGGCCCCATATAGTGCTGCAGGAATGTTATGGCCCCATATAGTGCTGCAGGAATGTTATGGCCCCATATAGTGCTGCAGGAATGTTATGGCCCCATATAGTGCCGCAGGAATGTTATGGCCCCCATATAGTGCCGCAGGAACGTTATGGCCCCCATATAGTGCTGCAGGAATGTTATGGCCCCATATAGTGCTGCAGGAATGTTATGGCCCCATATAGTGCTGCAGGAACGTTATGGCCCCGTATAGTGCTGCAGGAATGTTATGGCCCCATATAGTGCTGCAGGAACGTTATGGCCCCATATAGTGCTGCAGGAATATTATGGCCCCATATAGTGCTGCAGGAATGTTATGGCCCCATATAGTGCTGCAGGAACGTTATGGCCCCCATATAGTGCTGCAGGAATGTTATGGCCCCATATAGTGCTGCAGGAACGTTATGGCCCCATATAGTGCTGCAGGAATGTTATGGCCCCATATAGTGCTGCAGAAATGTTATGGCCCCATATAGTGCTGCAGAAACGTTATGGCCCCATATAGTGCTGCAGAAATGTTATGGCCCCATATAGTGCTGCAGAAACATTATGGCCCCATATAGTGCTGCAGGAATGTTATGGCCCCATATAGTGCTGCAGGAATGTTATGGCCCCATATAGTGCTGCAGGAATGTTATGGCCCCATATAGTGCCGCAGGAATGTTATGGCCCCCATATAGTGCCGCAGGAACGTTATGGCCCCCATATAGTGCTGCAGGAATGTTATGGCCCCATATAGTGCTGCAGGAATGTTATGGCCCCATATAGTGCTGCAGGAACGTTATGGCCCCGTATAGTGCTGCAGGAATGTTATGGCCCCATATAGTGCTGCAGGAACGTTATGGCCCCATATAGTGCTGCAGGAATATTATGGCTCCATATAGTGCTGCAGGAATGTTATGGCCCCATATAGTGCTGCAGGAACGTTATGGCCCCCATATAGTGCTGCAGGAATGTTATGGCCCCATATAGTGCTGCAGGAACGTTATGGCCCCCATATAGTGCTGCAGGAACGTTATGGCCCCATATAGTGCTGCAGGAACGTTATGGCCCCCATATAGTGCTGCAGGAATGTTATGGCCCCATATAGTGCTGCAGGAATGTTATGGCCCCATATAGTGCTGCAGGAACGTTATGGCCCCATATAGTGCTGCAGGAACGTTATGGCCCCATATAGTGCTGCAGGAATGTTATGGCCCCATATAGTACTGCAGGAATGTTATGGCCCCATATAGCGCTGCAGGAACGTTATGGCCCCATATAGTGCTCCAGGAACGTTATGGCCCCATATAGTGCTGCAGGAACGTTATGGCCCCATATAGTGCTGCAGGAATGTTATGGCCCCATATAGTGCTGCAGGAATGTTATGGCCCCATATAGTGCTGCAGGAATGTTATGGCCCCCATATAGTGCTGCAGGAATGTTATGGCCCCATATAGTGCTGCAGGAATGTTATGGCCCCATATAGTGCTGCAGGAATGTTATGGCCCCATATAGTGCTGCAGGAATGTTATGGCCCCATATAGTGCTCCAGGAATGTTATGGCCCCATATAGTGCTGCGGGAACGTTATGGCCCCATAGATGCTCCATACAGACACTTGCTTCATTTGCTGCGATAAAAAAAAAAAATCACATACTCACCTCTCCGTCGCTCAGGCCCCCGCACTTTCAATAGTCACCTCTCCTCGTTCCGGCGCCGATCTGTCTCCAGCACTGACGTTCAGCAGAGGGCGCGCACTGACCACGTCACCGCGCCCTCTGACCTCAGCGTCACTGCTGGAGACAGATCGGCGCCCGGAACGAGGAAAGGTGACTATCGCGCAGCGCTCCCCTCCCCGTATACTCACCTGGTCCTGGCACTGTGCAGTCCCTGCTTCCTCGACACCCCAGCGCTTCATCCTGTACTCAGCGGTCACATGGTACCGCTGATTACAGTAATGACTATGCGGCTCCACCCCTATGGGAGGTGGAGCCGATTATTCATTTACTGTAATCAGCGGGACCATGTGACCGCTGAGTACAGGAAGAAGCTGAAGTTGCTGCTGCCGGCGCCGAGGAAGACAGGGACCTACAGGGACGGCGCCTGGACTAGGTGAGTATTTTTAGACAGCCCCCGCTCCCCCCCCTGCCGACCCCGGGTATGACTCGAGTATAAGCCGAGAGGGGCAATTTCAGCCCAAAAAAGTGGGCTGAAAATCTCGGCTTATACTCGAGTATATACGGTATGTCTCCAGAAGCACGGGCTAAGCACTATATACGGGCACTGCAATTTACTGGGGACTACAATGCACAGGCACTACAATGACAGATTTTCAATTTTCACTAAACAGCATTCACTGCTGCTTGTTTCTTGAAAATACCCATGGGATCAAAACCTGTAGATAAATTCTCAGAGGAATGTCATTTCCAAAATGGGGTCTCTTGAGGGGATTCTTCTCTTCTTGCACTTAGGGGCTCTGTATATGGAGCCAGCAAACTATTCTAAGATAATTTGTTCTCTAAGAGTTAAATAACTCTCCTTAACACCCGTCTCTTACTGTGTGGCTAAGCAGTACAGTACACTCACATATGGAGTATTGCCACGTTTAGCAGAAATTGTGTGATAAATTTTGGAGCTATTTTTACCCATTTCCCATGTGACAATGTAAAATCTAGGACAAAAACAACAACATTTTTGTGGTAAAAATGTAATTATTTCTTCTTCACTGCCCAATTTTGTAAGGTTGTATGACACACCCGTGGTGTCAATATGATCACTGAATCCCTAGTTGAATTAATTGAGAGGTTTAGTTTGTAAAATTAGGTCCTTATAATATTCTGGCACCTCAGTGGATCTGCTAATATGACATGGCATCCTGAAATCATTCGAGCAAAATGCGCACTACAATATGGTGCTTCTTCCCTTCTGAGCTTCGCACTGTGCCACAAAAGTAGTTTTTGACCACATATGAGGTATTGTCATACTCAAGATAAATAATATATTTTTGGTAAATTTTCTACTATTATCATTTTGGAAAATTGATAAATTTAGGTCATAGTAACATTTTAGTGAAAAATGTTAATTTTCCATTGACAACCAATGTTATGCAATTCTGTGAATCGCTTGAGGGTTATAAATGCTTAATACACAGCTTAATGAATTCCTCAAGATGTGTAGTTTTCAAAATGGGGTCACTTGTGGGGTTTATGCTGTTTGGGCATGGCAGAAGAATTTGCAGTCTTTTCCAGTAAAAATTGCACTCCAGAATTTAAATGGCGCTCCTTCCTTCTGAGCCCTGCCATGAGCCCAAACAGTAGTTTTTCACCACATATGGGGTATCTTTGTACTCAGGACAAAGTGCACAACAAATTGCATAGTCCATTTTCTCCTGTTTACCTTGTGAAAATGAACAATTTGGGGCTAAAGCAACATTTTTGTGGGAAAAATGTATTTTTTTATTTTCACTGCTCAACAATATAAAATTCTGTGAAGCACCTGTAGGTTCAAGGTGCCCACCCCATATCTAGATAAGTTCCTTGAGGGCTGTTGTTTCCAAAATTGAGTTACTTGTGAGGGGTTTCTACTGTTTAGGCAAATCAGGGGCTCTGCAAATGCAATGTGGCATCTGTTAACGATTCCAGGCAATTTTTCATTTAAAAAGTCAACTGGCACTCCTTCCCTTCCAAGCCCTGATTTTGTAAATTTTGTTGGAAAAATTAGAAATTGTGGATCAACTTTTAACCCCTCTAACTTATTAACAGAAAAAATATGTATTAAAAATTGTGTTGATGTAAAGTAGACATGCGGGAAATGTTATTTATTAATCATGTTGTGTGACATAACTCTCCGATTTAAAGGCATAATAATAAAAAAAAATGAAAATTGTAAAGTTTTCAAAATTTTGGCCAAATTTCCGATATTTTCACAAATAAACGCAAGTTGTATCGAATAAGTTTTACCACTAATATGAAGTACAATATGCCACGATAAAATATCACTAGGATCCATTAAAGCATTCCGGAGTTTTTACCTCATAAAGTGACAATGGTCAGAATTGAAAAATTTCGCCTGGTCAGAAATGTGAAAACAGGCTTCTGGGTGAAGACAGATGTTAAAAAATCCATAAAATGCACTTTTTTATTATCCGTTTTTCCTTCCAAGAGACACATTTTTATGCAGAAATGTCTACAGAAAATACTTAACATCTGCACATACCCTAAGGGCTCAATCAGATGGCTGTATAAATTGGACCAAGATACAGTGCATGGACTGACCGCCGACTCTCTGGACCCGACCAAGATAGCCTTATATAATTGTATGCTGCTGTCTCACTTGGGTCAGCAGAGCCTCCGGACAGTCCGTGCACTGCGTTGCGATCTCGGTCTGATTTATACGGCCGTCCGACTGAGCTCTAAGGACGATGACAATTATTTCTATGCAAATAACACTATTATAACAACACCACATGATGTATTTATAAAACAGAAGTAAAAGAATGCATTCTTAGCTCAAGATAAAACTTGCTGAAAGATGTATTCATCAGTATTCCGGAAAGTTTGTTTCAGCTCATTTGTTTTTATTATACTTGACTGGTCAACAGACCGATTTGGACTGTTCATTGTACAAAAAAAAGCATGTAAAGCAATAAGAATCTAACACAAACACAACATTCCAGAGCTTAGAAGAAATGTAACACAGTCAGAACAAGTTTTACTGAATATCATGAGAAAAGCTGCCAGCAATAGTTGAACAAAACTTGGTACCTGGATCTTTGAAGTGTAGAGAGATCAAGGCTTTCTTCGTCACACTGTTGCCAGCCAGGGAAGTGAGAATGGAGATCACGCTGATATTTCTGCGTTTTGGTGATTGCAGCGTCTTGTACAACTCCTGAGCTGTGAAATATGCATTTCACTTTATTTACCTTATTATAAGTCATACACTTCTAGCAAAAAAACCCAGTTCAACATTCATATTTCATGATGAAAGTCATACTAGTAACTCGTAGTGTGTGTTAGCATTTTGTTATATACTCTGCATACATTACATGGCCATTATCCAGAGATCAGCAGTGCAACTTCTGTAAAATACGATCCACATTCTAAAAATTTCTTTGCTCTTGACTTGAAACCCTTCAAAACCCAGATCGATAACTAGCAGGGTAACAAAGGATACCCTTGGGTGCAGAAGCACTGACACAACAAATCCTAATAGTCCAGTAGAGAACAATTTAATTTTGGAGCTGATTTGAAGCCAATGATTTGCTATTTGTTATAGATTGAATTACACATGGCATGGCCTACTTGACCTTATTGATAATGAGACCTGTGTGCAATAATTAGAACAATATTTATGATGCAGTTAAAAGTTAATTTACACCCAGTTCTAGTAATCATTATTTTTATGTTATTATAAAGTTTGTATTTATTTTTAATTTGCATTCTTTTATAATAAAATGACAAAAGATTATTCATGTTTTTACCCTTTAGCAGTGTAAATCACAGTCTTTCATGAAGGTCATCCTGGCCTGAGCTTCACCAAAGTACCAAGATGGCAGACATAGGTGACTTCAACACTCCCACCATCTGACATGAAAACACAGTTCCTTGCAATCACTTTGAGGGGGGAAACTGGTGCACATGTGCACCAGCGACACCTTCATTTAAATGCCAATGTCTACATGTTAACAGTTGTGACCAGAGCTTAGGCTATTGCTGTTAGAGGCAGATACTAGCTATGTAACACTGGCAGTATTAGCCACATGTAGAGCAGGCTCAGGTGCTGAGCCCAATCCACACACCCTGATTGGCTCCATGATAGATATATCCATAATGAGACGTTAAGGGATTAAAGAGAGTTTGTCATAGACAAAATGTGTATTAAACTAGCTATACAATGATATGAGTCTTAGCCCCTTTAAAAACCATACTAGCAATGTAGATTATAGTGCAACAATGTCTCAAAAATAATTTTAATTCAAATACAAAAGAGGAGGTTTCGTGGAAACATTTTATGGCCAAGGGCTCTGTGCACTTTTACAACTCTGTAATTTGCAATTGGTGGACTTCTGCTTCTGTCAAACATATCTTGCTTCTTCAGAGCGAATAGTGCTTGAACTTAGCTCTCATGTCTATGTGTGTTTGCACTGAAACTGTGTGCATACCCGCACATACTCTTTGTGTTCATGGCCAGGCTCAGGCAGTGTGGGCGGGTGAGTTCACCTACCTAGTTCCACTCTGAAGCCTCTTGCTACACTTATGGGTAAAGCAGTGTAGTGAGCAGTGCCCACAGAAAGGAACATAGGAGGTAAAAAAACTCACAAAGTCACACACACAGTGTGCACACCTCCTGCACTGACACTGTGTGAGGGTGGCTGAACTCAGACAGTGTTAGTGCACATGTGCAGACATGCAGACTGAGTTAAGGCAGCACTGTCAATCATAAGCGGAGGAAGTCCACAAAATGCAAATTGAGGTGTACAACTCACTAGGGAAAATAGGTAACACACTAAATAGTGCAACTGACCCTTCCACTTCTTGAACAGACTAGAGATCCTGCCCTAACCACAGACTAGACAACGGCAACTCGAATCTATGCCGCCTGAAAGGCCGTCGAGTGCTTCACGTTCCTCCTAAAGAACCAGAGGGCAGAGCAGAGTACAAATTATGTACAGAAGGGAAAGTGTGCTGAAATAGAAGAGAACCCAGAGTGAGTAAAACAAACCACGAAATGCAAAATAAATGATTAAATACGTATTGTTAGAGCATATGCAGCCTACTTCTTTAAAGCAAACAGAAAATAGGTGCAGGGTAAAGAACATAAACAGCAGAGAGATCAACCCTAGCTGGTCTTTAACTGACTGGCTTAAAATACAGCAGCATGGCTGGACATCCAAATGAGACTATCATCAGCAGGAAATACCAGCAAGTAGAAGGTATATAAAGCAGAACCCAAAAGTTGTAGACAAAAGGGTAGACAAATGAGTAAATGAAAATACTTGTTACACTAAAAAGACTGAAGGAAAGATAGCAGAAACTAAACACCCGGAGAAAAACTGTATCTGCTGTGGCTCGGCAGACAGAGAAGTCAACCACAAAAAACAGGCTCTAGAGTGCGAACCTAGAAACATGACAAGAGGCTGTAAAACTGTGCACTGAGCCCTCTCAGGAAATCTACCACTAAAGTGTACAGTGCTAGTGTGATTTTTATAAGTGCTAAGTCCCCTATGTCACTGCACAGCTAGCTAACATGCATTTTGTGTATGGTAGGCTCCCTTTAATATCATAATAGACCGTGTAAAAATGTATAAGTTGTGTTCTATTGTAGTGATGCAACAGTTTCTGTTTTACCTTGATATATGGCACAAAAACTGTGACTTTACTTATAGGTTTTGTTAAGTTTTATTCTAAAATTTGGTGTTGAACGGAGAGTGTTTATACAACCCCTGGCAAAAATTATTGAATCACCGGCCTTGGAGGATGTTCATTGAGTTGTTTAATTTTGTAGAAAAAAAGCAGATCACAGACATCGCACAAAACTAAAGTTATTTCAAATGGCAACTTTCTGGCTTTAAGAAACACTAAACACATATTTTTTATCCTATGCTTGGTTAAAAAAAAGTAACCATTATTGACTACCTCATTTTTTGTTCTTGATTTCTTTTAGTGTTTCTTAAAGCCAGAAAGTTGCCATTTGAAATTACTTTAGTTTTGTTTCATGTCTATGATCTGCTTTTATTCTAATAAATTAAACAACTGAATGAACATCCTCCAAGGCCAGTGATTTTTGCCAGGGGTTGTACTTTCCTTGTTTTTATTTCTACATGATATCACCCTAGTGTGTGTTTGCACTTCATGGCTATGTTCTCTTGCAATGTAGTCACAACAATACAATAGTAATATTGTTGGAGATTCTTTAGAATCACTTCAATATACTTGTCCTGAGTTGACTCACAAATAACCTACTTAACCTAATTGATCATCTGCCCTCTGCTTGCAAAGATGACAAAGTTTATGACTGAATTAAATGTTGACATGTACAGTATATACTCTGTATAGGTGTTAGTTGGAAACTCTGAATAAGTTCCTCTTATGAGCCCAAGGAAGTTGTGTCCGACATTGCTTCTAGATTCTAGTTAAGATTATGTTCTATACGTCAGTTCTTCATAAGTTGTTAATAATTACAAAAGAACATTACACATAGAGCAGCACGTAAATCTCTAAGAGGGCTAAAGCTAGAGATGACAGATTTCCTTTGTATTTTAGGCAAAATATATACAGTATATATTTTCATCTTTCACATTTTAAAAATTACACAAAGGAAAATAGGCAATCTAATCAGTTTTTATGAAGAGGTAAGCTATAGGCTAGACCACGGTGAGTCATTGGACGTGGTATATCTCGATTTTTCCAAAGCGTTTGATACCATGCCGCACAAGAGGTTGGTACACAAAATGAGAATGCTTGGTCTGGGGGAAAATGTGTGTAAATGGGTTAGTAACTGGCTTAGTGATAGAAAGCAGAGGGTGGTTATAAATGGTATAGTCTCTAACTGGGTCACTGTGACCAGTGGGGTACCGCAGGGGTCGGTATTGGGACCTGTTCTCTTCAACATATTCATTAATGATCTGGTAGAAGGTTTACACAGTAAAATATTGATATTTGCAGATGATACAAAACTATGTAAAGCAGTTAATACAAGAGAAGATAGTATTCTGCTACAGATGGATCTGGATAAGTTGGAAACTTGGGCTGAAAGGTGGCAGATGAGGTTTAACAATAATAAATGTAAGGTTATACACATGGGAAGAAGGAATCAATATCACCATTACACACTGAACGGGAAACCACTGGGTAAATCTGACAGGGAGAAGGACTTGGGGATCCTAGTTAATGATAAACTTACCTGGAGCAGCCAGTGCCAGGCAGCAGCTGCCAAGGCAAACAGGATCATGGGGTGCATTAAAAGAGGTCTGGATACACATGATGAGAGCATTATACTGCCTCTGTACAAATCCCTAGTTAGACCGCACATGGAGTACTGTGTCCAGTTTTGGGCACCGGTGCTCAGGAAGGATATAATGGAACTAGAGAGAGTACAAAGGAGGGCAACAAAGTTAATAAAGGGGATGGGAGAACTACAATACCCAGATAGATTAGCGAAATTAGGATTATTTAGTCTAGAAAAAAGACGACTGAGGGGCGATCTAATAACCATGTATAAGTATATAAGGGGACAATACAAATATCTCGCTGAGGATCTGTTTATACCAAGGAAGGTGACGGGCACAAGGGGGCATTCTTTGCGTCTGGAGGAGAGAAGGTTTTTCCACCAACATAGAAGAGGATTCTTTACTGTTAGGGCAGTGAGAATCTGGAATTGCTTGCCTGAGGAGGTGGTGATGGCGAACTCAGTCGAGGGGTTCAAGAGAGGCCTGGATGTCTTCCTGGAGCAGAACAATATTGTATCATACAATTATTAGGTTCTGTAGAAGGATATAGATCTGGGGATTTATTATGATGGAATATAGGAATATAGGCTGAACTGGATGGACAAATGTCTTTTTTCGGCCTTACTAACTATGTTACTATGTTACTATGTTACAGATGTTTGTGTGCTCAGATAACTTTGACCAAGGTTTCAGACCTTAATTAGCCTGTTAGGGTTATGGGTTGCTCACAATCATTGTTAGGAAAGGCTAGGTGATGCAAATTTCCCAGCTTTATAAAAATCCAGCCTCCTCTAACCTTGTGCCAAAAAAGTGCAGCCATGGGTTCTTCTAAGCAGCTGCCTCACCCCCTGAAAATGGTGGAGGCCCACAAAGCAGGAGAAGGCTATTAGAAGATAGCAAAGTGTTTTCAAGTTGCCCTTTCCTCAGTTTGAAATGTAATTAAGAAATGGCAGTTAACAGGAACAGTGGACATCAAGATAAGTTATGTAAGACCAAACAAAATTTTAATGAGAGCTGCTTGTGAGATTGCTAGAGAGGCAAATCAGAACCCCTGCTAGACTGCAAAAGACCTTCAAAAAGATTTAGCAGACTCTGTAATTGTGGTACATGGTTCTACTGTCATGCTGCAGCAATGCAGGTATGTGCAGACTCCATGAAGGAGAGTGGGTGACAGAAAAAGAGGTCACACTTACCACTCCGCAGCCCAGTGCACGCTGCACTGCGCCACAAGGTGGCGACAGAGAGTGGTCAAAACAAGCCAAGTCCATAACAGTCGGTAAGCGTATAGTTTAAAGGGAAAAACAGAACTTGTGGTCAATTAACAAGCCGAGTGTCTGAACCAGCCAGGAGCAAAGGTACCAGAGACGTGAGACAGAGAACGGAGTCAGAGTAAGCCAAAAGGTCAAAAAGTCAGACAGACGTGTGGTAACAGAAACCGGAAGCAGGAGACAAAGTCAGAGTCTTAGCCGGGTCAAAAACGGAGGGGATACACACCAGAGTCAACCTAGGTCGGGAACAGGAGACAGGTCAGGTACAGGGAAGGGAGGTCAGAGGCAAAAGGAACACAGGGGTTTCACAGGTAGCAGTCTCAGCAAGCCAAAAACTATCACTGACACAAGCTGCCAGCAAGAGAACCAATAAATAGCCACTCCCAAATCAAAGAGAGGCAGGAATAGTTAACCCCACAATGACCAGGCCGGAGCAGGGGAAAAATAGCAAACTCCGACCCGGATCATGACATCTACACTTCAAAAACACCTGCACAAATATGGCTTTCATGGAAGAGCCATGAGAAGAAAACCTCTCCAGCGTCCTCACCATAAAAATTCAGAAGAGTCAGAAGTATCCTAAAACACATCTAAACAAGCCTGATGCATTTTAGAAACAAGTCTTGTGGACCAATGAGGTTACAATGACCCCAATGATCAAAGGTATGTGTAGAGAAAAGTGCAAAGAATTTCAGGAAAAGAACATTTTGCTAAACATTAAGCATAGTGGTGGATTAATCATGATTTGGGGTCGTGTTGCAACCAATGGCATGGGAAATATTACATGGGTAGAGAGAAGAATGGTTTCAATGAAATTTCAACAAATTCTTGATGCAAGCATAACACATCTATAAAAAAGCTAAAGTTGAAAAGGGGATGGCTTCTACAAATGGACATTGATCCTAAACATGTCAAAATCCACAATATACTACCTCAAAAGGTGCAAGATGAAGGTTTTACAATGGCCCTCACTGTCCCCTGATCTGAACATCATTGAAAATCTGTGGCTAGATCTCAAAAATGCAGTGCATGCAAGATGACCCAGGAATTGCACAGAACTGAAAGAATTTTCCAAGGAAGAATGGATAAAATCCCTCAAAAAATAATTGAAAGACTTGTCTGGCTACAAAAAGTGTTTACAACCTGTGATACTTGCAAAAGGAGGTTCTACTAGGTAATAACCATGCAGAAAGCCCAAATGTTTGTATCTGCCCATTTTCCTTTTTGTAATTTTTAAAATGTAAATGATGTATATATAATGTATGATGTATATATAATCTAAAATATAAAGCAAATGTGTTATCTTTAACTTTAGGCCTTTTAGAGATCATTTCATCTTCAACTTGCTTAACTGTTCACAATAAGAGTAATTTTGACCATGGGTGCCCAAACTTTTACTTGCCACTGTATATCACAAGACTTTTTCTTGATCTACCTCTGTTTTAATTTGTCAATATTAATTCCTTTAATAATTCCTTCTGACAAACAGCACTGTAACTAACGGGTGCTTGCGCCAAGTGGCGAGACCACGGCCCCGTGGGGGGAGTTTTCCCATTGGGGGAGGTGTAAACATGTCGTATGCTGGACAAACAGCTGCTGCAAATTTAGAGATTGGAACACTCAGTAAAACCAGTCCACAAGAAAGACCTTTTTATAGGAAAGCTAGGTGTCAGCTGGGAAAGGTGGGGCAAAATAATTTGAAATCCAGGAGTGGTTCATTTTAATGAAGGTGAGATCATCCACATTTTGGGTAGCCAGATGAGTCCTTTTTTTCGGTTAATATTGAACCAGCAGCACTGAATACTCTTTCTGATAGCACACTAGCTGCTGGGCAAGCAAGCTCCTGCAACGCATATTCTGCCAATTCAGGCCAGGTGTCTAATTTTGATGCCCAGTAATCAAATGGGAATGACGGTTGAGGGAGAACATCGATAAGGGATGAAAAATAGTTAGTAACCATACTGGACAAATGTTGTCTCCTATCACTTTGAATAGATGCTGCAGTACCTGTCCTGTCTGCGGTCATTGCAAAATCACTCCACAACCTGGTCAGAAAACCCCTCTGTCCAACGCCACTTCTGATCTGTGCACCTCTAACACCTCTGCCATGTAGCCCCCTGCAGCTTGTGTGAGAACCGTCACCGGCGCTGTGTGCTGGGAATGCCTGAATCAAACAGTCTACCAGAGTAGCTTGTTTGGTTGCTAAGATTTGTTCGAGGTTCTCATGTGGCATAATATTTTGCAATTTGCCTTTATAGCGAGGGTCAAGGATGCAGGCCAACCAGTAATCATCATCGCTCATCATTTTACTAATGCGTGTGTCCCTTTGGAGGATACGTAAGGCATAATCCGCCATGTGGGCCAAAGTTCCAGTTGTCAAATCTGTGTTTGTGCTGGTTGGAGGGGCAGTTACAGTCAAATCTACGTCACTTGTCTCCCTTAAAAAAACAGAACCCAGCCTTGCAACTCCACTAATTTCTGTTGGCCCAGGAGAAGCTTCCTCATTGAAAAAGTACTCATCCCCATCATCCTCCTCGTCCTCCTCCTCCTCTTCGCCCGCTACCGCGTCCTCTACACGGCCCTGACCAGACAATGGCTGACTGTCATCAAGGTTTTCCTCTTCCTCAGCTGCAGATGCCTGCTCCTTTATATGCGTCAAACTTTGCATCAGCAGACGCATTAGGGGGATGCTCATGCTTATTATGGCGTTGTCTGCACTAACCAGCCGTGTGCATTCCTCAAAACACTGAAGGACTTGACACAGGTCTTGTAGCTTCGACCACTGCACACCTTACAACTCCATGTCTGCCATCCAACTGCCTGCCCGTGTATGTGTATCCTCCCACAAAAACATAACAGCACGCCTCTGTTCGCACAGTCTCTGAAGCATGTGCAGCGTGGAGTTCCACCTTGTTGCAACGTCGATGATTAGGCGATGCTGGGGAAGGTTCAAAGACCGCTGATAGTTCTGCATACGGCTGGAGTGTACGGGCGAACGGCGGATATGCGAGCAAAGTCTGCGCACTTTGAGGAGCAGGTCGGGTAACCCCGGGTAACTTTTCAGGAAGCACTGCACCACCAGGTTTAAGGTGTGAGCCAGGCAAGGAATGTGTTTCAGTTGGGAAAGGGCTATGGCAGCCATGAAATTCCTTCCATTATCACTCACAACCTTGCCTGCCTCAAGATGTACAGTGCCCAGCCATGACTGAGTTTCATTCTGCAAGAACTCGGACAGCACTTCCGCGGTGTGTCTGTTGTCGCCCAAACACTTCATTGCCAATACAGCCTGCTGACGCTTGCCACTAGCTGTCCCATAATGGCACGCCTGGTGTGCAACAGTGGCAGCCGCAGATGGAGTGGATGTGCGACTGCGGTCTGTGGACGAGCTCTCGCTTCTGCATGAGGAGGAGGAAGAGGAGGAGGGGGGGCAAACGCCTACAGCCAACTCTTTCCTTGACCGTGGGCTAGGCAAAACTGTCCCAATATTGCTGTCCCCTGTGGACCCTGCATCCACCACATTCACCCAGTGTGCCGTGATGGACACGTAACGTCCCTGACCATGCCTACTGGTCCATGCATCTGTTGTCAGGTGCACCTTTGTAGTCACAGACTGCCTGAGTGCATGGACGATGCGGTCTTTAATATGCTGTTGGAGGGCTGGGATGGCATTTCTAGAAAAGAAGTGCCGACTGTGTAGCTCGTAGCGTGGTACAGTGTAGTCCATCAGCGCTTTGAAAGCTTCGCTTTCAACTAACCGGTAGGGCATCATCTCTAATGAGATTAGTCTTGCAATGTGGGCGTTCAAACCCTGTGTACGCGAATGCGAGGATGAGTACTTCCTTTTCCTAACAAGAGTCTCATGTAGGGTGAGCTGGACTGGAGAGCTGGAGATCGTGGAACTAGCGGTGGTGCCGGTGGACATGGGTGAGTGAGAGAGGGTTGGAGATGTTATTCTTGCCGGTGCCCTACATGCAGTGTTTTCTACTGCAAACCTGGTGATTCCCTGACTGCTTTGGCCTGGCGACGAAAGCTGCACAGATACTGCAGGTGGTGCGGGAAATGGGGGGTGGACAGTGAGAGAAGGGATGTAGCATTGCTGACTAGCTTCATTGGCCGAGGGTGCTGCAACCTTTAGGGACGTTTGGTAGTTAGTCCAGGCTTGCAAATGCATGGTGGATAAGTGTCTATGCATGCAACTTGTATTTAGACTTTTAAGATTCTGACCTCTGCTTAAGGTAGTTGAACATTTTTGACAGATGACTTTGCGCTGATCATTTGGATGTTGTTTAAAAAAATGCCAGACTGCACTCTTTCTACTATCGGATACCTTTTCAGGCATTGCAGACTGAGCTTCTTTAACCGGATGGCCACGCTGTCCTCCAACTGGTTTTGGTTTTGCCACGCGTTTGTGGCCAGATACGGACCCGGTAGATGGAACCTGTTGTGATGTTGATGCCTGCTGCGGCTCCTCCTCCTCTGCTTCAGAACTACTGCCGCCTGCACCCTGTTCCCCCAATGGCTGCCAATCGGGGTCAACAACTGGGTCATCTATGACCTCCTCTTCTATGTCATGTGCAACTTCGTCTGTGTCACCGTGTAAGCCGGTGGTATAGCGTTTGTGACGGGGCACCATAGTCTCCGCTGGGTTTGATTCTGGCTCAGTACACTGCGAGGGCAATGTTCTGGTCTTAGTCAAAGGAACAGCATAGTAATCTGGCTGTGGCTGTGCATCTGTGCACTCCATGTCCGATTCAACTTCTAATGGGCATGGCCTGTTAACTGTTTCACTGTCTAACCCAGGAACGGTATGTGTAAAGAGCTCCATGGAGTAACCTGTTGTGTCGACTGACGCATCCTTCACTGTTGTTCTGGGTGAAGGACACAAGGAAGCGACTTGTTCCTGACCGGGAGCATCCACTGACGATGCACTGCTCTGACATTTGGCACTTTCCGAGGAGGAGGCGAAAGAGCTAGAGGCAGAGTCAGCAATGAAAGCCAATACTTGTTCCTCCTGCTCCGGCTTCAAAAGTGGTTTTCCTACTCCCAGAAAAGAGAGCGTTCGAGGCCTTGTGTAGCCCGACAACGAACCTGGCTCAACAACTCGAGACTTAGGTGCTGTACTGCTTTTACCACGACAACCTGATGCTCCACCACCACCATCATTACCAGCTGACAATGACCGCCCACGGCCACGACCTCTTCCACTAGACTTCCTCATTGTTTGCAAAACGTAACCAAAGTAACGCTATTTGTTACTGTAAAACAACTTATAAGGTGAACTCAAACTTCTGTAGGAATTATATATACCTTTATAGGTGCCTGACACTGAAAGGAAAATCAGGCCCAATGTTACACACTAGG
Source organism: Ranitomeya variabilis (assembly GCF_051348905.1). Taxonomy (NCBI): domain Eukaryota; kingdom Metazoa; phylum Chordata; class Amphibia; order Anura; family Dendrobatidae; genus Ranitomeya; species Ranitomeya variabilis. Next base: position 481,551,306 of record NC_135234.1, on the reverse strand, counting down.
TTTTCTGTGCCCCAATAATTTGAGACAGATGGCACCCACAGGACTGGCACGGAGGCAGACTTGCCAATATTTATCTCCCACCAACTTTTTTTTTTGAAAAGGGAGAATTTAGCCAAAAAAAAAAAAAAAGGCCAAGTATCACACAGTGCTTTTCGGTGGCACACAATGAGAGACAGATGGCACACACAGGACTGGCACGGAGGCAAACTTGCCAATATTTATCTCCCACTAACTATTTTTTTTGAAAAGGGTGAATTTACCCGCACCAAAAAAAAGGCCCAGTATTACACAGTGCTTTTCGGTGGCACACAATGAGAGACAAATGGCACACACAGGACTGGCACGGAGGCAAACTTGCCAATATTTATCTCCCACTAACTATTTTTTTTTGAAAAGGGAGAATTTACCCCCCCCCCAAAAAAAAGGCCCAGTATTACACAGTGGTTTTCGGTGGCACACAATGAGAGAGAGATGCCACCCACAGCAATGGCACGGAGGCAGACTTGCCTATATTTATCTCCCACTAATTTTTATTTTTTTTAAAAGGGAGAATTTACCCAAAAAAAAAAAAGGCCCAGTATTACACAGTGCTTTTCGGTGGCACACAATGAGAGACAGATGGCACACACAGGACTGGCATGGAGGCAAACTTGCCAATATCTATCTCCCACTAACTATTTTTTTTGAAAAGGGAGAATATACCCAAAAAAAAAAAAAAAGGCCAAGTATCACACAGTGGTTTTTTTGGTGCCACACAATGAGAGAGATGCCACCCACAGCAATGGCACGGAGGCAGACTTGCCTATATTTATCTCCCACTAATTTTTATTTTTTTTGAAAAGGGAGAATTTAGCCAAAAAAAAAAAAGGCCAAGTATCACACAGTGGTTTATTTCGGTGCCACACAATGAGAGAGATGCCACCCACAGCAATGGCACGGAGGCAGACTTGCCTATATTTATCTCCCACTAATTTTTATTTTTTTTGAAAAGGGAGAATTTAGCCAAAAAAAAAAAGGCCAAGTATCACACAGTGGTTCTTTCGGTGGCACACAATGAGAGAGAGATGCCACCCACAGCAATGGCACGGAGGCAGATTTGCCTATATTTATCTCCCACTAATTTTTATTTTTTTTGAAAAGGGAGAATTTAGCCCAAAAAAAAAAGGCCAAGTATCACACAGTGGTTTTTTCGGTGGCACACAATGAGAGAGAGATGCCACCCACAGCAATGGCACGGAGGCAGACTTGCCTACATTTATCTCCCACTAATTTGTATTTTTTTTGAAAAGGGAGAATTTAGCCAAAAACAAAAAAAAGGCCAAGTATCACACAGTGGTTTTCGGTGGCACACGATGAGAGAGAGATGCCACCCACAGCAATGGCACGGAGGCAGACTTGCCTATATTTATCTCCCACTAATATTCTTTTTTTTTTAAAAGGGAGAATTTAGCCAAAAAAAAAAAAAAAGGCCAAGTATCACACAGTGGTTTTTTTGGTGCCACACAATGAGAGAGATGCCACCCACAGCAATGGCACGGAGGCAGACTTGCCTACGTTTATCTCCCACTAATTTGTATTTTTTTTGAAAAGGGAGAATTTAGCCAAAAACAAAAAAAGGCCAAGTATCACACAGTGGTTTTCGGTGGCACACAATGAGAGAGAGATGCCACCCACAGCAATGGCACGGAGGCAGACTTGCCTATATTTATCTCCCACTAATTTTTATTTTTTTTAAAAGGGAGAATTTAGCCAAAAAAAAAAAAAAAAGGCCAAGTATCACACAGTGGTTTTTTCGGTGGCACACAATGAGAGAGATGCCACCCACAGCAATGGCACGGAGGCAGACTTGCCTACATTTATCTCCCACTAATTGTTATTTTTTTAAAAAAGGGAGAATTTAGCCAAAAAAAAAAAAGGCCAAGTATCACACAGTGGTTTTTTCGGTGCCACACAATGAGAGAGATGCCACCCACAGCAATGGCACGGAGGCAGACTTGCCTATATTTATCTCCCACTAATTTGTATTTTTTTTGAAAAGGGAGAATTTAGCCAAAAACAAAAAAAAGGCCAAGTATCACACAGTGGTTTTCGGTGGCACACAATGAGAGAGAGATGCCACCCACAGCAATGGCATGGAGGCAGACTTGCCTATATTTATCTCCCACTAATTTCTATTTTTTTTTAAAGGGAGAATTTAGCCCAAAAAAAAAAAGGCCAAGTATCACACAGTGGTTTTTTCGGTGCCACACAATGAGAGAGATGCCACCCACAGCAATGGCACGGAGGCAGACTTGCCTACATTTATCTCCCACTAATTTTTTTTTTTTTTAAAGGGAGAATTTAGCCAAAAAAAAAAAAGGCCAAGTATCACAGTGGTTTTTTCGGTGGCACACAATGAGAGAGATGCCACCCACAGCAATGGCACGGAGGCAGACTTGCCTATATTTATCTCCCACTAATTTTTATTTTTTTTGAAAAGGGAGAATTTAGCCAAAAAAAAAGGCCAAGTATCACACAGTAGTTTTTTCGGTGCCACACAATGAGAGAGATGCCACCCACAGCAATGGCACGGAGGCAGACTTGCCTATATTTATCTCCCACTAATTTTTATTTTTTTTGAAAAGGGAGAATTTAGCCAAAAAAAAAAGGCCAAGTATTACACAATGGTTTTTTCGGTGGCACACAATGAGAGAGAGATGCCACCCACAGCAATGGCACGGAGGCAGACTTGCCTATATTTATCTCCCACTAATTTTTATTTTTTTTGAAAAGGGAGAATTTAGCCAAAAAAAAAGGCCAAGTATTACACAATGGTTTTTTCGGTGGCACACAATGAGAGAGAGATGCCACCCACAGCAATGGCACGGAGGCAGACTTGCCTATATTTATCTCCCACTAATTTTTATTTTTTTTTGAAAAGGGAGAATTTAGCCAAAAAAAAAAAGGCCAAGTATCACACAGTGGTTTTTTCGGTGGCACACAATGAGAGAGAGATGCCACCCACAGCAATGGCACGGAGGCAGACTTGCCTATATTTATCTCCCACTAATTTGTATTTTTTTTGAAAAGGGAGAATTTAGCCAAAAACAAAAAAAAGGCCAAGTATCACACAGTGGTTTTCGGTGGCACACAATGAGAGAGAGATGCCACCCACAGCAATGGCACGGAGGCAGACTTGCCTATATTTATCTCCCACTAATTTTTATTTTTTTTTTAAAGGGAGAATTTAGCCAAAAAAAAAAAAGGCCAAGTATCACACAGTGGTTTTTTCGGTGGCACACAATGAGAGAGATGCCACCCACAGCAATGGCACGGAGGCAGACTTGCCTATATTTATCTCCCACTAATTTTTATTTTTTTTGAAAAGGGAGAATTTAGCCAAAAAAAAAAAAAGGCCAAGTATCACACAGTGGTTTTTTCGGTGCCACACAATGAGAGAGATGCCACCCACAGCAATGGCACGGAGGCAGACTTGCCTATATTTATCTCCCACTAATTTTTTTTTTTTTTTTTTTAAAGGGAGAATTTAGCCAAAAAAAAAAAAAAGGCCAAGTATCACACAGTGGTTTATTTCGGTGCCACACAATGAGAGAGATGCCACCCACAGCAATGGCACGGAGGCAGACTTGCCAATATTTGTCTCCCTGCAGTTATCTCAGAAAAGTATGGCAGGCAGCTATAAAAAGGACTGCTGCACACAAAAGTGTGGACAAACACACAAGATAGCTGTGCAGAAAGGAAGGAAATACAGGATTTGCAGTTGGTTTGCACAGCGGCGTACACACAGGCACAGCAACGCAGCTATCAGGGTCAGGGAGCCTTCTAGTGCAGCCCAATGAGATACAGCGCTGAGGAAAAAAAATGTAGCTTCCTCTGTCCTGCAATCAAAATGTGGTGTTGGACAGTGGAAACTGCTACAGCACAAGCGGTTTGTGGCTTTATGTACCCTGCCTATCACTATCCCTGCTTCCGAAGAAGCTGCAGCAACCTCTCCCTACGCTCACATCAGCAGCAGTAAGATGGCGGTCGGCGGGAACGCCCCTTTATAGCCCCTGTGACGCGGCAGAAAGCAAGCCAATCACTGCAATGCCCTTCTCTAAGATGGTGGGGACTGAGATCTATGTCATCACGCTGCCCACACTCTGCGTCCACCTTAATTGGCTGAGAAATGGCGCTTTTAGCGTCATCGAAACGCGACTTTGGCGCGAAAGTCGCGTACCGCATGGCCGATGCAACGCTGGGATCGGCTCGGTTTCATGAGATGCCGACTTTGCCAAAAGTCGGCGACTTATGGAAATGAACGATCCGTTTCGCTCAACCATAGCCACAGGCTGATTGCCTATATGAGTTTCAATTTTTGTTTTGAAGAGCTGAAATAATTAAATTTTTTGATGATATTCTAATTTTGTGAGAAGCACCTGTAAATAATTGAAATAATCTTTTACTAAACAGCAAATTATTAGTTCATTTACACTGGGAAAAATAAATGGACTTTTCCAAGATATGTAAATAAATTGAAAGAATAAAGCACCACTGATTTGTGATGTTACCGCTCGGGTATGCAAAGTCCATCTATCTGTATAGCAATCCAAATAGCACAAGTCAGCACACTAACTAAATGAAGTCTCAATTTCTTTTATAGCAACAAGCAGCATTTTGGAGTTCATGCTGATTTGCTATCTGATCATGCAGACAACCTGGACTGCTGACGCACCAGAAGGAACGAGTGATGAGGTTTGGAACATCTCACGCTCATAAAATCAAATAAAGGCCATCAATGGATTTTTCATTATCGTCAGTGAAGTGCTATATGTTTAAGTTAAAACATTTACTTAGCTTTATTGCTTTTAATTCTTATTGATTGTTTTCACATCAAAATCTTCTATAAATTATTTTGTTTTTCTTTTATTACACAAGGTTGCCTATAAAAAGCACTCCGTTCTCATTGTTACATACAAATACAATTGTGCTTGAAAGCGTCTTAACTATTTAGAATTTTCCATATTTCTACTTTAATTGACCTAAAACTATATTAGAATTTCATAAAAGTCCTAAAAGTAGATAAAGAGATACAAATCAAGCAGACGAGTTAAAATATTAATATTAGACTGCTATTGATTCAATATCACATGCTTCTGAGTAGCAAAAGTATTTGAACCTTCAAGATTAGCAGATAATTTGAAGGAGACATTAGAGTTTTGTGTTTTCAACCAATGGAATAACAATAGGCAACCTGTTTTATTCAAAGTATAGGGATTTATCACGGCCTGATCTTCATAACATATGTTTGTAGACTTTTATCATAGCATGAGCAAAGGAGGTTTCTGAGGACCACAGAAGAGGAGTTGATGCTCATCAGCAGCATACGCACCAATTCCCAAAAGGGTTAATCCTGCTTACCCATCATCAAAGGCAGTGACCTCTGGTCTCCATGCTGGCCCCTTTTAGGAACTTGGTGTGTATTGCGCACTGATACTTTCTTGATTAGTCACTAGTTTCTATTTATTATGAATGTTACGAGTAGTATTTTCATTGATTTACACTCTTGATCCTGCTCACCACCGGGAATATGTGACCCAGTCTTCTCTGCTGTATCAGTATGTCTCCTTGATCACCTACCTTTCTGTAATACTATATTGATTGTCTTTTTATTTGTATTAATATTGGTAATAAAATTTTCTATTTTTTATTTTTTGGTGGTTTATTTGTACTCTGCTTTCTCTTGTGTTTATACTTTTTGGAGTAATCCACTAACTCACTATCCTTGATTATGGTGGATTTATTTAGAGAGCGAGGTGTTTTCCTCTCTTGGCCACAGTGTTACATATTGCTTATTTTTGCCTATTGTTCTAAACTGTAAGATGCTGTGGTTTTTTTGAAGCAGCAAAAATACACAGCGTCAAAAACTCACCGAAAACTCATGATGGACACACAGCCCAATTCTATAGGAATGTTGTCGAGAGACCTGAAATAAAGAATTCATGGGGGTAAACCAGCCAACAGTTCAAGCTATTCCATATGGAGAAATGGGCTAAAATTTCTCCTAGCCAATGTGCCGGACTAATCAACAATTAACGGAAATGTTTAGATGCAGTTATTGCCGCAAACAGCAGTCACAAATACTGAAAGCAGAGGTTCACATATTTTTATTTTTAACACTCAAGATGTGATATTGGATGATTCTCTATAATAAAAAAGTGACAAAGGGTAATAGTTTTATTTCATTTGTTTTATTCTTTTAGAACTCGTGTCAGAAACAGATGTAATTTTAGGTCACATTGATGCAGAACTATATAAAATTCTGAAAAGTTCAAAAACTTTCGAGCACCACAATTTAACACTATCTGCAAACGTTTAGTTGTGAGGAACATTAGATTAGTCCCTCTGCTAGATAAGTAAGGCTCGAATTATAACACTATCTACATCTATTTTTCTGTATTTGTCATGAGAACTGAGATGTTTTGTACAATCACCCAAGTCATTACACTCATCTAGATGAAACCTTATTTTGTGAGTATTGGTTATTATATTCTGAAATTTTGCAGCTCAAAGAAGATTGAATGTTAAACACATTATTGGCAGTGGTATTTAATTAATTGATCTATCCAGAGGCCATTAATTAAAAGCCCACTATACTATATGATACTCAGAAATGCCATCTGCTCATTATCTTGGCAGACTCTTCTCTGTAATGCTTTGGCAAACACTCTGAATACTTCATGATCTTATACAGCAGAGCACACATGAAAAGATAAGATACCATAATCACATGACTAAAATATTTGTAGCTTCTAATCTAATGGTACCGTCACACATTGAAATTTTCATCGCTGCGACGGCACGATCCGTGACGTCGCAGCGATCGTATGAATATCGCTCCAGCGTCGTAGACTGCGGTCACACGTTGCAATCACGGCGCTGGAGCGATGCCGAAGTCCCCGGGTAACCAGGGTAAACATCGGGTAACTAAGCGCAGGGCCGCGCTTAGTAACCCGATGTTTACCCTGGTTACCAGCGTAAACGTAAAAAAACAAACAGTACATACTCACCCGTCGGTGTCCTTCAGGTCCCTTGCCGTCTGCTTCCTGCTCTGAGTGCAGCCGTACAGTGAGAGCAGATCGCAGCACCGCTGCGCTCTGCTCTCACTTTCCGGCCGGCACTCAGAGCAGGAGGCAGACGGCAAGGGACCTGAAGGACACCGACGGGTGAGCATGTACGGTTTGTTTTTTTACGTTTACGCTTGTAACCAGGGTAAACATCGGGTTACTAAGCGCGGCCCTGCGCTTAGTTACCCGATGTTTACCCTGGTTACAAGCGAAGACATCGCTGGATCGCTGTCACACACAACGATCCAGCGATGTCAGCGGGTGATCAAGCGACGAAAGAAAGTTCCATACGATCTGCTACGACGTACGATTCTCAGCAGGATCCCTGATCGCTGCTGCGTGTCAGACACTGCGATATCGTAACGATATCGCTAGAACGTCACGGATCGTAACGTCGTAGAGATGGAAATTTCAATGTGTGACGGTACCCTAAGATTCAAGCGTTGGCCACAGCAAGATTAAATGATTTGTCTAATGCACAGGACGTTGACACTTGGATTTAAATTGTGACCTCTATGACAATCTCATAGCATTCGAGGACTTTATCTATTAGTACTCTAGGTACATTTATTAGAACATGAACCTAGATCATGAGGTCCTCGTTTCCCTACAACGTCACCCTTTTGTTTTTGAGGATATCGTAATGGGGCAACATGTACCAATTCTGGTGGACCTGCCCTAATGTCTGTTGACTATGGATCCAAGACTATAACCCTAATCTATATAGTTACAGGTTACAATTTAGCTACAAATCCTGGAGAAGCATTGCTTGCTTTAAGAATTAAGCCTCCTTCAGATGTTTGTGTTTCACATATGTTTTCTATTCATCTATTTCATAGATATAACATGTACCTATTATAATCTATGGGACTGTTTGCAAAGAGAGTGTCCACTAGAAAAACCAGGACATTTGTTTTTCACCTAATAAAGACACCAGTATGGCAATGAAATACGTTGTATATTAAAAAAAAAACTTATTCTCATCATCATTTCTTAAGAATTGATTTACTCCAGCAGCGAAGCCCACCTACGTGTTCCTCCAACTAGATCCACTAAAACACCCAGACATGTTTTAGATCCAACTCACGAATCAAACTTGCCCATTCAAATGGATGAATCAATGGATAACACAAGAGTACCATCCATGTGTTATCAAAGTTCTGTCCATTTTTAATGGTTTATTGGAAAGGAAAAAATATTTTGTATGCAAGAAAAAAAGCTGCCACACAGATGGTAAAAAGGGACACAGACTAAAAAGGGATGCAAGTCAGATGCAGCACACTAATGAAAATCATTTCTTTATCTTACAAGCAAAAACATCAAAAACTCAACACCTGAGTGAGGTTTTTGGGGAGTTCACTAGGCAAAGGGAAAACTTTTTTTCTATTTAGGAAAAAATTAATATCATTACCAAGAATTAAGTCTTGTTTGCCAGAGAGATCAAATACTTATTTCTCACTGCAAAATGCTAATAAATTTATATAATTTATACAATGTGATTTTCTGGATTTTATTTTTGATATTCTATCTCTCAGTGTTAAAATTAACCTACCCTTAAAACTATAGACTGTTCATGTCTTTGTCAGTGGACAAACGAACACAAATCAGCAAGGGATCAAATACTTATTTTCCCCACTGTATATAGGTAAGGATAAAAAAGCAATATAGTATAATTTTATTGTTTTTCTGAAAAGGAGAAATGGTCGAAATAAAAAAACCCAGTGCTTTCAGACCTCAGATAATGCAAAGAAAACAAGTTCATAATCATTTAGAAACAACAATACTAATGTTTTAAAGGGAACCTGTCACCCCGTTTTTTCAGTATGAGATAAAAATACCGTTAAATAGGGCCTATGCTGCCGAAATACCTTACCAAAGTCGCCGTTTTAGCCTGTCAATCCAGGTGGTCTGGTCAAATGGGCGTGGTGACATCGCTGTTTCTTCCCCCAGATCTTGCTTATTTTTCCGTTGGTGGCGTAGTGGTTTGCGCATGCCCAACTGCCGAATCCACAGCACAGGTGAAGAAAAAGAGCGCGATCTGCGCTATTCCCCTGGTGATCGGTGGGGCGGCCATCTTCCTGACGCCGCGCGTGCGCAGATGGAGCGCTCTGCTGCCCGGGGCTTCAGGAAAATGGCCGTGGGATGCCGCACGTGCGCAGATGGAGATCACGGCGGCCATTTTCCTGAAGCCGAGATGTCACCTGGAGCACCGCTGGGAAAAGTCAGAGCGTTTTGGAGAAAAATCTACTTGGTTGCAATCATGTGGTCAGGTCTCATTTATGCTACCAAGGGTTTAGGCAACATCAATCAGGTAACAGTTTCCCTTTAAATCTATTTATTTGCGAGGGATTTAGAGCTCTGTATCACAAAAAAATGAATTTTGACTACTATAACGATTCATTAAGAGATTAATCGTTACAGAATGTTGACAAACTAAATGGTATTCATGGGTAGACAGTCACTTTAAGGTGACTTATGCAGCTGGCTGCCCAGACATAATCATTAGTGAAGGGCTGAATCGTTGCCCTATATTTCCTTATTAATGCATTAATGAATGCAGTCAGTGAGTAGGGCTTTGTGGATCTTTATAGACAGGCTTAATATTTCATTATAACAACATAACAATATAATACATTGGTAACTTAAATCAGCAATAATAAACACTTTCAAGTCACATGTCAATATCCTATAGATCATGGAAATATGCCCTTTCCCTAATACTTTTATCCTATATATCCTGGCTAAATATGACATTATTCACTCATGCTTAATGCATTTGATTTTTTTGTGGCCTTCTAAATACTATTCATAGGAAACTAGGTAATGATTAAACCAAGCCAGAGTAGTTTTATTGCCTAAGGCACCTTAATACTTTACTCTACAGAGTCAGTGGAAGCATCCATTTCCTGAAGTAATTAAAAGCATATACACAATGCAGGAGAACAGAGACGAATGCTGCTAAATGTGATTTAGCAGATCAAATGTTGATACAAATGGATGAGTTATTTTGGTGAATATGCCATTAGCTGACAGTATTCATTTCGTTTGTTATTGTTCAATAGTATTTAAAAGCACTTTAGCCGTGCAAAGCTTATGTAACTATCAAATGTAAACCGCTCACCTTGTTATTAAATGAAAAATGGTTAATTTACTTCAAAATAATTGTCAACTTTAGTATATGCATATCAATAACCCTACCACAGTCTGGTCTGATCCTGTAATAAGATTTATCTCATATCTATCTATCTATTTATCTCTCTATCTATCTATCTATCTATCTATCTATCTATCTATCTATCTATCTATCTACCTATTATCTATGTATAATCTATCTATTATCTATCTATCTCACATCTATCTATCTATCTATCTATCTATCTATCTATTCTATCTATTTTATATCTATCTACCTCACATCTATCTATCTATCTATTGAAGACAAAAAAATGAAATAAATGGACTTAATTGAGCCGAAATGGCCATGCTTCGAATCATAAAGGAAGGATCTATGAACTGAAACATTGCCTTTTGGGCTCAATAAAGTCTATTAAAAAAAAAAATGTCTTGCTTGGAGTGCTGCCTTCAATTGGACGATTACTATGTAACATATTGGATGTTTGCTTGGAGGCCTGGCACCCATTTGTAAGTAATTATTAAAGAGAACCTGTCAGCAGGATTGTGCACAGTAACCTACAGACAGTGTCAGGTCGGCGCCGTTATGCTGCTTAAAATGGTACCTTGGTTGATGAAATCCGTCTTGTGGCTGTTTTTTAATCTTTATTTTCGGTTTTGAGTTCATGAGATTTTCGTGCTTGAGTATAACGGTGCCGACCTGACACTGTGTGTAGGTTACTGTGCGCAATCCTGCTGACAGGTTCCCTTTAAATGGTGCTGTTCCTAATCCCCTTTTTTTTCTTTATTTACAGTGGGCACAGAAAGTATTCAGACCCATTTAAAATTTTCACTCTTTGTTTCATTGCAGCCATTTGGTAAATTCAAAAAAGTTCATTTTTTTCACATTAATGTACATTCTACTCCCCATCTTGACTGAAAGAAAAACAGAAATGTAGACATTTTTGCAAATTTAATAAAAAAGAAAAACTGAAATATCACATGATCATAAGTATTCAGACCCTTTGCTCAGACACTCAAATTTAAGTCACATGCTGTCCATTTCCTTGTGATCCTCCTTGAGATTTTTCTACTCCTTCAATGGAGTCCAGCTGTGTTTAATTAAACTGATAGGGCTTGCTTTGGAAAGGCACACATCTGTCTATGTAAGACCTCACAGCTCACAGTGCTTGTCAGACCAAATGAGAATCATGAGGTCAAAGGAACTGGCCAAGAAGCTCAGAGACAGAATGGTGGCAAGGTACAGATCTGGCCAAGGTTGAAACAGAATTTATGCAGTACGCAAGGTTCCTAAGAGCACAGTGGCCTCCATAATCCTTAAATGGAAAAAGTTTGGGACCACCAGAAGTCTTCCTAGACCTGGTCGTCCAGCCAAGCTGAGCAATCATGGGAGAAGAGCCTTGGTGAGAGAGGTAAAGAAGAACCCCAAGATCACTGTGGCTGAGCTCCACAAATGCACTAGGGAGATGGGAGAACGTTCCACAAAGTCAACTATCATTGCAGCCCTCCACCAGTCGGGCCTTCATGGCAGAGTGGCCTGATGGAAGCCTTTCCTCAGTGCAAGACATATGAAGCTCCACATAGAGGTTGCTAAAAAACACATGGAGGACTCCAAGACTATGAGAAATAAGATTCTCTGGTCTGATGAGATGAAAATAGACCTTTTTGGTGATAATTCTAAATGGCATATGTGGAGAAAACCAGGCACTGCTCATCACCTGCCCAATACAATCCCAACAGTGAAGCATAGTGGTGGCAGCATCATGCTATGGGGGAGTTTTTCTAGTCTCCAGGTTTCAACTCCATAGAAAACCTTTGGAGGGAGTTGAAAGTCCGTGTTGCACAGCGACAGGCCCAAAACATCACTGCTCTAGAGGAGATCTGCATGGAAAAATGGGCCAAATGTCACCTGCTTAACCCAGCAGGAAGTACGGCGGCATCTAAAAATCACTAAAATTGACAAATCTCCGGGCTCGGTTGGGATACTCCCCCGAGTACTGCAGGAATTAAGTACAGTCATTGATAGACCATTATTTTTAATCTTTAAAGAGTCCATAATAACAGGGTCTGTACCACAGGACTGGCGTATAGCAAATGTGGTGCCAATATTCAAAAAGGGGACAAAAACTGAACTCGGAAATCATAGGCCAGTAAGCTGAACCTCTACTGTGGGTAAAATCCTGGAGGGCATTCTAAGGGATGCTGTACTGGAGTATCTGAAGAGGAATAACCTCATGACCCAATATCAGCACGGGTTTACTAGGGACCGTTCATGTCAGACTAATTTGATCAGCTTCTATGAAGAGGTAAGTTCCGGACTGGACCAAGGGAACCCAGTAGATGTAGTGTATATGGACTTTTCAAAAGCTTTTGATACAGTGCCACACAAAAGGTTGATATATAAAATGAGAACAATGGGGATAGGGGAAAATATGTGTAAGTGGGTTGAGAGCTGGCTCAGGGATAGGAAACAAAGGGTGATCATTAATGGAGCACACTCGGACTGGGTCGTGGTTAGCAGTGGGGTACCACCGGGGTCAGTATTGGGCCCTCTTCTTTTTAACATATTTATTAATGACCTTATAGGGGGTGTTCAGAGTAGAATTTCAATATTTGCAGATGAAACTAAACTCTGCAGGGTAATCAATACAGAGGAGGACAATTTTATATTACAGGATGATTTATGTAAACTAGAAGCTTGGGCTGATAAATGGAAAATGAGCTTTAATGGGGATAAATGTAAGGTCATGCACTTGGGTAGAAGTAATAAGATGTATAACTATGTGCTTAATTCTAGAACTCTGGGCAAAACCATCAATGAAAAAGACCTGGGTGTATGGGTGGATGACAAACTCATATTCAGTGGCAAGTGTCAGGCAGCTGCTACTAAGGCAAATAAAATAATGGGATGCATTAAAAGAGGCATAGATGCTCATGAGAACATAATTTTACCTCTATACAAGTCACTAGTTCGACCACACTTAGAATACTGTGCACAGTTCTGGTCTCCAGTGTATAAGAAAGACATAGCTGAACTAGAGCGGGAGCAGAGAAGAGCGACCAAGGTTATTAGAGGACTGGGGGGTCTGCAATACCAATATAGGTTATTACACTTGGGGCTGTTTAGTTTGGAAAAATGAAGACTAAGGGGTGATCTTATTTTAATGTATAAATATATGAGGGGACAGTACAAAGACCTTTCTGATGATCTTTTTAATCATAGACCTGAGACAGGGACAAGGGGGCATCCTCTACGTCTGGAGGAAAGAAGGTTTAAGCATAATAACAGACGCGGATTCTTTACTGTAAGAGCAGTGAGACTATGGAACTCTCTGCCGTATGATGTTGTAATGAGTGATTCATTACTTAAATTTAAGAGGGGACTGGATGCCTTTCTTGAAAAGTATAGTGTTACAGGGTATATACACTAGATTCCTTGATAGAGCGTTGATCCAGGGAACTAGTCTGACTGCCGTATGTGGAGTCAGGAAGGAATTTTTTTCCCCAATTTGGAGCTTACTCTTTGCCACATGGGTTTTTTTTGCCTTCCTCTGGATCAACATGTTAGGGCATGTTAGGTTAGGCTATGGTTTGAACTAGATGGACTTAAAGTCTTCCTTCAACCTTAATAACTTTGTAACTATGTAACATACCACCAACAGTGTGTGCCAACCTTGTGAAGACTTAAGGTACTGTCACACTCAGCAACTTTGAAAAGAGAACGACAACAATCCGTGACGTTGCAGCGTCCTTGATATCGATCTCGTTGTGTTTGACACGCAGCAGCGATCTGGATCCCGCTGTGCCATCGCTGGTCAGAGTTAGAAGTCCAGGACTTTATTTTGTCGCCAGGTTGGCGTGTATCGTCATGTTTGACATCAAAAGCAACGACGCCAGCAATGCCAGACATGGAGCTATCAACCAGCGAGAACGAGAAGTGAGTCGCTGTTACATCACTGGATCGCTCCTACATCATTCTGGAGTTGCTGTGTTTCATGTCTCTGCAGCAACCTAAACAGCGACGCTCCAGCGATCTAGTTTAGGTCGGTTCGTTGTCTATATCGCTGCAGCGTCGCTGAGTGTGACGGTACCTTTACAGAAAATGTTTGACCTCTGTCATTGCCAACAAAGGATATATAATAAAATATTGCGATGAACTTTTGTTAATTACCAAATGCGTCCGTACAAAACTTGAAATTTACTCTACTACATTAGGTCAACCATTTAATTAAAGGGAACCTGTCACCAGAAATAGCGCTGTTAACTTGCAGGTATGCGGTTAATCTGCAGGTTCACAGTGTTATTATGCTGCCGAGCTCCGACACGAAGCTGAATGCAGCAGGGAGAAAACAATCTCTATTCTCCTCGCCAGTATTCGGTATTCAGTCCTAGGGCCGGGGGCGGCGCCGGTTTAGTCACACTTTGAGTATACAGATTGCCTGCCGCTGGCCATGACTGACACCCAGGCCTAACGCAGAGCCAGTGTCAGTCAGAGCTGGGGGCACAGTTAAAGCCACCTTTCAGAGTGGTGACTGAATTGGCACCGCCCCGCCTCATGACTGAATACCAAATGCTGGTGGAGAGAATAATGATCATTTTCTCCCGCTGCATTCGGCTGCGAGCAGGCTCTGGACAGCAGCATAATGCTGTTAACCTGCACATTAACAGCATATTTTCAGGTTAACAGTGTTACTCCTGGTGATGGGTTCCCTTTATCTCCACCCCTAATGTGATGCTATAACTGCTTCTCTTTGGTTAGGATGTGATGGTAGGTGGTATTGATGATGTTGCTACTCGTAACTACTTTTCCAGATTTACATTGGTCTGGAGACCAGTTGACTCTTTGTGATGATACGTTTTGTAAAGAACTCACAGCAGTAAGTCACACAGATGTATATTACACTACATGTCTCCTCATAATGGGAAATTCATCACTGCTCACATTTATAGAACTCAAGCAGTGAGAGTTATGCTGTACATATATCATATAGGAGACATTGAGACTGCTGTTACATCATATAAGAGACATCGAGACTGCAATAAACATAATAAACATTACGTAGTAGACACTGAGACTGACATATAGATGACATAGAAGACACCTGCTGTATATACAGTATATCACAGGAGACATGGAGATGCAGTATATACATCACAGGAGACATGGGGCTAGGGCATATACATCACAGGAGATATGGGGCTGTGGTACAGACATCACAGGAGATATGGGGCTGTGTTATATACATCAAAGTAGACATGGGGCTGTGGCATACACATCACAGGAAACATGGGGATGTGGCTGTGGTATAGATATTTACAGGAGACATGGTGCTGCGGCATAGATATCACAGGAGATATTGAGGCTGCAGAATAAACATCACAAGAGACATGGGGATGCAGTATTGACAACACAGGGGATTCTGTGTCTACAGTCTAGACAACACAGGAGATATGAGGCTGCAATATAGTAATAAAAGGAGACATGGGGTTGTGGTATAGTCATCACAGGATATATGGGGCTGTGGTATATACATCACAGGAGACATAGGGCTGCGACATAGATATTCACAGATGACAGTGCTGTGGCATAGACATCACAGGAGATGTGAGGCTGTGGTATATATCAGGTGGAAAGGTCAAGAAAGCAGTATTCCAACACTTTTTTCAGACTTTTTTTTATCTATTTTATTTTTGTAAAGGAACTGACTGAAAACAACCTACAATTTACAAAACAAAACTAGCTATCTTCAACAGGAGGCATAAGTCCAAGTGGAGGAAGAGGGTGACATGTCAGTAGGGGTGGAAGAGGTAAGGGAGAAGTAATACACTTTTAAAAAAATGTATGTTTCTTTAGTTTTTTTTAATGTAACTCACTTAAAACAACCTAGAATTTACAAAATTTCAACTAGCTATCTAGAACTGTAGGTCCAAGTCGAGGAAGACGTGGATGTGGTAGTATGGGTAATCCAACACTGTTTTGTGTTTTTAGGTAACTGACTTCAAAGAATATAGAATGAACCCAAAATAAATTATGAATCTACAACCAATAGCAGAGGTCCAACTGGAGGAGGAGGTAGAGATGATGGATGTGGCGTGTAGGTGGAAGGGGTGGAGGAGTTGGCCAATACAGTCTATTAGGCTTTTATTTGGGGAGGAGGCACCCAAATGAACCAAATAACAAATAGAGTTACAGACTGGCTGGATGCAGATGTTCTAGTTGTCTTAGTCATCTAAAGGTATGGACAAGTCCTTACCTTTGGCATGACCCATCAGTTAATAAGTGAAGACTTGTGGACTGTATCAGATTGTAGTGCCCAATGTTGCGGCATGCACATAACGTTTTGACACATTTTGGCCATGCTAACCCTGCTTTCTGAGGTTCTGGCGGTGATCCAGTTGCGTTGGTGACTTCCTCCTCTGTGTCTGCCTTGTTGTTCCGCTGAGCCCCCGCTGTCAGGTGGGAAAGCCATTAGAAGTTTTTTTTTACCATCATCTTCTATTCACACATTTTGCAATCTCTCCTCAGTGATGGAAGTAATGATGGTATGTTGTCCTTATAACAGGGATCCAGCAGGCTGGCCACCCAGTAATCTGCACTGGTAACAATACGGGCAACTCGGCGGTCATTGCGCAGGCACTGCAGCATGTATTGACTCATGTGTTTAAGGCTGCCCAGAGACAATGACAAGCTGTCATTGGTGGGAGATAAATTGGTTGCGTACTCTGTATCCCACCAGCCACGCTCCAGTGATGCCGATGAGCTGATCTGAGTTCCATGTTTGGACGACAGGCCTGATAACGGTGTGTATTAGCTCTGCTTCTCAACCTGCTCCTCTTTGTCCTGTGCCGCCACCTCAACTGAATTGTTTTTTCCAGCAGGCATATAAGTGGTATAGCATCATCAGCGTTGGCATATTTGTGGAATATTCAAAGCAGCACAACATGGTGCACACCTTCTTCATGTAGGCCCAGCCATTGGTGGTGAAGTGGTATTTTTCTCAGTGATTCAGCTGAAACTCCACTAATGCCTGCTGCTGCTGCTGCTCGCACCGTCTCTCCAGCATATGCAAGGTGGAGTTCCACCTTGTTGGTACGTCGCATATCAATTGGTGAATGGGAAGTCAGAAGTGATGCTGCAGTGCAGACAGGCAAGCAGCAGCAGGGTGAGAACAACGAAAGTGCGCACATACTGCCTGCACTTTCAGCAGCTACAACATGTGTGGGTAATTTTTCAGGGAGCTCTGCACGACCATGTTTAGCACATACGCCAGACAAGGGATGTGCATCAAACCTGCTAGGCCCAGAGCTGCTGCAAGATTTCTCCCATTATCGCACACCACCAGGCTCTCGGCTGTTTGATCCCAGCCCACAGCTCCTGCTCAATGTGGGATTTGTCCTCCAAATAGAGGAGTTTAAGAACAGCCTGCTGTTATTACCCCCTGGCTGTGGTCAAGTTGGTGGTGCTGGTTTTCCTGTGACCAAATGAGGAGGCGGTCGAGGAAGTAGAGCTGAAGGAGGAGACATCCTGGACAGATAAACGTCCAGCAATACTAGGTGGTGGTAGAACATAAGCTAGAACACTTTCCGCCTCTGTTCCAGCCACCACTACATTTACCCAGTGGGCAGTTAAGGAGATGTAATGTCCCTGGCAGTGCTTACGAGCCCATATATCAGTGGTTATGTGGACCTTGCCTAATGGCGTTGAACAGTGAGCACCTGATTTGGTCCGTAGCATGTTTGTGCAGGGCAGGGATGGCCCGCCTTGAAAAGTAGTGGCAGCTAAGAACAACATACTGCAGGACAACCCCTGCCATCAGTTTTTTAAACTGTCCATCTCCACCAGCCGGAATGGCAGTATTTCAGAAGAACAGTAATTTGGAAATGTTGTCATTCAGCACCAAGGCTCGTGGATGGCTACGAGGTATCTCCTATTTCTCTTGAAGATTCGGAGGATGGAAAGCTGAACTCTTCCATGGAATAGTGTGCGGATGCTTGATGACACTGGTGATGGTGATGTTGTCACATCCTCTCTTTGCAGGGAGGCAGGTGGCCATATTGATCGTGAGTAGTGTTGAGCATTCCGATACCGCAAGTATCGGGTATCGGCCGATACTTGCGGTATCGGAATTCTGATACCGAGTTCCGATACTTTTGTGATATCGGGAATCGGTATTGGAACCATATTCATGTGTAAAATAAAGAATTAAAATAAAAAATATGGATATACTCACCTCTCCGGCGGCCCCTGGATCTTACCGCTGTAACCGGCAGCCTCCGTTCCTAAGAATGAGCACGTGAAGGGCCTTCGATGATGTCGCGGCTTCTGATTGGTCACGTGAGTGCTCATGTGACCGCTCACGCGACCAATCAGAAGCCGCGACGTCATCGCAGGTCCTTCACGCGCTCATTCTTAGGAACGGAGGCTCCCAGTTACGGCGGTAAGGTCCAGGGGCCGCCGGAGAGGTGAGTATATGGATATATATATATATATATATATATATATATGGATATACTCACCTCTCCGGCGGCCCCTGGACCTTACCGCTGTAACCGGGAGCCTCCGTTCCTAAGAATGAGCGCGTGAAGGACCTGCGATGACGTCGCGGCTTGTGATTGGTCGCATGAGTGGTCACATGAGCGCTCACGCGACCAATCAGAAGCCGCGACGTCATCGAAGGCAATTCACGCGCTCATTCTTAGGAACGGAGGCTCCCGGTTACATCGGTAAAGTCCAGGGGCCGCCGGAGAGGTGAGTATATCCATATTTTTTATTTTAATTCTTTATTTTACACATGAATATGGATCCCAGGGCCTGAAGGAGAGTTTCCGATACTTTGCGTCCCATTGAAATGCATTGGTATCGGGTATCGGTATCGGCGAGATCCGATATTTTGCCGGTATTGGCCGATACTATCCGATACCGATACCAATGCATATCGGAAGGTATCGCTCAACACTAATCGTGAGTGGAAGGAAGAAACTGAAACCGGAGCAGAAGAGGGAGCAGGATGAGGCTCTGATCCGTCATGCTTTTTAATGTGTGTACCCCACTGCACCTCGTGCTTTGAATTCAAATGCCTTGTCATAGAGGTGGTACTCAGATTCAGAATATTTATGATTCACTTCACGGTCTGACGGCTAGGTATGGACTGAGACTGAAATTGAGCCCTGGCATTTGAATTCACACAGGCCCATGCTGTCCCTGTCCCCAAGCCTCAGATGGGGATATATTCCTAATATTACCCTGGATGGAAGAAATGAAGGTTTACTGCAAGGCCAATGTTTCTAATGATGCCACCTATTACTTGTAGACATCACATTCCCTAAAGAAATGTCACTCCAGGGAGCTCACTTTGATGCACTTATTTCAGTGTCTCGGTGGCAGTAGCAACCGATGTACTGGCTACAGGTTACCTGCTGTGCCTTTGCACCTTACTCCCTCTTTGCTGTGCTGCTGTAGCAGTGTGGCCACCTCCTTATCTTCTGAACTGCGCATGCCACTGGGATGCCCTTTGCTCTATGTGGGGTGTAGGATCTCATCATCCCCCGCATCATCTTCCTCTGACTCCTCAACCCTGCCCTCCTTGCCATTTTGTAGACTGCAGAAAGACACTGCAGTTGGCAACTGAGTTTTGACATCTGACATGTCCTGTGGTGGTCCACTTACCGTGTGCACTAGCCCTCTCATGTACTCATACTCCAACCTAACAAGTGGTTGGGTAACAGTGCGCCAAGTGGAAGGAATGCAACGGAACTGGAGCCACTTCCAGCCATCCAATCTAACACCTTTTCAACATCTTTTGGCCTCAGCATCCATGCAGCAGTATTCGCGTCTAAAAAAGGATGCATAGCATCCTGTCACCTGCGTGCACCAGAGGAAGGTGTTGTATTTGTGCACATAGCAGGTACAGAATGACCACGTCCTCACCCTGCATCAACTACACCACCACTACCATCAGCAGCTACATCAGCACCACCACATCCATGTCCCTTATTTGATGTTTTCCTCATTTTTGGAACTGGTTTTTATGAACACTCTTCACAAAGAGATAGCGGAAGAGTAGATTTATTTATTTTCAACAATTCTATAAAACACACAGCAGTCCAGAAAAAATAATTTTAGGCCTATAGATGGCAACTAGATGGCTGATGCCAATTATTTATTTCACAGACTACTAAAAACACACACTTGCCTATAAAAATTTGTTTTTGCGCCATGATGAGTCTGAGAAAGGTCAGGAATCAGTCCAGAACTACATGGAAGGACCTGGTCAAGGACCGGAAGAGAGCTGTGACCACAGTCTCAAAGATTACTGTTTGTAACACACTACAACTTCATGGATTAAAATCCTGCAGGGCACGCAAGGTCCCCCTGCTCATACCAGCACATGTCCAGACCCTTTTGATGTTCGCCAATGACCATCTGGATGATCCAGAGGAATTATGGGAGAAGGTCATGTGGTCAGATGAAACCAAAATAGTACTTTTTTGTATCAACTCCACTCTCCATGCTTGGAGGAAGAAGAAGGATAAGTACAACACAAAGAACACTTTCCCAACTGTGAAGCATGGTAGGGGAAACTTCATACTTTGAGAGTGCTTTTCTGCAAAGGTGACATGATCACTGCACTGTATTGAAGGGGGGATGGATGGGGTCATGTATCGTGAGATTTTGGAAAACAACTTATTTCCCTCAATAAGAGCATTGAAGATTGTGGCTGGGTCTTCCAACATGATAATGACTCAAAACACATAGCCAGGGCAACTAAGGAGTGGCTACATAACAAACCTTTCAAAGTCCTTGAGTGACATAGCCAGTCTCCAGACCTAAAGCCAATGGAAAATCTTTGGAGGGATCTGAAACTTGTTGCAAAGCAACAGCACCGATACCTGAAATATCTGGAGAAGATATGTATAGAGGAGTGGGCCAAAATCCCTGCTGCTGTGTATGCAAACTTGGTCAAGAACTACAGGAAACATCTGACCTCTGTAATTGCAAACAATGGTTTCTGTACCAAATATTAATTTGTGTTTTTCTATTGTATCAAATACTTATTTCATGCAATAAAATGAATAAATTAATTATGTAAAAATCATACAATGTGATTTTCTTGATTTTTTTTCCGATTCTGTTTCTCACAATACCTACAATAAAAATGGCAGACCTCTCCATTCTTTGTAGATGGAAAAGCTTGCAAAATTGGCAGTCAATCAAATATTTCCCCCACCCCACTGTATCACATGCCTGTCTATCTTATCTATTTATCTATCATCTATCTACCTCATTCATAAATATCCATCTATGTTATATATATGTATCTAATATATAAAGCTGAATGTGTGTGTATGTATGTGTGTATGTCCGGGATTGGCATCTGCACTGTTGCAGCTACAGCCACAAAATTTTGCACAGTCACACGTCTGGACCCCGAGAGTGTCATAGGCTATGTTGTGAGGCAAAATTTTTACCCCGCGCTTTCCAATTCACCAAACAATTTTGCCCCTATCTAAATAATGGGGAAAAAGTGAAAGGAAAAGTGTTGGAGGCAAATTGACAGCTGCCAGATGTGAACAAGGGGGGCTTAAAGAATGAGAGCGTTGGCACCAAAGAGTAGATATCATACAGTTGCTAAGGTGGGGCCCCGACATGGGATACTCACCACACATGGGGATATGAACACACACACACCAAATGCGCCACACACTACCACGTGCTTGAACACATATACCACCCTCAACACACATTTCACCACACATACACCAACCTCGCCACATAATAGTCGAAACACAAAAGTCGCCACTGAAAACTCGCCACGCGCAAAATTCGCCACATGCAAAACTCGCCACATGCAAAACTAGGCTCACGCAAAACTAGCCACACGTGCAAAACTCACCTCATGAAAAACTCGCCACACGCAAAACTTGCACGAAAACTTGCGGAAAAATTGCCACATGCACAAAAGTTGCAACACATGCAAAAGTTGCCACACAGAAAACTTGCACATACTCAAAACGCACCACACATAAACTCACCATGCGCAAAACTTGCTGCACACAACTTGCTACACTAACCTGTCGCATGCAACTAGACACACAAAAAGTTGCTACATGCATGTCGCCACACAAAACTCATCTCACAAACGTCGCTACATGCATGTCGCCACACGCAACTCAACACACACAACTTGACACATGAAACTCGCCCTAAAACACACCCAAGTCTGGTATTATCCTTCAAAAAAAAAAAATTTGATTAATATGCAGACAAACTACAAGAGCAACAAATGTACCATATAGGAAATACGGCAGCTGTCAGTCATGTGACCTGTCTATTATGTGTATGTGTGAGCTAATATATATTGCCAGGGGGGAGGGCTTCTTGTTGGCTGGGGATTTATCAGGTTGCCAATTTAGCTTACAAATACTGAGGTAAAAATACTGACAAAATAACATGTGAACGAGGTCTAATACAGGAGGAGATGACATACAGGTACATACTATACACAGGAGAGATGACACACAGGTATATACTATATACAGGAGCAGATGACACACAGATATATACTATATACAGGAGGAGATGACTTACAGGTATATACTATATACAGGAGGAGATGACATGCAGGTATATACTATATATAGGAGGAGATGACATACAGGTATATACTATATACAGGAGGAGATGACACACGTATATACTATATACAGGAGAAGATGACATACAGGTATATACTATATAAAAGAGTAGATGACACATAGGTATAAAGAGGAGGAGATGACATACAGCAGGTATATACTATATACAGGGGAGATGACATACAGGTATATACTATATACAGGAGATGACATACAGGTGTATACTATATATAAGGGAGATGACAAACATGTATATACTGAGGGGAAATGAGAGGTGTGAGGTGAAAATGAGAGGTGTGAGGTGAAAATGAAAAGGTGTGAGTGCAAAATGAGAGTAGTGAGGGAAAATAGTGGAGTGATGGAAAAATGACAGATGTGAGGTCGAAATGACAAGTATTAGGGGGGAATGAGAGGAGTGAGGGGGGAATGAGAGGAGTGAGGGGGAAAATAATAGGAGTGAGGGGGAAAATGAGAGGTGTGAGGGAGAAAATGAGAGATTTGAGGGAGAAAATGAAAGATGTGAGAGGGGAAAATGAGAGGCTTGATGGGAAAATAAGAGAAGTGAGGTGCTATTACTAACCAAAGATATTTACTATGCCCAGGCAACAATGCCAGGCTCTTCCGCTAGTATATATATATATATATATATATATATATATATATATATATATATACACAGTACAGACCAAAAGTTTGGACACACCTCATTTAAAGATTTTTCTGTATTTTCGTGACTATGAAAATTGTACATTCACACTGAAGGCATCAAAACTATAAATTAACACATGTGGAATTATATACTTAAAGGGAACCTGTCACCCCCCCTTCCCAGGCGTTTGAAACTAAAAGAGCCACCTTGTGCAGCAGTAATGCTGCATTCTGACAAGGTGGCTCTTTTAGTTCTGGGTGCTGTAACTGCAGAAATAATCCGTTTTGGAATTTGTCAGAAAATACCTTTCTTCAGTCCTGGAGGCAGGCCTTTCCCCCCTGCTGCAGATGCCACACAGCTGTCACTCAAGTCTTCTTGGCGCCGGGCACTGCCTCTTCAGTGCTGTTTTGAAATGAGCCGGCGCCTGTGCTCTTTTCTCCTGCCTTGGGCAGGCGCAGTGAGTGCTGCCCGTCTGTCCTCATATGCAGTCTAGCTGACTGCACCTGTGCGGCCGCCCTGCCTGTGAATCCCAGCCCCACAATGTGAATAAATCAGAAGACCCTGCTGGGCTGGGATTCACAGGCAGGGTGGCCGCACAGGCGTAGTCAGCTAGACTGCATATGAGGACAGAGGATGGGCAGCGCTCACTGCACTTGCCCAAGGCAGGAGAAAAGAGCACAGGCGCCGGCTCATTTCAAAACAGCGACCGGCACCAAGAAGACTTGAGTGACGGCCATGTGGCGTCTGCAGCAGGGGGGGAAAGGCCTGCCTCCAGGACTGAAGAAAGGTATTTTCTGACAAGTTACAAAATGGATTATTTCTGCAGTTACAGCACCCAGAACTAAAAGAGCCACCATGTCAGAATGCAGCATCACTGCTGCACAAGGTGGCTCTTTTAGTTTCAAACTCCTGGGGGGGTGACAGGTTCCCTTTAACAAACAAGTGTGAAAAAACTGGCATTGTGTCTTAAATTCTAGGTTCTTCAAAGTATCCACCTTTTGCTTTGATGACTGCTTTGCACACTCTTGGCATTCTCTTGATGAGCTTCAAGAGGTAGTCACCGGGAATGGTCTTCCAAAAATCTTGAAGGAGTTCCCAGAGATGCTTAGCACTTGTTGGCCCTTTTGCCTTCACTCTGTGGTCCAGCGAACCCAAAACCATCTCGATTGGGTTCAGGTCTGGTGACTGTGGAGGCCAGTTCATTTGGTGTAGCACCCCATCACTCTCCTTCTTGGTCAAATAGCCCTTACATAGCCTGAAGGTGTGTTTGGGGTCATTGTCCTGTTGAAAAATAAATGATGGTCCAACTAAACGCAAACCGGATGGAATAGCATGCCGCTGCAAGATGCTGCGGTAGCCATGCTGGTTCAGTATGCCTTCAATTTTGAATAAATCCCCAACAGTGTCACCAGCAAAGCACCCCCACACCATCACACCTCCTCCTCCATGCTTCACGGTGGGAACCAGGCATGTAGAGTCCATCCGTTCACCTTTTCTGCATCACACAAAGACACGGTGGTTGGAACCAAAGATCTCAAATTTGGACTCATCAGACCAAAGCACAGATTTCCACTAGTCTAATGTCCATTCCTTGTGTTCTTTAGCCCAAACAAGTCTCTTCTGCCTCCTTAGCAGTGGTTTCCTAGCAGCTATTTTACCATGAAGGTCTGCTGCACAAAGTGTCGTCTTAATAATTGTTGTAGCGATGTGTCTGCTTCTAGAACTCTGTGTGGCATTGACCTGGTCTCTAATCTGAGCTGCTGCTAACCTGCGATTTCTGAGGCTGGTGACTCGGATAAACTTATCCTCAGAAGCATAGGTGACTCTTGGTCTTCCTTTCCTGGGGCGGTCCTTATGTGAGCCAGTTTCTTTGTAGCGCTTGATGGTTTTTGCCACTGCATTTGGGGACACTTATTATTATTATTTATTGTTATAGCACCATTTATTCCATGGCGCTTTACATGTAAGGAGGGGTATACATAATAAAAACAAGTACAATAATCTTAAACAATACAAGTCATAACTGGAACAGGAGGAGAGAGGACCCTGCCCGCGAAGGATCACAATAACTTACAAAGTTTTCCCAATTTTTCGGACTGACTGACCTTTATTTCTTAAAGTAATGATGGCCACTTGTTTTTCTTTACTTAGCTGCTTTTTTCTTGATAATACAAATTCTAACAGGCTATTCAGTAGGACTATCAGCTGTGTATCCACCAGACTACTGCACAACACAACTGATGGTCCCAACCCCATTTATTAGGCAAGAAATCCCATTTATTAAACCTGACAGGGCACACCTGTGAAGTGAAAAAGATTCCCAGTGACTACCTTTGGAAGCTCATCAAGAGAATGCCAAATCAGTCATCAAAGCAAAAGGTGGCTACTTTGAAGAACCTAGAATATAAGACATAATTTCAGTTGTTTCACCCTTTTTTTAAGTATATAATTCCACATGTGTTAATTCATAGTTTTGATGCCTTCAGTGTGAATTTACAATTTTCATAGTCATGAAAATACAGAAAAATCTTTAAATGAGAAGGTGTGTCCAAACTGTTATACTGTACTGTATACATAAATATATATATACTAGATGGTGGCCCGATTCTAATGCATCGGGTATTCTAGAATATGTATGCGTAGAGTATAGCACAGCCCACGTAGTATATTGCACAGCCATGCAGTACATTGCGCAGCCCTCGCAGTACATTGTGCAGCCCACGCAGTACATTGCGCAGCCCACGCAGTACATTGTGCAGCCCATGCAGTACATTTCGCAGCCAACGCTGTCATGATCTCTGCAGGCAGAGATCATAGCAAGCCTATAGAGGGACAAGCTCTCGGAAGATGGAACTATACTGACCATGAACTAAGCCTGCCGCGCAACTAGAAATAGCCAGGTAGCATTTCCTATTTATCGCTAGATGCCCAGCTCTGGCCTAAGACCTAAATAGCTAGCAGAGGGAAATATAAGACCTGGCTCACCTCTAGAGAAATATTCCAAAGAAGACAGTAGCCCCCCACATATAATGACGGTGAGTTCAGATGAAACAACAAACGCAGCAGGAAAATAGTCTTAGCAAATTTGAGGTCCGCTTACTAGATAGCAGAAGACAGATAGTGTACTTTCATGGTCAGCAGAAAAACACTAACAAAACACCATCCAGAGATTACCTTAAACTCTGGCATTAACTCATAACGCCAGAGTAGCAATCCCTGATCAACGAGAGCTTTCCAGACACAGTAACAAAACTTCAGCTGTGAACTGGAACAAATAGGCAAAACAAAACATGGACAAAAGTCCAACTTATCTAGTAGTAGTCTAGAAGCAGGAACAAGCACTGAGAGGCATCAGATAACATTGTTGACCGGCAAGAAACCACCAGAGAAATGAGCTTAAATAGCGACACCCACTACTGATGGAACCAGGTGAAACAGGAAAGAGGATGACAAGTCCAATTCCACAAGCGGCCACCGGGGGAGCCCAGAATCCAAATTCACAACACAACGCAGTACATTGTGCAGCCCATGCAGTACATTGCGCAGCCCACATAGTACATTGCGCAGCCTACGTAGTATATTGCGCAGCCTACGTAGTATATTGCGCAGCCCACATTGTATATTGCGCAGCCCACATAGTACATTGCGCAGCCTATGTAGTATATTGTGCAGCCCACGTAGTATATTGCGCAGCCCATGTTGTATATTGCGCAGCCCACGTTGTATATTGCGCAGTCCACGTAGTATATTGCACAGCCCACGTTGTATATTGCGCAGCCCACGTAGTATATTGCGCAGTCCACGTAGTATATTGCACAGCCCAAGTTGTATATTGCGCAGCCCACATTGTATATTGCGCAGCCCACATAGTACATTGCGCAGCCTATGTAGTATATTGTGCAGCCCACGTAGTATATTGCGCAGCCCATGTTGTATATTGCGCAGCCCACGTTGTATATTGCGCAGTCCACGTAGTATATTGCACAGCCCACGTTGTATATTGCGCAGCCCACGTAGTATATTGCGCAGTCCACGTAGTATATTGCACAGCCCAAGTTGTATATTGCGCAGCCCACATTGTATATTGCGCAGTCCACGTAGTATATTGCGCAGCCCATGTTGTATATTGCGCAGCCCACGTTGTATATTGCGCAGCCCACATTGTATATTGCGCAGCCTACGTAGTATATTGCGCAGCCCACGTTGTATATTGTGCAACCCACGCAGTATATTGCGCAACCCACGTAGTATATTGCGCAGCCCATGTAGTATATTGCGCAGCCCATGTGGTATATTGTGCAGCCCATGTAGTACATTTCACAGCCCACATAGTATATTGCACAGCCCATGTTGTATAATGCGCAGCCCACGTTGTATATTGCGCAGCCCGCATTGTATATTGTGCAGCCCACGTAGGATATTGCACAGCCCATGTTGTACATTGCGCAGCCCACATTGTATATTGCGCAGCCCATGTAGTATATTGCGCAGCCCATGTAGTATATTGCGCAGCCCATGTGGTATATTGCTCAGCCCATGTAGTATATTTCACAGGCCACGTAGTATATTGCGCAACCCACGTTGTATAATGCCCAGCCCACGTTGTATATTGCGCAGCCCACATTGTATATTGCGCAGCCCACGTATATAGCAATGTGGGCATGATATCCCTGTTAAAAAAAGAATTAAAATAAAAAATAGTTATATACTCACCTTCCATTGGCGCCTGGATCCAGGAAGCGGTTACCGACGCTTGGGATCCAGCGAGCTCCGCCAAGCCGCTCGCGCCAGCCGCCATCTTCCATTCCCAGGATGCATTGCGAAATTACCCAGAAGACTTAGCGGTCTCGCGAGACCGTGTGAGAAATCTCTGGAAAAATAGGTGGACCCTCTGAGACCATGACGACGATCCCCTCACGGACGAGCTGACCAGGTAGACCACCCCCTATACAGGGAGTGTAAGGGGCAGGAGCATGAGGGACTATCGCCACGGAAGCTGGAGGACCAAGGAGGAAGAGAGAAATGGAAAATGAGAAAAAAGACAGGGAGACGGGGAACTAGAAGGAACACGATACCGCTAGAGACACAAGAAGAGCTGGAAACACAGGAACAGCGACGAGACTGGAACTTTAGGAGCCGAGGCCAAGGACTGACCCAGGAACTGCGGGAAAAAACAAATAACAGAGCACAAGATCAGAGCACAAAAAGATGCACAGAGAGTACGTGCGACCAGGAGCACTTGCAAAGCACAAGTGATCATCAGGCACGGAGGCAAGGAGCAGACAGGAAGAAATAGTAGCACTTGAGCTTACTTCTGGGTGGAGAGGGTCCTCCAAGATCATAGAGTGGACAGGGCAGACAGCGTTAGAAAGAGGCTAGAGGTGCGCACGCGCAGAACGGAAGTCGGCGTGCACGCGCACCCGACGATCAGCTGACGCCGGGAGCGAGCGCTAGAGGAGGGACGCCGCAGCAGCAGAGCCGCGCCGGGACGCTGAAGACAGGTAAGTATAGCAGGAGGAAGCGGGTGGCAGCGTCGGTGTAACAGACCGCTAAGTCTTCTGGTTAATTTCGCAATGAATTGCCGGGAACGGAAGATGGCTGCCGGCGCGAGCGGCTTGGCAGACTACGGAGTGTGAGTATAGCAGGTTTTTTATTTTTTAATTATTTTTAACATTACATTTTTTTACTATTGATGCCGCATAGGCAGCCTCAATAGTAAAAAATTGGGGACACACAGGGTTAATAGCAGCGGTTACAGAGTGCGCTACCCGCGGCATAATGCAGTCCATTACCGCCAGCATTAACCCTGTGTGAGCGGTGACCGGAGGGGAGTATGCGGGCGCCGAGCAGTGAGTGCGGGGAGTAAGGAAGTGACCCTTAGACAATTATATAGTAGATACAGTATATATATATACTGTATATATGTATATATATATATATATATATATATATATATATATATACATACACAGTAGGTGAAATGAGTCGTGAAGACACCACCAATTTATGTATATCCCTCTGTATCTATATATCCCTCTGCCATTTCCTGTGTCTTGTTAACAGCAAACTAGGTTTGAACTTATGCCACATTCATGTACATTGGATAACATTTAGGGCATTTAAAAAAAATAATATGTGCATGACTGCATTACAACCTAATGGAAGAGTTATGATATTTCTAGTCATTATTTTCACTATTTTCCAGTTTTGTTCTCATTCCTAGTCTTACCTATTAACATTGCTATTTTTTTCGTGTTACCTGTTAATATCATTATATAGGTATGGCAGTGATAGCAATTTTGATACGTAATTCTTATCATTGGAGTAACTGTCCTCGCGATCCCCTTATTGTACCTTCAACATATTTAGGGAGAAGTAAGATCTATGGCCGGAAGAGTAAGTAAAGTCGGGATAGAATCGTCAATAATTTAATAGGTTTACCATGTACGACAACATTATGTTTCTCCATATTGTTCTAAACTTCCTACCGCTAATTGTGTAACAAATAGAATCTGCTTGGATGAATGGAGTTAATCTAGCAGAATCTTGGAGACCACTATATTCCAGTGATGGTCTTACGTATTCTGATTGAGTCCAAATTGACAGACTTATTTAACATTCTGTTTGGCAGATTTAGAGTTCATTATCTGGACTGATTTTCCGCTGACAGGATAAGCAGTGTTGATGCTTTTTTTCCCTTTCAAATGACATTGCTTATGAGTAGAAATGAAAGAATGCTCTTAATACACCACCCACATAACTCACTCTATAGAATAATAGTCCAATGATTTCTGACTAAATAACTTCCTTTTACCCCAACCCTAATTACTGTCAAATTCTAAATAAAACTCAAAAATCACATCTGGGCTCTAATAGCAAATGAAACATTATTCTCTAAAATTGGAATATAATTTTGTGAACCAAACTTTGCTGACCTATCTGAAAAATACCATAACATAAAATAATTACAATCTTTCAACAGAAGCGATTACCCAACAGATGGCATCTTTCCATGGCACTTCTTTCAAGTACGACATCAAAACAAATCTGGAAAAAAAAGGCTCTTGCATTCTGCAAACTTTAATTAAAAATTTTAACTTGTTTATTTGGAGTATACTGTAACCCTTCAATATCAAGGATGTATGAAATACATCTTCTCGGTCCCTTTGCATTGACAAGAATGGAAAGGGAAATTGTAATATATTGGAGATTGGAAAGGAAAAAATAGTGAAATTGCGATTTATACTAAAGCCCATAAATGATAAGGTTATATGTGGTAGGTGAAATATTTAGGGACCCACTTTTTGAAGGCAAAGAGCAACACAAAAAAGTTTTATTTCCTGGCTTTATCCTTACATAAAGGAGAAATGGAAGGCAGAGCTGATTGGTATAATACACCAACTTTTCTTCTTGTTAGCACACCTATAACTAATCAGAGTTTGTATGAGCTCTATGATATCATGTTTTGGAGGGGACTTGAAGAATGTTTTTTTTCACTATACCCTCCTAATTATGTATGTGATGTATTGCAAGGGTAATACAATACTTACCGAACGTCAATGCCCCTGGTTTCTAACGCTGTCCTCTTTTAGCCAGAGTCACCTAAAAACAGATTAGCCCACTTATAAAGGGGTTTATCTGTGAAGTTCCTTTTTAAGGCCGGGGTCAGCTGAGTATAGATTCTCTCATGCACGAGAATAGGGCCGATTATGTAAATGATACTCGGATTCAACTATCACCAGAGTTTGATCTGAGTGTTAGTGTAGTGTGATTTGATTCTCTCACATGAGAAAATCGAAGCACAGGTGAGGAGAAGATGGAGAAGAAAATATTTCCATCAGTCTGCGGAAATTGGACTGCACTCAGATGTTTTCCATGCACACATAGACTTGAATGGGTGACTGAGATCCAATTTGTGCAGCAACTCGCAGCATGCTGCAATCTTTTTCTCATGCCGAATTGGCAGTTTCAAAGTAAATACACCAGTATGGTCAAGTCTATGAAAAATGACTGATAATATATGCAGTTTGTATTGTGAAATTTGGTGACAGATCCTCTTTAATACTCGACTTGCATCTAGCAGAAAAGGGCAACAATAGAGTTCTGAACAATGTGTTTTTCTTTCTAAAACCAGGCATGAATATAAAAATAACTAGATTTTGGCCTGATTCTAATGCATCAGGTATTCTAGAATATGTATGTAGTTTATCTATGAAGATTTCAGAATAATGCACGTAGTATATAGCACAGCGACGTAGTATATTGCACAGCCAAGTAGTATAAAGCACAGCCCACATAGTATATTGCACAGTCACGTAGTATATAGCACAGCCCACCCAGTATATTGCACAGCCATGTAGTATATAGCACAGCCCACGTAGTATATAGCACAGCGATGTAGTATATAACACAGCCCACGCAGTATATAACATAGGCCACGCAGTATATAACACAGCCCACATAGTATATAACCCAGCCACGTAATATATAGCACAGCCACGTAGTATATTACACAGCCCACATAGTATATTGCACAGCCACATAGTATATAGCACAGCCCACATAGTTTATAGCACAGTGACATAGTATATAACACAGCACACGCAGTATATAACACAGCCCACGCAGTATATAACACAGCCCACGTAATATATAACACAGCCCACGTAGTATACAGCAATGTGAGCACCATCTCCCTGTTAAAAAAAGAAGTAAAATAAAAAATAGTTATATACTCACCTTCCGGCGGCCCCCGGATCCAGCCCAGGCCTTTAGCGATGCTCCTCATGATGCTCTGTTCCCAGTAATGCCTTGCGGCAATAACCCATGATGATGTAGCAGTCATTGCCACAATGCATTCTTGGGACCGGAGCGTCGCGAGGAGCGGGAAAGGCTGACGTGGACGCCGGAAGGTGAGAATATAATGATTTTTTTTCTATTATTTTTAACATTATATGTTTTTACTATTGATGCTGCATAGGCAGCGTCAATAGTAAAAAGTTGGTCACACTTACAGGGTTAATGGCAGCGTTAATGGACTGCGTTACACCGCGTTATGCCACGGTGTAATGCAGTCCGTTTAGACTCGCTAAAACACTATGTGGGTGCTCACTAGAGGGGAGTATGTAGGGGGCGCTGACTGGAGGGGAGTATGGAGGGGGCACTGACTGGAGGGGAGTAGGGAGGGGCCCATTCACGGCCGGACTGTAGCGCCCAGCCGTCCGCGACCAATCAGCGACGGGGGATTTCTGTGAGAGAAAGACAAACAGATGGAAGTGGACCTCAGACAATTATATATATATATATATATATATATATATATATATAGATGTTTTGATCTTACTCTAATATGAACATGTATTGATATTGAACAATATTTCATAACAATTTTTCCCATATAAGATGAGTAAGGGGACAATTGTCTTTAATTTTATTTCTTTTAAATATCCATTCTTGTAGCTCCTGCACACATTAAATGAAAATAGGCTGAACCTATTACTATTTTAGGAGGACCATCCATCCATCGGAGAAACAAAAACTGCTTGTATTCCCATTTTTAAAGATCCACAACTTCTCTATTTTTCTGTTGTAGCTGTGTAAGGTTTTATTTTTTTCTACCTAGATGTTTTTATTGATTCAATTTTGGAGAACATATGGATTTTAATTGCTTTTTATTGCTTTTTCTGAGGGGATGGGGGAGGTTGATGACCCTAAAAATTGTTATTATAGCTTTACGATTGTTTTTTTCTTTTCTGCGTTTAATGTACTGTTTTACAATGCATGGTCAATAGTTGGCTCAAAAATGTATTCAGTTGGTGGTTGGACTAAACTGGCCGTTAACTATGTAGTGATCCATTATTTTTGTCTCTATCTGAGCAACAGAATAGTGAAAAATAGAAATCCCTGAAAATTATCAAGACTTTATATAGTCTTCATCATTAATATCGATCTATCAGTAAACAAGAATTCAGTCTAACAACTACTTGTAGCAATGAGTGATGTAGTTGATTTTTTTTTTACTTTTTTTAAGATATATTTTTCGTAGTACCTGTATTACTTAAATTAAAGAACGTCTCAGCAAAGCTTGAGTAATATATGTTGTAGTGACGATCCATAATTCAACATATTATTTTATTTTTCAAAACACTGTGAATATCTGTTTATTAACTTCTTATGTCTACAGTATTTAGAGCTATAGTGCCCATTCCATCAAAGCTTTAGTCAGAATTTTGGTGTAAAAAGCTTTGAAATTTCACAAACTTTTGTCGCAATGGGAGACTAGTATTTTGCAACTTATGGCATGGACGGGGTATGCCTACCCCAGCTCATTAAATTAATGATAAGTGCCAGCAATCCTTATGCCACAAATCTTACGCCAAGAGTTGTATAGAGGTGCACTCCACTTGTTCGGTGGCCCTGATTCATTAACAGGTACAAGCCTCTTAATGAATCGGGAGTGTTGGAGTCATCAAGACCAGGTTGAACAACACCGGTCTTAGAACTGAGGAAAAGTTGATGCCGTATGAAAGTTGGGAAATAAAATGCGTGGCAATATTTTTATTTGGTTCATTTTTCTCTGCACTTTATCAAAATTGACATGAAATAATAATTAGGAGAAATAGAGAACATCTATCTTGTCTTTTCTCACTGGTCTCTTTGAGAAGCAGCATATTTTATACTTTGAGACACTGATAATTCATTAACTGGACATTTACTACGGCCACCTCTAGTGTGTCTAAACAGCTGGCATTGGCCAAAAAATAAATTAAAACATTGGAATAATATTCTAATAACCTCTATTCCCCTATAATTTTTCTTCCCGCCAACTGCTTCAGAATAGAATGGGCAGGTGAGTGACATCACCAGCTGCGCCAACCTCTTACATTCCGTCAGAGTCTGCTGACAAACTAGCTCTCCACTCATATTGGCAGCAGTATTCTTGAAAGCTACAGCAACAACCTTCACACTACGACAACAGGGATCATAGAAAATTAGAATCATTGCTTTAAGCAATCTAAAATCAAATTAAAGAGCATACAAATGTTTCACATTCTTTTAATATAACCACCATCTGCTATTCTTGCTTCTAGTTGAACTTGATGGACATGTGTATTTCAATGTACTAGTCATGTAGCTATGCTTATTGTTCCGCTTTACATTTATAGAATGATCATTTATAGAAATAAGACAAAAATAAAAGTGAAATGAAATGCAAATGTTATAATGTTGAAGCATATTACAATAGTGCAACACACATAAAAATGTATTTTGTTTCGTAGGCATGCAATTTACAAAATAGGTAAGTAAGTAAAAAAGTAGAATCTACATAGAAATATAATATAGTATATTAATCCAATAAAAGGTCATCATTTTACTAATTTTTCATGATTAAAGAGGTTGTCTACTTTCAGGAAAGTGGACCCCATATGCTGAAAATTGCCAAAAATGACAAACACAGTAAGTACTCACCCTCCCAAGGTCCAGCGCTTGCTCTCCGACACTGCTCCTGTGTCAGTGGTTGGGTCAGGGCAGTGACATCATATTGACAGTGCATCATCTCTAAGCTTAGTGGCTGTGCCAAGGTAGACAGCATGAGCTGTTGAGATCAACCATTTACTATAGCAGTGATGCGTGCTGTCCAAGTGGCATCAAAACTGCAGCCAATGAATCCAGAGCAGTTGGGAGGGTGAGTGCCTGCTGTGTTTCTTATATTCAGTATTTTACAGCATTTGTAACATTTCAGAAAGTGGACAACCCCTTAAAATAAGTAGATGCTGCACAATTTAACATGCAAGGTGTGAGAACACAATTACGTTCCTCTGCAACCATAAAACTGATTGATAAGCAAACTATAAAACATAACCTTAATCTCAAAACATTACTCCTCGCAGAATGATACAGTATAAATTTGTTAATATATTCATGTTCTAAGCCAAGCATTACACCTTTTTTAATACGCATCGAAGACATAAAATTTGATTTAATTAAGCAATAAATCAGTTTGCAGCAATAGCTTACTTTATGGAAAAGTCCTTTACTTTCTCAACCCAAAAAGCACCTTGTGACAAAGAGCAAAGAAATTCATATTAGTGCTGTAAATTATTTTATTACCTTTTGCTCTCAACAAGAAAACCTGTGAAGTAGAACTTGAAAATGTCTTTCAGCTTAGGATAACAAAAAAAGGATCAGTGTAAGGCTAGGGTCACACGACAGTATAAAAAAAAATCGGTCCGAAATTCATCCAGAAAAGTAGGAAGATTTTTTTCTCACTTGTTATTCGAGTGCAGCATCTATTAATCATTTACAAGAACCATTTACAGTTTCCTATGTTATAGAATTGCAACGTATCAGTAAAAATTGGATGCTGTACTCTGGCATCCAATTTTTTTCTCGCACCCGTAGACTTGAATGGGAGAGTCTCATCCAATTTCAGAGTCAAATCATAGCATGCCGCGATTTTTTCACATACAGATTCTGTCAGTAAAAAAAAAAATCTCTTATCGACACTACCCCATTGAAAAAAACAGATCAGTGTGCTATTCAATAAAAAATAGGATACCACTCGTCCAATTTATACGCCCATGTGCACGAGCCCTAATGCCTAGAAAATGGTTCCCATCTATACCTTTTTAAGCAATAAAATATGATGACACAAAGACCATGTTCACATGTTCAATATTTGACCAGTATTTTGCATCAGTATTTATAAGAAAAAACCAGGAATGGAACAGTCAAAAGCAATGTATAATAGAAACACGTCACAACTTGTGTATTTTTAGTTTTGGCTAACAGATACTGATGTAAAATACTGACCAAATACTGATAGTGTGAACATGGCCAAAAATGAATTATAGGGGACATATTGAAATATAAGCATCTGATTTTTTAGGTTAAAGTTTTGCAAAAAAAAATCACATTTATTTTTTTTCTTAATTACTCATCTAGAAACTGCCTACTTTTCATTCTCCCCTTTTCCTCATAGGTTGTAAGCTTGCGAGCAGGGCCCTCATTCCTACTGGTATCTGTTTTGAACTGTGATTTCTGTTATGCTGTAATGTCTATTGTCTGTACAAGTCCCCTCTATAAGTTGTAAAGCGCTGCGGAATATGTTGGCGCTATATAAATAAAAATTATTATTATTATTATTATTATTATTCTGAAATCTGAACAAAACATGACTATAGCATGCATATTCACATTTTTTTACCTGTTTTATTTCCTTCCCATATGGCCTCATGTAGTTAAGGCACCTTGACATTCTATTAGTGCGTATGCAAACACTGGTGATACTTGTACAGCAACTGATATAATCCAAACCCCATAATTGTCAGAATCAGGTCTAATTGCTAATTTCTGCAAGAAAGCGCTGGGTAGGTGGGATTGGTAGCTGTTATTCCATAATGCAGTAAGTGCATATGCATATTTTTATTCACAATTTATTGGGAAACATACTTTAGTTAAGTATAAGTATAAAAATCCCTTTATGGGAACAAAAAATAATACAAAATTACACAAAATATAGCAGTAACATATCCCTCACATATTTGAAATTCCTATAAATATTACAACTAAGGATGGATACTGACAGTCAAGGGCCCCTGGGCAGAACGCGTGTCTGGGTCCACCCATTATGCCTTTCATGCTTACACACACGCATATATAAAATACTGTATATACTTGAGTATAAGCCGACCCAAGTATAAGTCGAGACCCCTAATTTTGCCACAAAAAAGTGGGAAAACTTACTGACTCAAGTATAAGCCTAGGGTGGAAAATGCAGCAGCTACTGGTAAATTTCAAAAATAAAAATATATACCAATAAAAGTAAAATTAATTGAGACATCAGTAGGTTGTGTTTTTGAATATCCATATTGAATCATGAGCCCCATACAATGCTCCATAGAAAATGTGCCCCATAAGATGCTCCATACAAAATATGTCCCATATAGTGCTCCATAAAGTTCATGATGGGCCCCATAAGATGCTCCATACAAAATTTTTTCCCCAATATAATGCTGCACAAAGGTTAATAATGGCCCCATAAAGTGCTCCATATTAAAATATGCCCCATATAATGCTGCATAAAAGGTTAATAACGGCCCCATAAGATGCTCCATATTAAAATATACCCCATATAATGCTGCATAAAAGGTTAATGATGGCCCCATAAGATGCTCCATATTAAAATCTGCCCCATATAATGCTGCATAAAAGGTTAATGATGGCCCCATAAGATGCTCCATAGAATAATATGCCCCATATAATGCTCCATATAAGTTAATGGCCCCATATGATGCTCCATAGAATAATATGCCTCATATGCTCTTATCTCCTCTTCCCACAATCGTATACAAGATTTCTCGCGCATCACCCCTACTCTGGAACCCTCTACCACAACACATCAGACTCTTGCCTACCATCGAAACCTTCAAAAAGAGCCTGAAGACTCACCTCTTCTGACAAGCCTACAACCTGCAGTAACCACCGATCGACCAAACCGCTGCATGACCAGCTCTATCCTCACCTACTGTATTCTCACCCATCCCTTTTAGATTGTGAGCCTTCACAGGCAGGGTCCTCTCTCCTCCTGTACCAGTTATGACTTGTATTGTTTAAGATTATTGTACTTGTTTTTATTATACCCCTCCTTACATGTAAAGTGCCATGGAATAAATGGTGCTATAACAATAAATAATAATAATAATAATATGCTGCTCTATAAAGGTTGATGGCCCCATAAGATGCTCCATAGAATAATATGCCCCATATGCTGCTCCATAAAGGTTAATGGCCCCATAAGATGCTCCATAGAATAATATGCCCCATATGCTGCTGCTGCGATTAAAAAAATAAATAAAAAAATGACATACTCACTTATCATTGCTGGGGGCCATGTTGTGAATTTGGATTCTGGGCTCCCCCGGTGGCTACTGGTGGAATTGAACTTGTGACATCATCTTCCCTGTTCACCTGTTCTGATTAGATCTGGGTGTCGCTATATAACCTGGCTTCTCTGTTAGATGCTTGCCGGTCAACAATGTTATCAGAAGCCTCTCTGTGCTTGTTCCTGCTCCCAGACATCTACTAGATAAGTTGGACATTCGTCCATGTTTTGTTTTTGTATTTTGGTTCCAGTTCACAGCTGCAGTTTCGTTACTGTGTCTGGAAAGCTCTTGTTGATCAGGAATTGCCACTCTGGTATTATGAGTTAATGCCAGAGTCCTAAAGTAATTTCTGGATGTGTTTTGTTAGGGTTTTCTACTGACCATGAAAGTATGCTTTCTGTCTTCTGCTATCTAGAAAGCGGACCTCAAATTTGCTAAAACTATTTTCCTGCTGCGTTTGTTGTTTCATCTCATATCACCGCCAATATATGTGGGGGGCCTCTGTCTCCTTTTGGGCATTTCTCTAGAGGTGAGTCAGGTCTTATATTTCCCTCTGCTAGCATTATTTAGTTCTCCGGCCGGCGCTGGGCATATAGGGATAAAAGTAGGACATGCTACCTGGCTACTTCTAGATGATGCGGTAGGTTTAGTTCATGGTCAGTACAGTTACATCTTCCAAGAGCTTGTTCCTATAGAGGCTTATGCTAGTTCTCTGGCCATGGAGATCATGACAGTTTGACCGGCCAACTAAAGGGTTAAAATCCTTGGCTGAGAAAGGAGAGAAATAAGAAGTCTGCTGAGAGTTTTTTTTTTTTTTTTTTTTTTTTTTTTCCTCTGTGCTCTTAATTGGATCACTTGCCAGTCTGTCTATGCTGCAGTCTTTCTTTTTTTTCTCTCTCCTTATAATCTTTGAATGGCTTTGTGTTCACCTGTTAATAATGGATCTTCAGAGTGTAACTGCAGGTTTGAATAATCTCACCACGAAAGTACAAAATTTGCAAGATTTTATTATTCATGCTCCGGTATCTGAGCCGAGAATTCCTTTGCCGGAATTCTTCTCAGGGAATAGATCTAGCTTTCAGAATTTTAGAAATAATTGTAAGCTATTTTTGTCCCTGAAATCTCGTTCTGCTGGAGACTCTGCACAGCAGGTTGGGATTGTGATTTCCTTGCTCCGCGGCGACCCTCAAGACTGGGCTTTTGCATTGGCACCAGGGGATCCTGCGTTGCGCAATGTGGATGCGTTTTTTTTGGCCTTGGGCTTGCTGTATGAGGAACCTCATTTGGAACTTCAGGCAGAAAAAACTTTGATGTCCCTATCGCAGGGGCAAGATGAAGCTGAAATTTACTGCCAAAGATTCCGTAAATGGTCTGTGCTTACTCAGTGGAATGAGTGTGCCTTGGCGGCTACTTTCAGAGAGGGTCTCTCTGATGCCATTAAGGATGTTATGGTGGGGTTCCCTGTGCCTGCGGGTCTGAATGAGTCCATGACAATGGCCATTCAGATCGATAGGCGTCTGCGGGAGCGCAAACCTGTGCACCATCTGGCGGTGTCCACTGAGAAGACGCCAGAAAGCATGCAGTGTGATAGAATTCTGTCCAGAAGCGAGCGGCAGAATTTTAGACGGAAAAATGGGTTGTGTTTCTATTGTGGGGATTCTACTCATGTTATATCAGCATGCTCTAAGCGCACTAAAAAGCTTGATAAATCCGTTTCCATTGGCACTTTACAGTCTAAATTTATTTTGTCTGTGACCCTGATTTGCTCTTTGTCATCTATTACTACTGACGCCTATATCGACTCTGGCGCCGCTTTGAGTCTTATGGATTGGTCCTTTGCCAATCGTTGTGGGTATGATTTAGAGCCTTTGGAAACTCTTATTCCTCTGAAGGGGATTGACTCCACCCCATTGGCTAATAATAAACCACAATACTGGACACAAGTGACTATGTGTATTAATCCGGATCACCAGGAGACTATTCGTTTTCTAGTGCTGTATAATCTACATGAGGATTTGGTGCTGGGATTGCCATGGCTGCAGTCTCACAACCCAGTCCTTGACTGGAGAGCTATGTCTGTGTTGAGCTGGGGATGTAAGGGGACTCATGGGGACGTACCTTTGGTGTCCATTTCATCATCTATTCCTTCTGAAATCCCTGAGTTCCTGTCTGATTATCGTGACGTCTTTGAAGAACCCAAGCTGGGTTCACTACCTCCGCACCGTGAGTGCGATTGTGCTATAGATTTAATTCCGGGTAGTAAATACCCAAAGGGTCGTTTATTTAATCTGTCTGTGCCTGAACATACTGCTATGCGAGAATATATAAAGGAGTCCTTGGAAAAGGGACATATTCGTCCATCGTCATCTCCCTTAGGAGCCGGTTTTTTCTTTGTGTCAAAAAAAGACGGCTCTTTGAGACCATGTATTGATTATCGGCTTTTGAATAAAATCACGGTTAAATATCAATACCCATTGCCGTTGCTGACTGATTTGTTTGCTCGCATAAAGGGGGCCAAGTGGTTCTCTAAGATTGATCTCCGTGGGGCGTATAATTTGGTGCGGATCAGGCAGGGGGATGAGTGGAAAACCGCATTTAATACGCCCGAGGGCCACTTTGAGTATTTGGTGATGCCTTTTGGTCTTTCTAATGCCCCTTCAGTCTTCCAGTCCTTTATGCATGATATTTTCCGCGATTTTTTGGATAAATTTATGATAGTGTATCTGGATGATATTCTGATTTTTTCGGATGACTGGGACTCTCATGTCCGGCAAGTTAAGAGGGTTTTTCAGGTTTTGCGGTCTAATTCTCTGTGTGTCAAGGGTTCTAAGTGCGTTTTTGGGGTTCAGAGAATTTCCTTTTTGGGATATATTTTTTCTCCCTCTTCCATTGAGATGGATCCTGTCAAGGTTCAAGCTATTTGTGATTGGACGCAGCCCTCTTCTCTTAAAAGTCTTCAGAAATTTTTGGGCTTTGCCAACTTTTATCGTCGATTTATTTCTGGTTTTTCGGATGTCGTTAAGCCATTGACCGATTTGACTAGACAGGGTGCTGATGTTGCTAATTGGTCCCCTGATGCTGTGGAGGCCTTTCAGGAGCTTAAGCGCCGTTTTTCTTCTGCCCCTGTGTTGCGTCAGCCTGATGTGACTCTTCCTTTTCAGGTTGAGGTCGACGCTTCTGAGATCGGAGCTGGGGCAGTGTTGTCGCAGAAAAGTTCTGACTGCGCCGTGATGAGGCCTTGTGCCTTCTTTTCCCGTAAATTTTCGCCCGCTGAGCGGAATTATGATGTTGGGAATCGGGAGCTTTTGGCCATGAAGTGGGCGTTTGAGGAGTGGCGCCATTGGCTCGAGGGGGCCAGACATCAGGTGGTGGTATTGACTGACCACAAAAATTTGATTTATCTTGAGACCGCCAGGCGCCTGAATCCTAGACAGGCGCGCTGGTCATTATTTTTTTCTCGGTTTAATTTTGTGGTATCGTACCTACCAGGTTCTAAGAATGTTAAGGCGGATGCCCTTTCTAGGAGTTTTGAGCCTGATTCACCTGGCAACTCTGACCCCACAGGTATTCTTAAGGAGGGAGTTATCTTGTCAGCTGTTTCTCCAGACCTGCGGCGGGCCTTGCAGGAGTTTCAGGCGGATAGACCGGATCGTTGTCCGCCTGATAGGCTGTTTGTTCCTGATGATTGGACCAGTAAAGTCATCTCTGAGGTGCATTCTTCTGCGTTGGCAGGTCATCCTGGAATTTTTGGTACCAGGGATTTGGTGGCAAGATCCTTCTGGTGGCCTTCCCTGTCACGAGATGTGCGAGGCTTTGTGCAGTCTTGTGACGTTTGTGCTCGGGCCAAGCCTTGTTGTTCTCGGGCTAGTGGATTATTGTTGCCCTTGCCTATTCCTAAGAGGCCTTGGACACACATCTCGATGGATTTTATTTCAGATCTGCCTGTTTCTCAGAAGATG
Organism: Ranitomeya variabilis; assembly: GCF_051348905.1. Classification (NCBI taxonomy): domain Eukaryota; kingdom Metazoa; phylum Chordata; class Amphibia; order Anura; family Dendrobatidae; genus Ranitomeya; species Ranitomeya variabilis. Next base: position 481,508,939 of record NC_135234.1, on the reverse strand, counting down.
TCTGTCATCTGGGTGGTGTGTGACCGTTTTTCTAAGATGGTTCATTTGGTTCCCCTGCCCAAATTGCCTTCTTCTTCCGAGTTGGTGCCCCTGTTTTTTCAAAATGTTGTTCGTTTGCATGGTATTCCTGAGAATATCGTTTCTGACAGAGGAACCCAATTTGTGTCTAGATTTTGGCGGGCATTTTGTGCTAGGATGGGCATAGATTTGTCTTTTTCGTCTGCTTTTCACCCTCAGACTAATGGCCAGACCGAGCGGACTAATCAGACCCTGGAGACATATCTGAGGTGTTTTGTGTCTGCTGACCAGGATGATTGGGTTGCTTTTTTGCCATTGGCGGAGTTCGCCCTCAATAATCGGGCCAGCTCTGCCACCTTGGTTTCCCCGTTTTTCTGTAATTCGGGGTTCCATCCTCGATTTTCCTCCGGTCAGATGGAATCCTCGGATTGTCCTGGAGTGGATGCGGTGGTGGAGAGATTGCATCATATCTGGGGGCAGGTGATGGACAATTTAAAGTTGTCCCAGGAGAAGACTCAGCTTTTTGCCAACCGTCACCGTCGTGTTGGTCCTCGGCTTTGTGTTGGAGATTTGGTGTGGTTGTCTTCTCGTTTTGTCCCTATGAGGGTCTCATCTCCTAAGTTTAAGCCTCGGTTCATCGGTCCGTATAAAATATTGGAGATTCTTAACCCTGTTTCCTTCCGTTTGGACCTCCCTGCATCCTTTTCTATTCATAACGTTTTTCATCGGTCGTTATTGCGCAGGTATGAGGCACCGGTTGTGCCTTCCGTTGAGCCTCCTGCTCCGGTGTTGGTTGAGGGTGAGTTGGAGTACGTTGTGGAAAAAATCCTAGACTCCCGTGTTTCCAGACGGAGACTCCAGTATCTGGTCAAGTGGAAGGGATACGGCCAGGAGGATAATTCTTGGGTCACTGCATCTGATGTTCATGCCTCTGATCTGGTTCGTGCCTTTCATAGGGCCCATCCTGATCGCCCTGGTGGTTCTGGTGAGGGTTCGGTGCCCCCTCCTTGAGGGGGGGGTACTGTTGTGAATTTGGATTCTGGGCTCCCCCGGTGGCTACTGGTGGAATTGAACTTGTGACATCATCTTCCCTGTTCACCTGTTCTGATTAGATCTGGGTGTCGCTATATAACCTGGCTTCTCTGTTAGATGCTTGCCGGTCAACAATGTTATCAGAAGCCTCTCTGTGCTTGTTCCTGCTCCCAGACATCTACTAGATAAGTTGGACATTCGTCCATGTTTTGTTTTTGTATTTTGGTTCCAGTTCACAGCTGCAGTTTCGTTACTGTGTCTGGAAAGCTCTTGTTGATCAGGAATTGCCACTCTGGTATTATGAGTTAATGCCAGAGTCCTAAAGTAATTTCTGGATGTGTTTTGTTAGGGTTTTCTACTGACCATGAAAGTATGCTTTCTGTCTTCTGCTATCTAGAAAGCGGACCTCAAATTTGCTAAAACTATTTTCCTGCTGCGTTTGTTGTTTCATCTCATATCACCGCCAATATATGTGGGGGGCCTCTGTCTCCTTTTGGGCATTTCTCTAGAGGTGAGTCAGGTCTTATATTTCCCTCTGCTAGCATTATTTAGTTCTCCGGCCGGCGCTGGGCATATAGGGATAAAAGTAGGACATGCTACCTGGCTACTTCTAGATGATGCGGTAGGTTTAGTTCATGGTCAGTACAGTTACATCTTCCAAGAGCTTGTTCCTATAGAGGCTTATGCTAGTTCTCTGGCCATGGAGATCATGACAGGGCCAGGTGCCTGTGTCCTGAGCAGGTTGGGACACCAGCGTGCTATGGGGGCCAGGTGCCGGTGTCGCCACTGGCTCAGGCCCCTGGCACTTGCGATATTCACCGGTTCCCATAACACCGGCAAGTGCTGCTGTGTCTTCTGGGTCCTCTGACTATGACTGTTCAGGCAGAGGGTGCGCACTAACCACATCATCACGCCCTCTGACCTGAACATCACAGCGAGAGGACACGGAAGACAGAGCCTGGCAGTGGAACGGGGACAGGTGAATATCACATGACTCACCCTCCCCGTCATACTCACCCCCTCCTGGTGCTGGCAGCTTGTTCCTGTGTTCAGCGGTCACATGGCACTGCTCATTAAAGTAATGAATATGCACTCCATGCCTATGGGAGTGGAGTTGTGTGCATATTCATTACTTTAGTGAGCGGCACCACGTGACCGCTGAACACAGGAAGAGCTGCCGGCGTCGGAGACCATCTGAGAAGCAGGGACATGCAGAGACCGTGCCAGGTGGGGTGAGTATGATGTGACAGCCGCCACTCCTGCCGCTCCACCTCCCCCGCCGACCTCCTGGGACAATGACTCGAGTATAAGCCGAGAGGGGCACTTTCAGCCTAAAAAATGGGCTGAAAATCTCAGCTTATACTCGAGTATATACAGTATATACAAATATACACTAAATGTATTATTTACAAAAAACAAAAAGTCAACTCTGAAAATAACTTAAAATGGAGAAAGGCAGCTGTATTCTGCGAAGTTTGAAATTTAACCCGTCCACTGATAGTAAGTTAGGTGATTGGCCTGTTTATAAAGCCTGTAGAATTCTCCTATTCAGAGCCATAAAAGTTTTTTTTGTTTTTCTGTAAGCATCGAAATGTGAGGCCTAATGTTTTGTGAGACGACATGAATTTTTGTAGGCATTATTTTGCCATACACATACAGTATGTAAGTGCTACATTAATGTTCACTTTTACTATGGGTTGAATGCATAAAAAAATTGCACAATTTAACCCATTTTCTGATATAATTTAGTGAACACTTATTTAAAAACATTTATTAAAAAATGCACCATTGCTGCACCTTTTTTGCATTCTTATATGGATCACTATATTTTTCTCATGAATGTGCTGCACCCTGCAGGGACCTTTGGTGCATCTGGGATTAGAAGATCACAGCGGTTAGCTGATCACAGGTCTTCTTTGATATCTGCATCGTCATTCATGAATTTAAAAGATTTATGGTTTCTTGTGGTATGGAAGGGGTTAAGAATTCCTTGTTTAAACTCTGCTGAGTTTTCCATTGGCTCCTGTGTCACATGCAGCTTATTAGGGCTACTCCTTTTTCATTATTTAAACCGTCTCCTACCTTCCTCCCATGCCAGCTATAGAGTTTATATCCTGTGTCTTACTTCTCTGGAGAAGGTGTTTCTGGAGAAGCTGTTGTATTCCTTTTGATACCTGTGGAATTCCATTTGTTTGTGTGTTTTCACCTGTCTGTCTCATTCCCTGTGTTGTCTTATCGTAGTAGTAAGACTAGTGTCTTGCTGTCCTTCACACTATCCAGAGTTAGGCTCAGCGTCAGCCAGGACTAAAGCACATGGCGGGACATGGGGGGAATGATCCGTTTAGGGTGATATGCAGTGTTCAGCATGAGTATTTAGGGGTCACCATTTTCTCCCCATCCCTATCATCATGGCTCTCATTTACCTATTTCCGCACCTATCCCTTTGCGTCGCACACCAGGCATCTCTCTTCCTTGGTGTGACAATTTTAAGAGCTTTATGAGCAAAAAAAAATCAAATTTTCATCTATTTTACCTATAATGTACTGGGCTCTTTTGACATATTTGTATATTAACCCTGCAAAAAGGATGCTATTGATATCTTTATATAGAGAAAATTCTCTCATAAAAAGCAGTGAAGACTGTGGCTTAGCAGAGAATTATTAAAATATACGAGAGCATCCACTGCGCTAACTACTGGGAGGATCTACTTGGAAAATGAGAATATACAGCATTTTGTATAATAAACTACACAAGGCAGTGATTAAGCAAAGAACAGCCCTGCCAGTAAACGCTATTCATATTATCATGATGCTTTTGGACTGGCAACGTGTGCCGCTAATCCGACACCAGGGACTGCAACCAGTCACGGTTTCCCATCTCTTAAAACTGTTTATTTTTGGCCACTTAGGGATCTGCAAGCAAAAAAGTTGGCCATGTTGAGTGATGATGTGATATTGGTGATCTATCCTAAGAATACAGATTATGAAGCTCTAAGTTTTTCACAATCACTTTACGGGCTGCACCCAACTGTGGTGTCACAAGAATATCATAATTATGATCAGGGAGCATCATAAATAATAAAAGGGATTGGAGTTTGTGATCTATTGTGATACCACAACAGAATGCACAATATATAAAAAAAACACATAAAGCAATTATGAATTTGGAGGCGGCTCAGTGCTGCACTGTATAGTGACGTCACAATATTAGGGAATAGAACTTGAGGCAGTGTGTAACGTCTGTGAACTGCCACTGCCAGATCTCACTGCCGCTCACTGCCAGATCTCACTGAAATGTTATCAGACAGGATAGTCACAAGTCTATTACATGATAATCTTCTTTGGCTTTACTTATAGTAATTTTACTTTACAATCATTCTGTCCTTGCTGTAATAGCTCTACAAGCACTGACTTCCTGATCAACTTGTAAAAGACTTGTGTTTATACAGTGCATCCAATCAGAGGAGGCAGAACTGCAAGGAGAGGGAAGGAGCAGCAGCCTGGACCAATGAATAGCCACTACCAGGAGGTGTATTTTAGTCTCCCTCGTGTGCCTGTGCATCTGAAAAGTTGTCACAGATCATAGCTCTGCCCAGATGGAGCTGAACTAATAATCTAGCCAAGCATCCAGATCTGCCGGAAAAAAAAATATTTAGTACTACCCATAGGATCAGCCAATAATCTAATAACAAAAAATATCAATAATTAAAACTATGTATTTTTATAGAAAACCAGAGAAAAATATAAATAACATACAGATCCCTAACTCAGACAAAAGACATGAGAGGGGTAATAAATTATATAGCCTATATATAACAAGGTCAAAGCCAACTATTTCACATGATTATATCAGGTGCCAGCACCGAGTCTGCAACTATTCATTAACCAATGCTAATTCATTATGTTAGTAATAAATATAGTAAGCAATCATTATATAAGATATTAGGTTTTATTCTGAACAAATGCTTCTTAAAAATATAGATGAAATTTCAACCAAGGATGAGTTGCCAGATAATGACCCTGCTGGCGTCTCTCCACTAGAATGGCAGCTTCCTGCCTATGTGTGACTAGGGAGAGACCTGTCAGTCTTGCTGAGTGGGAGGGGAGAAGCCATGAGAGACATGCCTCTTGGACTTTTCGTCTCATCCCCGGCCAAATCTTCAATTGCGTTTTTCAATGATAGGCTGCAGCGTGGTTTAGGCAGCATGAATCTGCAGACGGGTTCCTTTTAAGCTGTTCTGACACCATCAATCTTTTTCATTTTCCTTTGGTTAATTGTGACAATTTAATAGCATAATAAAATATAATGATGTCTTGTATAGATCTATCCATCAAAAATTAAATAATTGTAGCAGACAGCTAAACAAAAGTGATTTTACCACGGACACTCTGGAGTCTTGTGCTGCCCAGAATTATGGAAGGACCTTTCATTTTATCTATTGAAAATGGACTTTCTTAAATGACAGAGATGGTTTTACACAGCATATAAATATGTATATTTTCTGCAATATAATGAAACAATTTTATAGCTAATTCTGTGGGCCAGCATTATTCAAGACAATCAGTTTCTGCTGAATCAAATGAAAAAGGAGGTGAGACTGCACTCCATGAATAGTCCCACTACCCAAACCCTCTATTAGGCTACTTTCACACTAGCATCGTTTGACGCACGTCGCAATGCGCCATTTTGGAGAAAAAACGCATCCTGCAAAGTTGCCCGCAGGATGCGTTTTTTCTCCATACACTTGCATTAGCGACGCATTGCGACGGATTGCCACACATCGCATCCGTCATGCGACGGATGCGTTGTGTTTTGGCGGACCATCGGCACAAAAAAAGTTCCATGTAACGTTTTTTTGTGCGTCGTGTCTGCCGTTCTCGACTGAAACTCCGCCCCCTCCTCCCCGGAACTCACAATGGGGCAGCGGATGCGTTGTAAAACTGCATCCGCTGCCCCCATTGTGCTACACTAACACACTGTCCGTCGGTACGTCGGGCCGACGGTTTGTGATGGCCCGTACCGACGGACTAGTGTGAAAGTAGCCTTAGCTGCCTCATCACTTATTGCCCAACTTTGTCCTTATGTGGCACTTACAATTTTTTTTATTCCCCATGCAGTACGTATATGCTGATTATGAACCTTATTAAGAAAAACCTTCCTTATTATAGGCAAGCTTTCCTTAGCATCTTTAAAGACCTGTCCCTAGGCAAAAAGTGAACAGTTTTTGCTCTTATTTTATTTCCACTGCTCTACTGAGTATTACAGGTAATTTTTTTCTTATAAATCCACCAAATAGTTCCAGAGAAATGGACCCTTTATTTAGTGGTAATTTTTATTTTCTTTACCAGCGACATGTTGTTCACAGTGTAATAATGTAGAGCAGCCTATGACATGCTCCTAGAGAATATTGCAACCAACCCCCTTAGTAAATATAAAAATTAGCACTAAATAAAAAGGCCCATATTTTTTGGAACTGTATGATAGTTTTCAGAATAGCAAAAAAAATGCAATAATCAGGGGAGCAATTGCAAACTAGAGCAAAAACTGGTTACTTTTTACCTGTTGACAAGTCTTTTTTAAAGAGATTGTCCACCTTTAATGATATTTTTTTACTTGTAAATGCATGTATTTTGGGCCCTTTATCATTTTTATAATTGAGTGTCATTATAAATATAGCACTATTTTTGTTCTGTAGCCTTTGTATTGTATTGTCTATTGCTTGCTGCAGAATGGGTAAAATTGAGTATCTGTAAGTGAGCTCATTATCATAGTCCAATGAGAAAGTTACTAACTCTTTCATCTATCTTTTTTACCTCATATTAGCTAATATATTATGCAGACAAGCATCTAGCAGAATCTTGGATACGAGGTGCTGACAAGGTTAATAGGACCAATGTATCGGTTCAGGTTTGTTACAAATGCTTAGATAAGATGGCAGAACTAACCCTTCCCACCCTCCAATCCAGGAGGTGCAGCTGGTTTGAAAAGTCAGCTGAGCTGTTCATTCCTGGTCTAGGAGTAAAGGTGCAAACACCTCTGGTAGTTGGTCCTGTGTATATAAGGTGGAGGACCTGTGTATGTTGCTTAGACTCTGCAATAGGACGAGTATTGGACTTTGAATATTGAGCTGAACCGCCCTGTTTCTCATACTCCTTGACAGACTCTTTGGTTATTACTTTCTGCCGGAATTATATAGAGTTACTAAACCTTTCCGTTTGGACAAGAAACTGTGTGCCTGTGTGAACTCTGCCAACTACCAATGAGCTAAAACCCTACAATGACCACAAACCACATCAAATGTTGAATATGCAGGAATACATCTTGTAAAAGCAAAAGTAAAATGGTAAAAAAAAAATGTTAATGAAACCAGAAAGAAAAAAAAAACAGCCCCAAACACAAAGGCGGACAATTACACATCAGGATCAGGATCCTTTGGAAAGTGAAAATCAGGATAGTCAAACAAAACCATTTTTTTGCATTACTTAACACTTAAAATTATATTGATACAATATAATAATGCTCTAGTATTTGGACTATAAATCTTCCAGTTTATTTTTATATCTGTTTCATGGCTTCCGTTTTTGCAAAAACCATAATGGATAAGGTGTTTTTTAGATTTAAATTTTTTACTTTTGGCAGTTGCTAACATATTAAATCCACAGGTACTCGGCAGTGAAGGAATTTTCTATTTAGAGACTATCCACAACAGCAGATTGCTAAGGATTACTATAACAAGTGGTTCGGCAATGCGGAGCTTATGTACAGTGACATCCATCACAATGGTGAAGGCACATTCACCATTTCGACATCCATCACTGAACCGAGATTTCTTAACCACTGTCCTGGTAATCCTCAGCTATTTGAATCAAGAATGGTTAAAATAACTGATTGAAACATGAAATATGATTTTGTTGACTGTAAACAATAAATTCACATCACAAATTGTTAGAATGCCAAGTGTTTCTCTTTTTTTTTTAAGTTCGAAGAGTGATATATCTGTACATAAGGATTTAACAATGTGTATTGTCACCATGTATAAATTTCTTAAAGCGAACTTGTCAGCAGGATTTTTCTAAGTAAACTACAAACATTGTCTGGTTCACAGCATTAAACTAACTTAAATGATACCTGGGGTGAAGAAATCTGCCTTGTGGTTCTTGTGTAATCAGTGTTAGAAGTTTTCAGTCAATGATATGCCCGTCACAGCCCAGTATCCAGCTCGCGTTTTCCCTCTTCCCTCTGCTTTTCATTGGCCACAAGCACGTGAAACTCTGCAAGTAGCCCAGTCACTCAGGGGGGAAGGTGTCACTAGGTAACGCCTCTGTATTCCCGGAATTTAATGTGACATCAGTGGATGTCAGTGATGGCTGCAGCCGGGGTCACATTATGCCCAGTGAGCGGTCAGCGATAGCGCCATTCACAAGCAAGAATGGCAACAAGAAGTATTTACAAAAATACTTCCTGCCACTGTTTAAATCAATGTGGGCATTATTTATTGCAATGGACAATCTCTTTAACCAGTTCAATGCTAGGCCATTTACTCCAGGTCCAGATCAGCCCATTTTCAGGCTTTTTCGCACATATCATTTAGAGAAATGTATATTCTTTTCTTGTTTGGATTTAATATTCAAATATTTGTGCCACTTTTTCATGATATATAGGGCAAAATGTTTATGTCACTGTCACATTCTGGTTTTTTTTATCTGAATTGGTCAAAATCTTGGCATGAGAAAATAAGGAAAATAAGTGTCTGTTTTTCCCATTTTTTTCATGACCCCCTAGGACAGATAAAATATATTTCAAAATGTGGTCCCCATTCTGTCATAATCATTTTTATATATTGTTGTGTTTGTTTTTTTTACGGGGAGTGGCGCTAGTAATAGCAATTTGGATTGACAATGATATTTTTATAAATTTTGTAATTGATTTATTGAATTATTTGTTTTTTATTTTACACATTGCCCCGCGTAAGGTCATAAAAAACGTTTGGGTGGTTGATATTAAAAAAAATTAACTACATACAGTTGAAACCAGAAGGTCACATACACTTTATAAAAAGACACATTGTTAGGTGTTGAGTTCCCACCGCTGCACAGGGGGAATCTCGAACCATGTCCGTTGCGGTCTCTCATTTTTCTCCAGCTGCAGTGGAACCTGCTTAGTGGAGACGTCAGTCCCAGCGCCTGGCTCAAGCTAATACTGTGCTAATAGTTACTGCTGCCTTTCCAGGCTCTGACTTTGTAGCCAGCACTGATCAGCAGCAAGCAGACCTTTCTGGGACTAAGTCCTGCTTTTCCCATTCTGAGCATGCCCACGGGACGACCTCCCATTGGAGGTCGGGGGTCACATGCTCAGGTCCTGTTGCGGCTCCTTTTGGACCATCAGGATGGTCCCGGAGCGCTACTGCTATAAAAGGTTTGCATGGCCGCTTGGCCATGCGCTAGTGTAAACTTATTTACTTGTGTGTGTATAGATCAATGCCTGTCGATGGATGAAAGCTCCAAATCATTCCCATCCCTAGTGTTGTTGCCTGCTCGCGAATGGCAGAAGCTACCTAGCGCCAGACAGTGCTACTCTGCACATCCAGCACACGATAGCGTCTCTCAGCAGCAACCGCCAGTGCGGCGCCGTGCGCTTAGTGCGTATTCCTGGCCCTGGTTAGGGTGGTTAGTGGCACTTGCCAGGGTGGCATTGTACTCACTCTTGTGCGATAAATTATTATTATTAGTTCAGTTCTATCCCTGACACCACAGTAATGGTGTCGAGCGTAAGAAGTCTAGAGGAACTCTTTCCCCGTGTCTTGGGACAGAGTTCTGTGACACTTTACTTGCGCTCTCTGTGCGGTATCGCGGCCCTGTGACGCAACAGTGTTCGCTTCCTTCATACCGGGTGAAGCGAACCAGTGTGTGTATTCACATTATACTGCCATCTAGTCCGCCATTACCAAGCAGCAGGTGTCCATTCTGCACGGTGGACCCCGGACTGCGGATGCACCTCATATCCTCTCTAATTATTATTTGGTGCGTTCAGCCAGTCCTAACACACATATGCATGTTTTTCTCAATATCTGACATGAAATAAGAAAAAAACTTTCCTGTTTTAGATCAATTAGGATTACCATAATTATTAATATTTGCCAAATGCCATAAAAATGAGAGAGGTATTGTCATTTTTTATCACTTACTGCAAAGTCAAAAGTTTACATGCATTTCATTAGTATTTGGTTGCATTGCCCTTAAACTGAATGACTTGAGTCAAACATTTGGGATATGCTTCCACAAGCTTCTCACAATAGTTGATTGGAATTTGGGACCATTCCTCCTGACAAAACTGGTGTAACTGATCCAGATTTGTATGTCACCTTGCTCGAAATTGCCTTTTTAGCTTTGACCATACATTTCCAATAGGATTAAGATCAGGGCTTTGTGATGGCCACTCCAAAACATTGACTTTGCTATCCTTAAGCCACTTTGTTACCATTTTGACAGTATGCTTCGGATCATTGTCCATTTGGAAGACCCATTTCCTCTCAAACTTTAATTTTCTTGATGATGTCTTGAGATGTTGCTTTAGTATTGCCACATAATCTTGTTTTTTCATGATGCCATCTATTTTGTGAAGTGCACCAGTCTCTTCTGCAGCAAAACAACCCTACAACATGATGCTGCCACCCCCGTGTTTCACAGTTAGGCTTCCAAGCTTCTCCCTTTTTCCTTCTAACGTAACTATAGTCAGTATGCCCAAAAAGTTACATTTTAGTTTCATCAGACCACAGAATATGTTTCCAAAAATTAAGGTCTTTGTTCCTCTGTGCATTTTCAAACATTAATCTGGCTTTTTTATGTTTCTTCTGGAGTAATGAATTGTTCCTGGCAGTGTGGCCTTTCAGACCATGTTGATGCAGTACTCGTTTCACTGTAGATACAGATACAATTTTACCAGCTTCCACCATCATCTTTGCTAGGTCCTTTGCTTTTTGTCCTTGGGTTGGTATGCCCAAGTCACATGAAAGCATGTTCATCTCTGGGACACAGAACCCGTCTCCTTCCTGAGTGGTATGATGACTGGACATTCACATTTTGTTTGTACTTGCATATAATTGTTTGTACAGATGAACAAGACACCTTCAGGTATCTTGAAATTGCACCGAAGGACAAGCCATACTTGTGCAAGTGACAATTCTCTTCCTGATATCTTGGCTGATTTCTTGAGACTTTCCCGTGAAGCTACACAAAGAAGCAGTGTGTTTCAGGTGTGCATTAAAATACATGTTTCTAATACTCAGATGAAACTCAGAAGCTTCAAAACACACGGCATCACCTTATGGGCAGTCCAGAATTTTTTAAATGTATAGTAATCTTAGTGTATGTAAACTTTTGATTTTTCAGGAACTAATAAAAATGCCTTAAAACATTCTCTCTCTCTTATTATTGTTATGACATTTGGAAAATATTAATAATTATGGTAATCCTAATTGACTTAAAATGGGAAAGGTTTATTCTGATTTCATCATATCAGATATTGTGAAAAACATGCATGTGTGTCTTTTTATATAGTAAATGCAAACTTCTGGTTTCAACTGTAGACATACAAAAGATAATTAATTTTGGATATATATGGGGTTAATGTTTTTAATTTGATTGTGACTAAAGTATAAATATCTTAATATATAAGTGTTTTTCCTATAACCACTTTGATAACACCCTATTAATTGATAGTCTGTAACCCACAACCCCCACTATTTTAAGAAGGCTTTGCAGATATCCATCTGAGTGCAGCAGAGGTGAATATGTGCAGCTCTGCTCCATTTATTCTCTACGGAAATGCCAGTGATAGCCTCTACTATATTCATATGGTTTCATCAGAGCTACGTTCTTGGGGTTGTGGGGATCCAAGAGGTCAAAATCCCCAGTGATCAGTAAGTTATCACCTATTCTATGGATATGGCATAAGCTACTTGGTACACTCTTTAACCCCTTTCTGACATCTGACGTACTATCCCGTCGAGGTGGGGTGGGCCCGTATGACCACCGACGGGATAGTACGTCATATGCAATCGGCCGCGCTCACGGGGGGAGCGCGGCCGATAGCGGCCGGGTGTCAGCTGCCTATCGCAGCTGACATCCGGCACTATGTGCCAGGAGCAGTCACGGACCGCCCCCAGCACATTAACCCCGGCACACCGTGATCAAACATGATCGCGGTGTACCGGCGGTACAGGGAAGCATCACGCAGGGAGGGGGCTCCCTGCGTGCTTCCCTGAGACGATCGGTACAAGGTGATGTACTCACCTTGTACCGAGCGTCTTCTCCCTGCAGGCCCCGGATCCAAAATGGCCGCGGGGCTGCATCCGGGTCCTGCAGGGAGTACTTCCGGGTCAGGGTCCGGAGCCGGCTGCAGAGCAGCCAGCTCAGATGAAAGTAAGATCGCCCATCTGACAGAGTGCTGTGCAAACTGTCAGATGGGCGATCTGTGATGTCCCCCCGGGACAAAGTAAAAAAGTTAAAAAAAAAAATTCCACAAGTGTAAAAAAAAAAAAAAAAAATTCCTAAATAAAGAAAAAAAAATAACTATATTATTCCCATAAATACATTTCTTTATCTAAAAAAACAAAAAAAAACAATAAAAGTACACATATTTAGTATCGCCGCGTCCGTAATGACCCAACCTATAAAACTGTCCCACTAGTTAACCCCTTCAGTGAAAACCGTAAGAAAAAAAAAAAAAAACGAGCCAAAAAACAACGCTTTATTATCATACCGCCGAACAAAAAGTGGAATAACACGCGATCAAAAAGACGGATATGAATAACCATGGTACCGCTGAAAACGTCATCTTGTCCCGCAAAAAACGAGCTGCCAAACAGCATCATAAGCAAAAAAAAAAAAAGTTATAGTCCTCAGAATAAAGCGATGCCAAAATAATTATTTTTTCTATAAAATAGCTTTTATCGTATAAAAGCGCCAAAACATAAAAAAATGATATAAATGAGATATCGCTGTAATCGTACTGACCCGAAGAATTAAACTGCTTTATTAATTTTACCAAATGTGGAACGGTATAAACGCCTCCCCCAAAAGAAATTCAAGAATAGCTGGTTTTTGGTCATTCTGCCTCACAAAAAATCAAAACAAAAAGTGATCAAAAACTGTCACGTGTCCGAAAATGTTACCAATAAAAACGTTAACTCGTCCCGCAAAAAACAAGACCTCACATTACTCTGTGGACCAAAATATGGAAAAATTATAGGTCTCAAAATGTGGTAACGCAAAAAATATTTTTTGCAATAAAAAGCGTCTTTCAGTGTGTGACGGCTGCCAATCATAAAAATCCGCTAAAAAACTCACTATAAAAGTAAATCAAACCCCCCTTCATCACCCCCTTAGTTAGCGAAAAATAAAAAAATTTAAAAAATGTATTTATTTCCATTTTCCCATTAGGGCTAGGGTTAGGGCTAGGGTTAGGGTTAGGGCTAGGGTTAGGGTTAGGGCTAGGGTTAGGGTTAGAGCTAGGGTTAGGGTTAGGGTTAGAGCTAGGGTTAGGGTTAGGGCTAGGGTTAGGGTTAGGGCTAGGGTTGGGGCTAGGGTTGGGGCTAAAGTTAGGGTTAGGGTTGTGGCTAAAGTTAGGGTTAGGGTTGGGGCTAAAGTTAGGGTTAGGGTTTGGATTACATTTACGGTTGGGATTCGGGTTGGGATTAGAGTTAGGGGTGTGTCAGGGTTAGGGGTGTGATTAGGGTTACCGTTGTGATTAGGGTTAGGGGTGTCTTTGGATTAGGGTTTCAGGTAGAATTGGGGGGTTTCCACTGTTTAGGCACATCAGGGGCTCTCCAAACGCGACATGGCGTCCGATCTCAATTCCAGCCAATTCTGCGTTGAAAAAGTAAAACAGTGCTCCTTCCCTTCCGAGCTCTCCCGTGCGCCCAAACAGGGGTTTACCCCAACATATGGGGTATCAGAGTACTCGAGACAAATTGCACAACAACTTTTGGGGTCGAAGTTCTCTTGTTATCCTTGGGAAAATAAAAATTTGGGGGGCTAAAAATCATTTTTGTGGGAAAAAAAAGATTTTTTATTTTCACGGCTCTGCGTTGTAAACTGTAGTGAAACACTTGGGGGTTCAAAGTTCTCACACCACATCTAGATAAGTTCCTTCGGAGGTCTAGTTTACAATATGGGGTCACTTGTGGGGGGTTTCTACTGTTTGGGTACATCAGGGGCTCTGCAAATGCAAAGTGACGCCTGCAGACCAATCCATCTAAGTCTGCATTCCAAATGGCGCTCCTTCCCTTCCGAGCTCTGCCAGGTGCCCAAACAGTGGTTCCCCCCCACATATGGGGTATCAGCGTACTCAGGACAAATTGGACAACAACTTTTAGGGTCCAATTTATCCTGTTACCCTTGGGAAAATACAAAACTGGGGGCTAAAAAATAATTTTAGTGAAAAAAAAAAGAATTTTTATTTTCACGGCTCTGCGTTATAAACTGTAGTGAAACACTTGGGGGTTCAAAGCTCTCAAAACACATCTAGATAAATTCCTTAGGGGGTCTACTTTCCAAAATGGTGTCACTTGTGGGGAGTTTCAATGTTTAGGCACATCAGGGGCTCTCCAAACGCAACATGGCGTCCCATCTTAATTCCAGTCAATTTTGCATTGAAAAGTAAAATGGCGCTCCTTCCCTTCCGAGCTCTGCTATGCGCCCAAACAGTGGTTTACCCCCACATATGGGATATCGTCGTACTCAGGACAAATTGCACAACAACTTTTGTGGTCTAATTTCTTCTCTTACCTTTGGGAAAATAAAAAATTGGGGGCAAAAAGATCACTTTTGTGAAAAAATATGATTTTTTATTTTTACGGCTCTGCATTATAAACTTCTGTGAAGCACTTGTTGGGTCAAAGTACTCACCAAACATCTAGATAAGTTCCTTAAGGGGTCTACTTTCCAAAATGGTGTCACTTGTGGGGGGTTTCAATGTTTAGGCACATCAGGGGCTCTCCAAACGCAACATGGCGTCCCATCTCAATTCCAGTCAATTTTGCATTGAAAAGTAAAATGGCGCTCCTTTCCTTCCGAGCTCTGCCATGCGCCCAAACAGTGGTTTACCCCCACATATTGGGTATCAGCATACTCAGGACAAATTGTACAACAACTTTTGGGGTCCATTTTATCCTGTTACCCTTGGTAAAATAAAACAAATTGGAGCAGAAATAAATTTTGTGTGAAAAAAAGTTAAATGTTCATTTTTATTTAAACATTTCAAAAATTCCTGTGAAACACCTGAAGGGTTAATAAACTTATTGAATGTGGTTTTGAGCACCTTGAGGGGTGCAGTTTTTAGAATGGTGTCACAGTTGGGTATTTTCTATCATATAGACCCCTCAAAATGACTTAAAATGAGATGTGGTCCCTAAAAAAAAATGGTGTTGTAAAAATGAGAAATTTCTGGTCAACTTTTAACCCTTATAACTCCCTAACAAAAAAAATGTTGGTTCCAAAATTGTGCTGATGTAAAGTAGACATGTGGGGAATGTTCCTTATTAAGTATTTTGCGTGACATATCTCTGTGATTTAAGGGCATAAAAATTCAAAGTTGGAAAATTGCTAAATTTTCTAAATTTTCGCCAAATTTCCATTTTTTTCACAAATAAACGCAAGTTATATCGAATAAATTTTACCACTAACATGAAGTACAATATGTCTCGAGAAAACAATGTCTGAATCGCCAAGATCTGTTGAAGAGTTCCAGAGTTATAACCTCATAAAGGGATAGTGGTCAGAATTGTAAAAATTGGCCTGGTCATTAACCTGCAAACCACCCTTGGGGGTGAAGGTGTTAATATATTCCTTGCACATGTTATATCTGTATATTTCACAAAGTACTCAACACATCTATAATGTTCTGGTGTTTAGTATTTTATTTTCCATTTATATGTTCTTTTGGTTTCCTAACTTTATTTTTTTCCGCACTAGAATATTTTGCAAGTGTCATGCATGCTATAAACCTCCACACTTAATGGAAATCTGCCAGTAAAATCAACCACCTGAAGCTGCATATTTGGGAATGCAAGTACTTGAAAGCTAAACCCTTCAACATATTTATATCTACTCTTGTTACTACGTCCCTGAGAAATCAGCATTTTAATTCATATGCATTTGAGGTGTTAAGTGCTCTTGGCAATGCGATAGCACTTCCCGTCACTGAGCCTTCTGAGCTCCCTGTCTAGCACCAGCCACTTTAGCTTAATTGATAGTTTACTGTTTAAATTCCCTGTCTGGTGCCTGACATAACACAGATAGTAAGCTATCAATAAACCTAAAGAGGCTATGCTGGAAAACATCTTCGGGAGGCAAAGGCTCAGGAAGTGCTCTGCCTCACCCAGAGCACTTATCATCTTATTTGTATGCAAATTTGAACACTATTTTCTCAGGAATGCAGCAACACATTCATTTCAACTTGCAATTATTGCGCTGGGTATTATAGAAATATCTATACTTTATCAAATTATATGAGAGAGCAGACTGATGGTCTTGTATACAAAACTACATATTCTACTTAGAAAGTTTTTTTGAAACAATGTGAAAACTTTTGATTTTTTAATATTTGCTTTATTTTTTTTATCATTTCTCAAATTATTCATACTTGATAACATGCATATAGCAACTATTTATGAATTACGTAAAAATTAGCATCTCAACCTGTAATTAAATACTTGGCTATTGTGTGCCTAGAAGGCCAAAGTAAATAGAAATTGATATGATGATACAGTGAAGTTAATTGAAATTTAGTCAATCTGAAGTGGAAATGGTCCATGTAAACTTCAATAATAATTTTCATAGAATTAAACATATTTGATGAAATGGATGTGAGTGTTCAGTACCAGAGGGAGTCTCTTTATCAAGGGTATTGTAGAATAAACCGATTTTCATCTGTGTACTTATAGATCAAAGCTTTGTAACTTGTAGTCTGTAGTGTTTTACTATAATTGCAGACTAGTACTGTATTATAATTGCTCTTTTAGATTTATGTTCCTAGCCTGTGTATATGACCATTTCAGGCATGATGACCATGCAGCACTTGCGGTGGTCCTGAAAACTACTGCAAGAAAATACTGTAATTTAAGATCAGATTTAAAAGTGGAAACGTTGAAGTACTATTAAGTTGCATGACAATTAGTGCTTTGCTCACACTACAAATGTCTGTGAATTACTATAGTAAGTACAAAATACAGGAAATTTAAAAGCAGCATGGAATGTCTAACAATCATGTCGATTTCATGAAGCTGTACATTAGCTGATATAAAATGTCCAGCACAAATATCTTTTACACTGCCAGTTTTTCAAGGTGGGGTAGTATGAGAGGCCCATCATCCAGAAACTATTTCATTTTAAGTGCAATGCACAAAGACGCACAAGGACTGCCTGACATTATCCAAGGAACATGAAGCCTTAATCGCTGCCATTTGCTTTTTGTTAATATTCTGAATTCATACTTGTTGGGCAGGCAGCCTTATTCTAGAAGTCATTAGGTTTATTCATTAGTTTTTTTTTCCAGTAGATTGATCATTATAGATGAAAAACATGATACACAATCACATCAGTAGAATCCTACCTGCCGGATTCCTGGTGTCTCATATGGTTTACAGGCCTGAAGTGACATCATCATTGTGGTGTGACGTATAGAGGAAGAAGAGCATGGCCTTGCAAAATGGAAAGAAATTCCGGCACTCACATGTAGAATAATTACTTTTGCACAAAAAAATAAAAAACATTGATAAAAGCCTGGAATGGGCTGAAAAATCTGATTGGTTGGATTTCATTGGATTAAATAAGCAATTTTTTTCTACAAGTGAGGGCCGGAATTTCTTTCCGATTTGCTGTTTCTTTCCACGTGCATCAAGATCACAGGGAGTTCAGACCAGCTTCTTGTTATACTAATCAGAGAAGTCATTGAGAATGCCGGCAGGTAGGAGACAGTTCACAGGGTTCCTGTCCGGCGGCTGTAGAAAGCTGACATGGCCATTGAATCAACATCCTGAAAATTGATTCAATCATCTCTAATGACAGTTCTAAACCTTAACTTTTAGTAATACTAAATACAATCTTTTGGCTAATTCTCTAAAAGTTCATCTCTCCAAAATGAGGATATCAATTAGGTTTTTATTATGTATTTATGACTTTTATGATATTTTTGTTTAAGAATACAAACCAATAGCCGTAAAAACTTTGCCTAAAATTTTACATAATGAGAATGTACAGATCATATATTACTACAGTAGCCAGTTTTTCATTTCCACTGTGGCAGTCTCTGATAAGTTCTTGAACTAGTAGCTTAACCCCTTCATGACCTTGGGATTTTCCGTTTTTCTGAGTTCGTTTTTCGCTCCCCTCATTCCCAGAGCCATAGCTTTTTTGTTTTTCCGTCAATATGGACATTTGAGGGCTTATTTTTTGAGGAACGAGTTTTACTTTTGAGCGACATAATTGGTTTTACCATGTTGTGTACTATAAAGTGGAAACAAAATTCCAAGTGCGGTGAAATTGCAAAAAAAGTGCAATCCCACACATGGTTTTTGTTTGGCTTTTTGCTAGGTTCATTTTGATTCTCCAGGTCATTACGAGGTCATAGACACCAAACATGTCTAGGTTCTTTTTTTAACTAAAAAAAAATCCAAAACTTTGCTAAAAAAAAAAAAGAAATTGTGCCATTTTCCAATACCCGTAGTGTCTCCATTTTTCATGATCTGGGGTAGGGTGAGGGCTTATTTTTTGGCATGGGGAGCTGACATTTTTAATTATACCATTTTGGTGCAGATACATTCTTTTGATCGCCCATTATTGCATTTAATGCAATGTCGAAAAAAAAGTAATTCGGAATTTTCGAATTTTATTGCAGACAGAAGGAGGTTTACACTCAAAATCTCACGATACATGGCCCCATTCATTCTTTCATGTACACAGATCAGTTGTCGTGGTCCCTTTGCAGAGAAACAGCCCCAAAGCATGATGTTGCCACTCCCATGCTTCACAGTAGGTATTGTGTTCTTTGGATGCAACTCAGCATTCTGTCTCCTCCAAACACGACCAGTTTTGTTTCTACCAAACAGTTCTACTTTGGTTTCATCAGATCATATGACATTCTCCCAATACTCTTCTGGATAATCCAAATGCTCTATAGCAAACTTCAGACGGGTCCAGACCTGTACTGGCTTAATCAGGGGGACACGTCTGGCACTGCAGGATCTGAGTCCCTGGTGTGTAGTGTGTTACTGATGGTAGTCTTTGTTATGGTGGTCCCAGCTCTATGCAGGTCATACACTAGGTCCCCCGTGTGGTTCTGGGATTTTTGCTCACTGTTCTTGTGCTCATTTTGACCCCACAGGTGAGATATTGCATGGAGCCCCAGATCGAGGGAGATTATCAGTGGTCTTGTATGTCTTCCATTTTCTTATTATTGCTCTCACAGTTGATTTCATCATACCAAGCTGCTTGCCTATTGCAGATTCAGTCTTCCAAGCCTGGTGCAGGGCTACAATTTTGCTTTTGGTGTCCTTCGACAGCTCTTTGGTCTTCACCATAGTGGAGTTTGGAGTGTGACTGTTTGAGGTTGTGGAAAAAGAAGAAGGCTAGCACTCAACTTCTGTGGAGGTGACGGTGCTAGTGAACGGAGCCAGTAGTCCCATCGATAATAAAATATATAATCACTGCACTCGTATAGGAGAAAGTTTGCTTCAAGTGGATAATTTATTGGTGACAAGTGAGGCGACAGGAAAAAATTTAACGTTTCGGCCAATCAGTGGCCTTGTTCACAATGTCGCCTTTCGTAAGTTCTTTTCTAGAATTTGAACATGTAGTATTGTTAAGGTAGATAAATACGAGGGTGTACACATACAATTATTGGTATTTGGTTTTGAAAAAAGGACACGTCCTTGTTTAAATGGAGTTACTGTGCTGGTCGACGTTAGTGATTGTTAAGTGTCGAGTTCCCGCCTCTGCACAGGGGAATCTCGAATCATCTCCTCTGCAGTCTCCCATTCCACTCCAGCTGCAGTGGAGCCTGCTCAGTGGAGATGTCAGTCCCAGCATCTGACTCAGGCTGATACTGGGCGACTGGTTACTACAGATCTTCCAGGCACTGCCTTTGTAACGAAGTAAGGAAGGCGTTCCAGCTCCATAAAATTCAAATGCTTTATTTCTCCATTAAAAATAGGTGTAGTACAAACAGTCCTTGCCTTAGCGCAAAAGTCCAAGTACAGAGTACATGCGACGCGTTTCTATCGTACCCGATCTTAGTCAATGCATGATTTTCTGAGATTTGCAATGATTGTTATCTAGTGTTCATGGACCAATCCAGTGATCAATGCTGGTCACATGATTATTACCACAGGTCCTGAACACATGAACTTCGCCGCAGCTGCGGAAATTGCACACAAGTGTGGTTAAAATACTGAATGACATATCATAAATATACATACAAAACAATCAACAGTGCAAAGATTAATACAAAGATAAATTCACTGCCTTTGTAGCTAGCGCTGATCAGCAGCGAACAGATCTTTCTGGGACTAAAGGCCCCGTCTCACATAGCGAGATCGCTAGCGAGATCGCTGCTGAGTCACAAGTTTTGTGACGCAACAGCGACCTCAGTAGCGATCTCGCTATGTGTGACACGTACCAGCGACCAGGCCCCTGCTGTGAGATCGCTGGTCGTGTCGGAATGGCCTGGACCTTTTTTTGGTCGTTGAGGTCCCGCTGACATCGCTGAATTGGTGTGTGTGACACCGATCCAGCGATGTCTTCACTGGTAACCAGGGTAAACATCGGGTTACTAAGCGCAGGGCCGCGCTTAGTAACCCGATGTTTACCCTGGTTACCAAAAAAAACAAACAGTACATACTCGCCTTTCGGTGTCCAGGTCCCTCGCCGTCTGCTTCCTGCTCTGACTGAGTGCGGCCGTACAGTGAGAGCAGAGCACAGCACCGCTGACGTCACCGCTGCGCTCTGCTCTCACTGTACGGCGGCACTCAGTCAGAGCAGGAAGCAGACGGCAAGGGACCTGACGGACATCAGATGGTGAGTATGTACTGTTTGTTTTTTTTGGTAACCAGGGTAAACATCGGGTTACTAAGCGCGGCCCTGCGCTTAGTAACCCGATGTTTACCCTGGTTACCCGGGTGCTGCAGGGGGACTTCGGCATCGTTGAAGACAGTTTCAACGATGCCGAAGTCGTTCCCCTGATCGTTGGTCACTGGGGAGAGCGGTCTGTGTGACAGCTCCCCAGCGACCACACAACGACTTACCAACGATCACGGCCAGGTCGTATCGCTGGTCGTGATCGTTGGTAAATCGCTATGTGAGACGGGGCCATTAGTCCTGCTTTTCCCATACTGGGCATGCCCCCGGGACGACCTCCCATTGGAGGTTGGGGTCACATGCGCAGGTCCTGAAGCGGTTCCTGTTGGATCACTAGGAAGGTCCTTGAGTGCTAAAACTATAAAAGGTTCGCATGGCTATGCGCTAGTATCAAACCTATGTTATGAGCTCAGCACCAGTGTGGTCATGGTTGTATGTGGTCAGGGTTTGGCTGAAAAAAGCCCCTAGAATACCGGCACCTCCGGTGAGGGGGTTTTGTGTATGTGAATTCAGGGCTGGCGTATAGCCATTAGAATTCCGGCTCCACCGGAGAGGAGTTGCTTGTGTGCTATTCTGACTGCATGACCACTGTTGGCTCTATTAGACAGCTCTGATCTCCTGTGAGGATAACAGGGCACGGTGTTCTCTCTTCTTTGTGAATCTGTGAAGTAACAGAGCTCGCTTCTACCGTCATATAGTATTGCCTGTTACTAGCAGCAGGTTTCTCTCCTGCACGGTGGACCCCGGGTTGCGAACCCACCTACTGTCTTATATGTATATATTCGGTGCGTTCTGCCAACCCTAACAGTGATACAGTGGAAATGCTGATATATATATATATATATATATATATATATATATATATATATATCCAGGCAAGGAGGATTTATAGCTAAAAGAGGGTTTGGAAAAAAGTCCCATGGTGGCACAGCTGTGCCTGCAGATCAGGCAGTTTCCCTGGAGTTGCTTTCTTTGAGCCAGCCTTGGTGGCTAAATGGGAGATGCTGACACAGATGTGTCTGAGCAGAGGGAGCAGCTGCCATGCAATCCCACAGTTATTTGTTTTTTTACCATGTTCACTAAATGCTAAAACTGAAATTCCATTATGATTCTCTAGGTCATTACGAGTTCATAGACACCAAACATCTATCATTTCTTCCAAAGTTTGTTAAAAAAGGTGCATTTTCCCGATACTCGCAGCATCTCCATTTTTCGTGATCTCACTTTGGGTGAGGGCTTATATTTTGCGTGCCGATCAGATGTTTTTAATGCTACCATTTTGATGCGGATACAATCTCTTGACCGCCCATTATTGCATTTTAACGCAATGTAACGGTGACCAAAAAAACTTAATTCTAGCCTTTTGACTTTTTTCCCATTACACCATTTAGCGATCTGGTTAATTCTTTTTTTTATCTTGATAGATCGGGTGATTTTGAATGCGGCATTACCAAATATTGGCGTGTTTGTTTTTATTGTGTTATTTTGAATGAGGCGAAAGGGGGGGTAATTTGAACTTTTATTTTTTTAATATATTTTGAAAAACTTTTTTTTTACTTTTGGCATGCTTTAAAGGTCTCCATGGGAGACTAGAAGCTGTCATAATCCGATCGGCCCTGCTACATACAGGCGATGATCAGATCACTTGTATGTAGATGTTGCTCACTTGCTATGAGCACCGACCACCAGATGGCGCTCATAGCAATCCGGCAGTGACAACCAAAAAGGTCTGATGGAGACCTCTGGTTGTCATGTCAACCCATCGGTGACCTGCGATCAAGTGACAGGGTCATCGATGGACGAGATTTTCATTAGCTGGAAGCGAGTGTTAAATGCCGCTGTCAGAGATTGACAGCAGAATTGAAATAGTTAACAGCCATGGGTGGATCACAATTCCACCCGCACCAGTTAGATCATGTGACGGGGTCACCGATGGGTGGGATTTCCAGCATGCTTGACAGAAGCACGTGTTAAATGCCGCTGTCAGAGATTGACAGCGGTATTGAACTAATTAATAGCAGCAAGTGCTAGAGGCACATGTCAGCTGTTCAAAACAGCTGAAATGTGCCGGAAAAGATGTGGGCTCATAGCTGGAGCCCACATCAAAGGGAGGGAGTCCGACATCAGTGTACTATTACGCCCGATGTCGGAAAGAGGTTAAATGGTATATCCAGGACTTTATAAGAAACAAAAATGTGCCTAAGCACTAACAGTTAGGCAATGAGGATCCAGCTGTCAATCAGAATGACGTCGGATGTCCCACCAGGTTGACAGGGCAGTGCGAAAATAATGCCTCTGCTCTGTAGACAAGACATCAGCAGAGGCTTCTGAATCCCCAGCAGGAGCGGTCTGTGACCGCTTTGTGTTGTAAAATAATGACGCCAGACACAACAAGCAGGTAAGTTGCAATTATCTGCCTGTTAGTGCTTAAGTACATTTTTTGTTTTTTATAAAGTCCCGGATATTCCCTTTAACTAAAGAATACTTATGATATATACCTTAGTTTTAGTAATGGTAGGCTTAGTCTTTTCATATACTTATGGATAGATTACAATTTATATCTGTTCCACGTTTTAACTGCCTGGAAATTAGGCTTAGCTATTCCCAAAAGAGCAACAATAATAAAAAAGGAAGCTTCTTCACATGCTCTGAATTTTCCGGTTAATTTACCACAAATAACAATATTATTTTTTTTTAAAGAGTTCTCTCAATTAGAATAAAAAAACAAACAAACAAACAAGCAAAAATAAACCCTTAACTGAACACATGGTAGATACCCATAAAAGTGGCAGCCAAGAGGGATATACAGCTATCCCAAGTTTAATAAATCCCTGAAGGCAGCATCTGTCATCATAACCTAGTTTACCATGTATCACAGACAATTGGAAAAGAAGAGTCTTTTTTGTCAATTGCAACTGAACTGCATATTTATTATACAATCTTTATGTGGAGGTGAAAAAAAATCTCACATCTCCAATTAGAAAATGAAGAATCAGTAGGATCCACATGGCAAAGATTACTTTATTAAAATAGAATTCTCCCATGAATTTGTATTATTAGCAATAGTAGATAGAAGGATATTACATGTAAACTCAGCAGAGGGAAGCTTGAGGCAATGTTTCCCTTGTGAATAATAGTATGGATAATATTTTAGTTTGTAAGCAGCTACCTCTATTGTCGTAGTGGTTTTCTACATACTTCATTAGATGTAGGTGCTCAAAATCGGTGTTGTGTGCATATTTCTAGTGAAGGACAAAAATTTATGGTTGTTCTGCAGAGATTGAATATACATAGTTAATTTGCTTGTTGTCAACCCAGTGGTACTGGCAACACGTCAAGAACATCTTTCACTGTAAACATATATCTTCATATACATATATCTTAGAAGTGTTAGAATAAACAGATTTTACCCCTCCTCCAAACAATTTGAGGACAAAATTGTTGGTACCATTCTGTTAAGAAAAACATGTAATGGTTACTGAAAACATTTGAAAATGACAAACAGTAATTTTCTACTTAAATTTACTGAACATAAATGAAAATTGGACATTGCTTTTGAATTGTGGTTCAACAGAAAAAAAATCTAAATAATGAAAATGACTTGGACAAAAATTATAGTACCCTTAGAAAATATTGAAAATAATTTGACCATAGGGACATATTAAACTAAGGTGTGTCCTGTGATTAGCATCACATATGTCTACAAACTTGTAATCAGTCTGCCAATTTGAAGAGGGAAAAGTAGGTACTGTGCTGTTTGGTATCATGGTGTGTACCCCACTAAGTATGGACCAAAATATATATGGAGAGAGTTGTCTTAGAATATTAGAAAGAAAATTATAAACAAACATGTTAAAGTTAAAGGTTTTAAGACCAATTCTAAACAGGTTGATGTTCTTGTTACTACACTTGGACATATTATTAAGATATTTAAGGTTTATGGGGTGTAACCAAACTCCCTGGATGTGACCACAAGAAGAAAATTGGTGACAAATTGAAGAGACGAATAATACAAATAGTAACCAAAAATCCCAGAACAACTTCCAAAGAGATTAGGGGTGAACTCCAAGATCAAGGGATACCAGTGTCAGATAGCACCATCCATCACTGTCTTGACCAAATGGATTTCATGGGAGATAACAAAGGAGGAAACCACCATTAAAAGCAAATATTAAAAAGCAAGGCTTCAATTTGACAACATGCATAATGACAAGCCATAAAACTTTTGAAAGAATGTCCTTTGGAAGGATGAGACAAAACTGGAGATTTTTGGCAAGTCATATCAGCTCTATGTCCATAGACAAAAAAAATGAAGCACGCAAAGAAAATAACATTGTCCCTACGGTTAAAGAAGGAGGTGACTAGGTTATGTTTTGGGCTGCTTTGCTGCACCTTGCACAGAGTTTCTTGAATATGTGCTGGGTAAGACGAAATCTCAAAACTACCAAAAACAATTCTAGAGCAAAATGTGTTGCACAGTGTCAGAAAGCTTGGTTTGATCATCTGTAGAAGGACCTGAAACATGTATTTCAGAAAAGTCAACCTTCAAACCTGAGACAGAGGGAGCAGTTTGCTCATGAGGAGTGATTCAAAATAACTGTTGGCAGGTGCAGAAGTCTTATTGAGAGTTAAAGAAATCATTTGTTTAAAGTGATTTCCTCAAAAGAATGTGCAACAAATAATAAGTTGAAGATACCAACATTTGTTTCCACATTTGTATATGTGCATGTAACTTTCAAATACAAGTCCGTTTCACCATTACAGATAAATAAGCACTTGAATTAATATGCAACTGAGGCCTGAAGATCCAAAGCCTCTGTCACTCTAGCTCTATTCCACACCCAACGTCACCTCCGCCTACTTGACTGACGTCTCCTTTGCCAGCAGTCACAAAGAATAGAGGCTGTCAGTAAAGCAGGAGGAAGTGGTGTTGAGTGGAGAATAGAGATTGAGTGACAGAGTCTTAATATCTACAAGCTCATTAGCATATAGCTACAAATGCTGATTTCTCGGGAATAGAGAAACAAACTGGCCATGTAAAGGTATTGCTGGATGTGTCTTTGAAAGCGCTACATGAGCATATAAAAAGTGAGGGGGTGAAATTCTGCTGATTGATTCCCTGTAAATCAACATTCAGTATTGAGTAATTTCTTATAGCATATGTAGTATGGTTTGAGCACTATTTTTCCAAATCCCTTGAATGATAAATTCTAAAAACCTGCCTGAAGCCACTACTGGAATTTAGTGGTTTACTACAAACTGGGGCAAATTTACTAAGCTGCTTAAAATGCGTAAACCTAGATACAACAGTCTGAAGAGGTTCTAAATTTATTCCAGGGGCACACACTGTCCAATAAAAGTTAGTTCTCTTTCTTACACCCGCTGAAGGTTGTCTGTTTGCACAAACAATTTGTGCCTGAAGATTGGCCAAATGTAAATCTGGAGTAATTTACAAATTTGAAGACTGAAAGAAGGATCCATGATGTTCTAGGCAAGTATTCATAAAAATGATCATACATGTTTAAAGCACATAAAAAACAAGAAACATTTTTGAAGCTTCCATGCATTTAGTACAGTGGTAAAGTATTTTTTTTTATCATTTGTAGAACCTTCTAGTAGTACAGATCTCTAAAACTAAATGTGTGTTTGAGACTACTCATCTGTTATTAATAGAACAAGTATAGGGAACTATATAAATCCAGCAGTTGACAAAATAAATATTTGCAAATATTGTTCACAAAGTACAGTTTTAAAATTCTTCTACTACAAGACCATCATAGTATTATTAATGAAGGCTAAGGCTGTGTGCACACTTTGCTGATTTTTCGCGTTTTTTTTGCGTTTTTTCACAATAAAAATGCTATAAAATCGCAAAAAAGCATACAATATGCATCCCATCATTGAGAATTAATTCTGCAATTTTTGTGCACATGATGCGTTTTTTTCCGCAAAAAAAATGCATTGCGGTAGAAAACGCAGCATATTCATTAATTTTGCAGGTTTTTTTGTGGATTTCCCACTATAAAATGCATTGGGAAAAAAACGCACCAAAAACGCGGCAAAAATGCATGCAGATTTCTTGCAGAAAATTTCAGGTTTTTCTCAGGAATTTTCTGCAAGAAATCCTGAACGTGTGCACATAGCCTAAGAGTTAAACAACATGGTGCTAGTAGTTCCCAACATCAAGGTAATCCACATAGTTTTCCCAACTTATATGCCACTCACTGGACTGCACAGTTCAAGTTAGAGGAACATGCTCTGTCTTCTTGGCACCTTCAAAGTCACTACACCACTATCTTTAAAGGACCTCAACTTTTCCATTGCCAAAAATGTACAACATACCTAATGTCTGTTTACAGTAGCCAAGACGGTGTCAGGTCCAGTGGGGGCAAATATAGTCATAATCCAAGTACACATAGATTACTCTCACTCATCTGACTTGCAATGCAGTTGCAGTTCATTTAACAGGGATTCATAGAAATTGGAAGTTCAATGTTGCAACACCAATCCTTTCACATAATCTGGTCTTGAACTCTGAGGAAAAGTAATTTTCCTAGACCTAGTGTTAGGGCTAGCGGAACGCACCGAGTAAAAATAGATGTTTATTATAAATGGTGCGTTCACAGCCCGGGGTCCACCGAGAGGAAACTCTCCTTCAGACCCTGGGATCCATATTCATGTAAAAAATAAAGAATTAAAATAAAGAATATGGATATACTCACCCGTCCGGCGGCCCCTGGACCTTACCGATGTAACCGGCAGCCTCCGTTCCTAAGAATGAGGAGTTTAGGACCTGCGATGACGTCGCGGCTTGTGATTGGTCATGTGGCCGGACGGGTGAGCATATCCATATTTTTTATTTTAATTCTTTATT
Organism: Ranitomeya variabilis; assembly: GCF_051348905.1. Lineage (NCBI taxonomy): Eukaryota > Metazoa > Chordata > Amphibia > Anura > Dendrobatidae > Ranitomeya > Ranitomeya variabilis. Next base: position 481,480,883 of record NC_135234.1, on the reverse strand, counting down.
TTTTACATGAATATGGATCCCAGGGCCTGAAGGAGAGTCTCCTCTCCTCCAGACCCTGGGAACCATACACTGGGAACTTCCGATTCCGATTTCCGATATCACAAAAATATCGGAACTCGGCATCGGAATTCCGATACCGCAAATATCGGCCGATACCCGATACTTGCGGTATCGGAATACTCAACACTACTGAGCACCTTCAAGACCTTCCAGGAGAACCAATGGCCTTTGCTGCAGTATCTAAGCATGTGACCCTCGATCTCCAATGAGAGATCTTACCCTGGGCATGCTCAGAAGGAGAAAAACGGGACTTAGTCCCAAAAGCGTCTGCTCGCCGCTGCCCAGCACTGGCTTTAATGGCAGAAGCTGGAAAAGCAGCAGTAACCCTTTGCACAGAGTCAGACTGAGCGAGATGCTGGGACGGACGTCTCCGCTGAGCAGACTCCACTGCGGCAGGAGAAGAATGGGAGACCACAGTGGAGATGGACCGAGATTCCCCCTGTGCAGAGGCGGGAACTCGACCCCTAACATTACCCCCCCTCCTAGGGCCCCCCCCCCCTGGACCTCGCTACGCTCGAAGGCAGCAATAAGCTGCGGAGCCCAAATGTGCTCAGCAGGCTCCCAGGACCTGTCCTCAGGACCATAACCCTTCCAGTCCACCAAATAAAATTTTTTGCCACGTACCACCTTGTAGCCCAAAATAGCGTTCACCTCGTAATCGTCCGTAGATGAACCCGATGTGCCGGCAGATGACTCAGAAAACCGAGACATGTATACGGGTTTCAAGAGGGACACATGAAAGGTGTCGGTGATACCCAAGCATGGTGGAAGGGCTAAACGGTAGACCACAGGGTTAACCTGTTCGAGGACCTTGAAGTGGCCCAAGTAGCGAGGTGCAAACTTAGTGGACTCAACTCGTAGCCTGATGTTATGGGCGGAGAGCCACACCAAGTCGCCAGGAGCAAAGGTCGGAGCGGGGCGCCGATGTGCATCGGCGGAGGACCTCATTCTCTCCTTGGAGGCTCGAATGGCATCCTGAGTGTGGTCCCAAATATCCCTTGCCTCCACAGCCCAGTCTGCCACCCTGGAGTCAGCGGAAGACACGGGCATAGGCACAGGTACCCGCGGATGCTGACCGTAGTTAAGGAGGAATGGGGTTTGTCCAGTGGAATCGGCTACGGCATTGTTCAGTGCAAACTCCGCCCACAGTAGCAAGGATGCCCAGTCATCCTGCCTGGCTGAGAAAATGTCGCAGATATGTGACCAAGGTCTGGTTGGCCCTCTCTACCAACCCATTCTTCTCGGGATGATATGCTGAAGAGAGATTCAACTCAATGCTGAGAAGACGACAGAGCTCTCTCCAGAACCGAAACGCAAACTGGGGACCCCGGTCACTGACAATTTTGTCCGGCATACCGTGTAGGCAGAAAATGTGTTTAATAAACAATGCTGCCAAGGCCCGTGCAGAAGGTAGCCGTGGAAGAGGCACCAAATGCACCATCTTAGAAAAATGATTGGTGATAACCCAAATGATGGTACAGCCACGAGACTTGGGCAAACCCACCACAAAGTCCATCCCGACTGTTATGACCCCAATGGCAGAGGGTCTCAGAATTTATAACCAAGTCTGCAAACACAAAAAACCAGCTCATAGGGCAGTGGTAACTAGGCTGACCGTATACCTGAACCTAGCACCACAAATAGCAGCAGCCGGGGAACGTACCTACGTTGGTTCTAGACGTCTCGCGCCAGCCGGAGAACTAACTAACCCTAGAAGGGAAAAGATAGACCTTTCTTGCCTCCAGAGAAAAGACCCCAAAAGTTGGATACAAGCCCCCAACAAATAATAACGGTGAGGTAAGAAGAAAAGACAAACGCAAGGATGAACTAGGTTTTTTAGCAAAGAGAGGCCCACTGACTAATAGCAGAATATAGGAAGATGACTTATACGGTCATCAAAAACCCTATCAAAATTCCACGCTGAATATTCAAGAACCCCCGAACCGTCTAACGGCACGGGGGGAGAATATCAGCCCCCTAGAGCTTCCAGCTATAACAGGAATCACATTTGGTACAAGCTGGACAGAAATAAGAGCAAATGCAAATAACCAAAAAATAAGGAAGCAGGACTTAGCTTATTTTGCGAGAACCAGGACCAGCAGACAGGAGCAAACAGAAAGGAACTGATTACAACGATGCCAGGCACCAGACTGAAAATCCAAGAAGCTTAAATAGCAACACCCCTGGACTAACGAGCCAGGTGGGTACCAAGCTAGAAAAAGAAGCTCAAAGTGTCATGTCGCTAGTGACCACAAGCGGGAGCCAAAAAGTCCAATTCACAACACCCGACCATCTCCCAGGGCCTGTCTGCCACCGGCAAGGGATAGAGTAACCCAGCTGACCGTTGTCGAGGAGACTTATTTTTGGCGCAGGAGACACATGCGCGAACATAATCTCCAACGTCACGGACCATATGTGGCCACCAGTACGTCCTAGCCAGCAGTTCAGATGTCCTCTTTGTCCCAAAGTGTCTACCCACTCTGGACAAATGATCCCAAGAGAGAACCTCCGGTCGCAAATTGATGGGAACAAAAGTCTTGCCCGGAGGCACAGACTCTAGCGAAACCGGAGCTACGGTTCTCAGACTCTCTGAAGAAACAATAAGCCGAGGCTCCTCTTCCTCCTCCTCAGTTGACACAACGGAGCGAGAGAGAGCGTCAGCACGAATGTTCTTCTCCCCGGCGAGATAATTGAGAGTGAAGTGGAACCGGGAGAAGAACAAGGACCATCTGGCCTGACGAGAATTCAGCCGCTGAGCTGTACGCAAATAAACCAAATTTTTGTGGTCCGTGAAGACTTGGAAGGGAAACTGAGCTCCCTCCAAGAGATGTCTCCACTCTGAAAAGGCCAACTTCATTGCTAGCAAATCCCTATCCCCGATGGAGTAATTTCTCTCCGCTGGTGTGAAGGTCTTTGAGAAGAAGAAGCATGGATGCTTCCAACCTTGAGCATCCTTTTGATAGAGGACTGCTCCGGCACCAACGGATGAGGCATCCACCTCCATTAAGAATGGCTTATCCACTTATCCACTCTTATTAAGAGTTTGAAGACTCTGCCAACATCTCTCCGGTGGGAGTCAATATCTGGAGAGAAGACGAGAATATCATCCAGATAGACTACGACCGAGGTGGAAAGCATATCCCGGAAGATATGGTTGACAAAGTCCTGAAAAACAGCCGGGGCATTACAGAGCCCGAAGGGCATCACCAGATATTCATAGTTCCCATCCCTGGTATTAAAAGCCATTTTCCATTCGTCCCCCTCACGGATGCGAATCAGGTTGTAGGCACCCAGCAGATCTAGTTTGGTGAATACCCTTGCTCCCCGTAACCTGACAAAGAGCTCAGAAATCAGGGGCAACCGGTACTTATTTTTAATGGTGATGGCATTAAGACCCCTGTAATCGATGCAAGGACGTAATTCCCCATTCTTCTTCTGTACGAAGAAGAATCCCGCCCCTGCAGGAGACACTGACTTCCTAATGAACCCTCTTGCCAAATTCTCCTGGATGTATTGAGATATAGCCTCCATCTCAGGGAGAAAGAGGGGATATACCCTTCCCCGAGGAGGTTCAGCTCCAGGCAAGAGATCAATAGGACAGTCATAGGGGCAATGAGGTGGAAACCTGAACGCACTCTTTCACACATCTGCCCTTACATTATTCACTCCAACCCAATATCCTCCCAGAGGTCCACTCAATATGTGGGGAGTGGAAACGGAGCCAGGGTATTCCCAGCGGAATTTCGTCCATTCCCTCGGGAAGGACAAGAAGGGAAATAACCTCCTGGTGGGAAGGGGACATGGATAACGTGAAAGGGACAGTCTGGTGTGTGATTTGTGTGGGAAGTGTTGACCCATTCACTACTCTAACAGTCACCGGTTTGGCGAGCATCACCTGAGGTATTGCATGGCGCAGAGCAAAAGCAGAGGACATGAAATTCCCCTCCGCTCCAGAGTCCACACAAAGCTCAACTGTTAGAGAAGATGAGCCTAATGTGATTGTCCCTTTAAAGGACAACTTGGAGGAAAATGCTGCTGTATCTAGTGAACCTCCTCCAATGGTTACTAGACGCGATCGTTCTCCTGACCGCCGTGGACATTTATTGGCATAATGTCCTATTTGTTGGCAATTTTTACAAACCACGGGTACCCGAGCGGCCCGGGACTTAGGTCCCGCTCGAGAAACCTCCATGGCCTCATGGGAGTCGGACACCTGAACGGAAGTTTCTAGAGGTCTGGCGAAGGTGGGAGCCAGCCGAAACCTCTGCCTACACTGGGTCCGCTCTAACCTCCGCTCGTTAAAACGGAGATCGATGCGGGTCGATATAGTAATGAGCTCCTCCAGTGTGGCGGGAATCTCCCTGGTGGCCAAGGTGTCCATCACATGGTCTGCCAGTCCTTTCCAAAATACTGGAATAAGGACTTCATCCGGCCACTCTAGCTCTAAGACCAGAGTCCGGAATTGGACGGCGAACTGACTGACCATGGACGCACCCTGTGTTATTGCCAACAATTGGAGCGTGGTATCGTGGGTGACACGAGGTCCCAAAAAGACCTATTTCAGAGCATCCAGGAAGAGAGGAGCACTCTGCATCACACGATCATTACGCTCCCATAGCGGCATTGCCCACTCCAACTCCCTGCCCGACAAAAGGGATAAAATAAATCCCACTTTCGCCCGTTCCATAGGAAAGCGTGCAGCCAGAAGCTCAAGATGTATGGAGCACTGACTCACGAATCCCCGACATAGTTTACTGTCACCAGCAAACTTGTCTGGAAGTGGGAGACGGGATAAAGTAGGAGCAGGGGTGGCCGAGGACAAACTGGCTGCAGCTACACTTGCAGCCTGAGCAGCGACTGCGGTAACATCCACAGCTGAGGTTGTGCGCTCAAGAGCCACCAACCTACCCTCCAGCTGCTGGATGTACCACTGTAAACGCTGATCATCCGCCATTTACTAGCCAGACCCTGGCGCTAGTATTATGCTAGGGCTAGCAGAACGCACCGAGTAAAAATAGATGTTTATTATAAATGGTGCGTTCGCAGCCCGGGGTCCACCGTGCAGGAGAACCTACTGCTAGTGAATGGTGGCACTGTTTGGCGGTATAGACTAGCTCTGAAACCTCACAGAGCAGCCGTGAGAGGAAAGCACTGTGCCCTGTTAGCCTCACAGGAGCGCAAGCTTGCTGCCGAACTGATAGCAGTCAGTGGTTATGCACACACACAATCTCCTCACCGGAGAAGCCAGTATTCTAGGGGCTTATTTCAGCCGGGTCCCTGAATACAAACACACAATCTCCTCACCGGAGAAGCCGGTATTCTAGGGGCTTATTTCAGCTGGGTCCCTGAACACATTCATGCATAACCATACTGGCGCTAAGCACATATTTGAATTGATACTAGCGCATGGCCGTGCGGCCATGCGAGCCTTTTATAGCTGAAGCAAGAACAAAACCTTCCTAGAAGGACCAATGAGAAGCTGCCACAAAGCCTGAGCACCTTCAGGACCTTCCAGGAGAACCAATGGCCTTTGCTGCAGTATCTAAGCATGTGACCCTCGATCTCCAATGAGAGATCTTACCCTGGGCATGCTCAGAAGGAGAAAAGTGGGACTTAGTCCCAAAAGCGTCTGCTCGCCGCTGCCCAGCACTGGCTTCAATGGCAGAAGCTGGAAAAGCAGCAGTAGCCCTTTGCACAGAGTCAGACTGAGCGAGACGCTGGGACCGACGTCTCCACTGAGCAGACTCCACTGCAGCAGGAGAAGAATGGGAGACCGCAGCGGAGATGGACCGAGATTCCCCCTGTGCAGAGGCGGGAACTCGGCCCCTAACACCTAGACACTCTAAGTGGTCACAAAAGAAGTGCAACCTTCTGTCTTATTCCAGGGCCTCTTTGTCCCATCTAGCAAAGTGCTGGGGACTTTTCTCAGCCACTGTCCTCACATCCGGTGCATTTTGCAGGGCTGAATGGGGCCTGATAGCACTTCAGCACTTGTAACAGATCCTTCTGCGCATGAGATCTAAGCCACATTGTTCATCCCTTTTCCCTGACACCAATTTCTTATAACCCCCTCATCCCAGTTCCTCCTCATGGCCGTGATTCACTGTACAATGATGCTGATCCTTTATTAGCATCAGATTCTTTCTTCGGCTATGCTGTTGTTGGTTTCCTCCTCCTACTGACTAGAAGCCAGGAAATTCCATTTTCTGACCAAGGATTTTGTAGTGTTGGTCATGATCGCCATAGCTCACTGAACATACATCAGAACAGAAATATTAACAAACACAAAAGTGGAAGGGGCAATATTAACAGTCATACAACAGTAAAGTTAAGAAGAGTTAGCCCTTACAAGCTAAAAATAAGATTTATAAGGAGTAGAGAAAATTGCTATCTGCTTTCTGGAAACCAGCAGCGCCTAATGGACCCAGCTGACTATAACATGGCTTTTCAGTATCACTTTATCAGAAAAAAATAAGACAATCTGCCATCTGTTGTCCTGCATTTTGGACGGAGACTCCAACACACATATGAACAAAGCCTAACTGAAAGATAACTTTGTTTTAGAACTCATGCTTTCCTTCATACAGCCATAGAAAAAGCAATATATCTCTGGCTGGCTGCAGCCACCGCTAGGTGGAGCTTTTAAACTTACACATTAGTTATAAAATAATCCTGAAAAATTTACTTTAGAATGTACCTGTTTGGCCTGGTGGAGGATTCAGGTGAATTGGTGTTTTGAAACAATTTCATCAGTAGCCATTATTAGAAGAGGCTAATTAATCATCTAATTTCTTTTGTAATAATTATGTTATTTACAAACAAAATGGATAAATGTGCCTAGTGTTTAATGGAGAGTAGATGTAGCTAAAACATCCATGGCAAACTATCTGACCCATTGTTAATTTTATTTTAAAATTGAAAATAGAAGTTAATTTCTGCACAATGGCTCAATATTTCTTACTATGCTCATCATTTAGAAAAAAACATGAATGTGCTGAGAATGAAAAGACACACTTAGCATAAGCATCATATTTGGAAGAGAAAGTCCATGACTATATATATATATATATATATATATATATATATATATATATATATATATATATACTGTATATACTGTATATATATATATATATTTATTTTTTTTTATTATTTTTTTTTACTACGTGTTCTATAAAAAGTAAGAAGATAGCTTTTGAAAAATTTTCTGGTTTAATTCATAGATATTTTTTCATACTACATTTTAACCCTGCACCTCATCCATATACAGTGTATCATCATTTTGAGATTGATCTATCTATCTCGTAGAGCACAGGAGAGATACCTGATAGAAGTACTTGTTGCATGCTGATGGTCTGCCTGGATCCAAGTGACCAGCTGGTATATACAAATAGTTAAAGATCTTTGCATTTTTCAAATTTCATTTTTTCATCTTGCATTCATAAAATTTAGATTTATATATAGGAATTGGACTACTTGCTATTTAATATATTTTATACTAGCACTCAGTAATATAGTTTTCTTTACGGCCAAGGTCCGTTAGACTTTGTTCATAAAATTCCCACGTTATTAGTGTTGACAAATAGAGAAACACTCTTGATGGACTCCACACCTTTCTATCCTTGCTATACAGTATCTTCCAAAAATGCAAAATGTATACAGGAATTTGAGATCAAATCAAGCAGAGTTGATGTGGAGAGAATCTTGACTAATATAAACAAGATAGCAAAATATTATGTCAATCTAAATATAATTAGGGACCAATTCTTCACTTACTCGGGATTGAGCAATACAGTTTATATTGTACTCAGATAGAATAATAAAGGAATACAATTATTTATCTGGCTGTTTTGCTTTGTAGTGCTTAGATGCAGTCAGAGTTCCACTGGTTGTCATTCAAAACAGTCAACAAGTTTGAAATCTTTCCCATCCCTAACAGGTAAGATAAGCTTCCAAAATACATTGCCCTGCCAGAAATGTAAACCATTACATTTACACTTAACAAGCAGAGAATACCGGAAATTTCCAGCCGAGTTGTGAATGCAACTCTAAACTATAATTCATGTTGTAATGTTGGATCTATAAAAGAAACGTAATGCAACATATTTATAAAATTACTCAACTTTTTATGTATTTGCTTTAAACCTTAATCATGTGGTTTTTGATCATTAAATTATAGAATTACTTATAAAATAAATACATTGGGGCTTAAAAAGGCATTGAAATAAGGCTCTTACTGTCTTACTGTAAATCCCATTGTTTAGTTATATACCTGTCAAAATTTCATTAGTACACAGTTCTTAGCGGTGTCTTTGACCCAAAACCATTCATGAATCTCATCTTTTGACAAAGAAAAGTTGTTTTTTATACATTATACAAAGCTCTATTATTCTATATGTTTAGGTCAATATATTGGAAATGTAGATAACCTTGGATGAGGATCCTCAGGTTGTTTCAGTGCTTAGCATCACTTAAAAAAGTTTCAATTAATATCAGAAATAATCAGTCTATATTCATTTTTAAACAGATTTGATGAGCACTGATGTTGTTCTAGTGTCTAAGTCCTCATGAAATCTGTGAATATTCCGCATCTAGGGATGTGAATGGGATATTTGTAGCCCCCTTTACATGTTAATGGTAGCAAAAAAGGGAACTTAAAACATAACATTTATTAATAATTTTAAAATGTAGACACAACAAACATAGAACTAAGGACTCTACAGTAGCATCAAAACATAAAAAACTGCACAATTAGGGGTCCAAATGTCTATACTAAACTACCAATACCAGCACTACTGGCAATGTAGTGACACAGACATAATGGGGCATCCAAGGCATAACAACATGTCAGTACCACTGACCCATAGACACTTGTGCCCTAAACAAATAAATAGAGATCCAAATAATAAGAATTGGAACAATCTCACCCAAGTCTGGTAGATGATGGGACCTCAGGCATCTGTTGAAAAATCTCATATGGAGCTATGTACACTGAACTTTTGAATCAACGCATCCATATCAGGGATAAAAAACATGCCATTCCAAATAGGGACCACCTCCCAGTGCATATAATCCTTCCAGGACTCATCAGGGGATATGGCAGTCAAGATGAGGAAACTTCACCATGACAGATATAACTAAACAGCCTCCCATAGGGAAGTTTGCCTAACTATGTCCATTTATATACACAATTGCCAGTCAATTAATTTGCCAAATACTGATCACCTTTAGTGTGACAAACAGAACTCCCCCACAACCAATCACCAAAGGTATCACAGTGTGGCTACTAGTTCACATGACCTTGGGAACTCACCACATTGATTGCTTAGATGGAACGCAAATGTGGTGGCACGTATGCCAAAGATCAAATATGAGGACTCGTTCTATGTACTATAATGCTCCCAGAGGTCGAGCGCCTGCGTGAACCAAATGCGTGGTCAAATTCATGCTCTCCTTCTGGTGCACTCAATGATGAGTGCATGTGTATATCGCAAAGTGGTGGAACGCATATACAACATTGGGAATTATATGAAGAACTTCCAGTGCACTCACAGCAAGGTACACGCATGAACCACACAGCTGTGGACTGCATTTAGTGAGCAATATCTAGAAAGTAAAAGCGCAATGCGTGACACACTTAACAAATGAAATGCCCACAAAATTATCGGAAGTTTAAACACTCTAGGCAACACTTTATAATAGCTTCCACAATTGGCCATAGCTTATATTACAAAGGTGGGGACAGGTCATAATAACACATTGAATATCTGGAAATTTGCCCAAACAACACCTAATAGTTATCATGGTAATGAATGGTAGAGGATAGACAAAATTGTGTCAATATTATCCCATTCACATCTTGACCAATTTTATACGATGGGGCAGGTGTAGCTCTGCAATTCTTTTCTACAGATGGCCTGTGGAAAAAATTACAGCATGCTGCGAGTGGCTTCAGAATTCACATAATGTGCAGCCATACAAGTTTAAGGTGTATGTGAAACATTGGACTTCACTTGGATAGCATCCGATTGCAGTCCAATTACCATTAACACAGAATTTAGAAATTAAGTTCTCCATTTTATCCACACCTGTGCTCTGATTTTCGCATGCAAGAGAATTGGATCACACCAAGATGACACTTGAACTCTAACAGAGTTTGAGCACAGTGTCATTAGCATAATCAAGGCAATTGTCTTGCATGAGAGAATCATCACCCGTGTTATCCTGGCCTTAGGTTGGCCATACACAATAGATGGCTGTTGACCAAACCATGCTTCAGCCAATTATTCAGCCAACAGCCATCTCAGTCGACACTCTCATGCACCGGAGCTCTCATTTGGCTGACTGCTAGTGTTCTCTATGAGAAAGTTTGATGTGTTAGCCGTAGTGATGAGCGAGTATACTCGTTACTCAGGTTTCCCTGAGCATGCTCGGTTGGTCTCCGAGTATTTTGGCATGCTCAGAGATTTAGATTTTATTGCTGCAGCTGCATGATTTGAAACTGCTAGGCAGCCTGAATACATGTGGGAATTCCCTAACAAACAGGCAACCCCCACATGTATTCAGGCTGTCAAGCAGTCGCAAATAATGCAGCTGCAGTGATGAAAACTAAACCTCCAAGCACGCCAAAATACTCGGACCCCACCTGAGCATGCTCGGGGAAATCCAAGTAACAAGTATACTCACTCATCATGTCAGATAGAACAATGTAATCGGCAGTCCAAAATCAGACATGCATGATCGACATTTCTCCTGACTGACCATCGGTCAGCCAGCGACCTCAGACACTTTAGATTATCAGCCAAATCTGTCTAAACTGGTGGCTTCAGAAGACATTAGTCTAGTGTGTATAGGTGACTTTATTACTGTTAGCAGGACTGCTATGGAAAGTCTGAAAGTAAAATTATTTTACTTTGAAAATATGAAATATGTTTTCGGATCTTGGCTTTTTCAACAGTTAATCATAGATTGGACAAAATGCTAAGATTTAACACACGTGCCACTGGTATATGCTACAAAATTTGGTTCATGTAATTTCCACAAAAAAATGATGATTTTTATTCTAGAAAAACATAAGGACAATTACAATGTTAGCATTGTAAATATGAATTTCACAAAGAAAAATCCTGCTGAAATGATTATTCCAACATTCTGTCTGAAATAAATAATTTCCTTGGCCTAACTTCTAAAAGTTATGGAGACGCATTCTGCAAAGACTTGTTTGGCAAATCTTTGGTCATGGACAACATTTGTCAATGTACAGAGTGTTTGCTGATGATCAGATGTGGAGGACTGAAGGCAAGCACTATCTGCACCACTGGAATTGGAAGCCCTTCTTCATAAATGTTGTGATCAGAGCTAAATCCTTTAGGAAGATTATCCATGTAGAAATCAGGAAATCCTGCAACTAAAGCACTTTCATTCCCCACATGTCAGAACAACATCAACATAAAGGCAGTTTTCTTGACAGCAAATCTTAAGTTTTATTCTGGAGTTGTACATAGCCTCAGATGATGACTTTAATTAGTGTCCTTTTAATAACTGCAACACTGTCAAAATCATATCTGGCTAGACACTGAAGAGTGAACTACACAGACCTACAATCTTTGCATACAAGTAATTAAATGCATTTCCCATGGAGAGTGATTATGTTCTTATTTTATCCTGTAAGGTTCTTTATAAGACTGTCATGCTGTTGACTAAATGTGGCCAAGGGGATTGAAAAATAATATAATCTTGGCTTTTAATACAACATATTTTCTAGTTCAATAACTATTGCAAATTGCCAAAATTGTAGTAAAGGAAACAATTTAATCGAATTACAACTAACAGATCTAAAATTCCGAGTACATAAAATAACTAAAAGTTCATATCATGTGACTCGTATCGTGTATCATTGCTTTATTAGCATATCCAAACAAAATATTTTTACAAAATATTTCAATATTTTCAAAATTTCCACTAAATAACTCTACATTGTGCCAATATTACAGTTATAAGATACTTAGTAGCATTATGCTAAATGAACACAGACCCTACTGATACAATGGTATCCTAAAAGGTTCATTGTCAATAGCACTAAAGTTGATGGTGTGTTGAGTTAATATTACCTGGGTGCCATTATGAATAATGGGCAGTTTTGGAAAAGTGTGGGCAATATATAAAAACTACTCTAATTTATTATTCAATGACGAAAACCTCAATGATTCCAGCAAGATTTCCCAATATTAATGAGAGCCATGAGCAAAAGTTATGTTAGAGCATTAGTTACAAGTACCGTGGTCATAAAGAAGGAAGTTTATAACTGTATGCTAGCACACGTAATACCACTATAAAAAACAAGTAGGCCGGTAAGGTTTATTCTTGAATTGCCTTGTAGCAACTGTTGCAAAAGAAGACTTTAAGAAATGGAGGCAGAGAAACAAACAAGAAGAATTCTCTGCTAGATTAATCCTAAGAAATTGATATGAAGACTGTGCTTTTCCAATGAGCTAATCTTAACTACACAGACATTTGCCATATTGATCAAGGCCTGAACAAGTATCGAGTAAAGTAATTTCTCTACATTACATCAGCTGGAATGTATCAATCTAGCTGTATATTGTACGTCTATTTTCTATCTGATTATCAATATATTACGTATCAATCATATCAATCATCTATCACAGTATTTCAGAATATTCTATAGGTTATATGTAATTACGTAACATATTTTATATTCATAGCAGTTAGCAACCAGTGGTGTTGCACAGCTTGATCTCTGGACATGTCCATTGTTAAAGCATTGTAAAGAAATACCCCCGCACCCCCACCACCCAGAGAGAAGATGTTAGACATAATGTGGCTGGCTTCCATATAATCTCATATAGTGATTGTTTTCACAGTAACGCGGGTCACAGAAAAGCAACCATTAAATGCACAGGAAATAGGTTACGTAAATGAGATGACAACTTTGATCTGTTGTAAATCTAAGAGCTGGATGGCTCCAATGGTAGTCCTGTGACTGCAGATTGCATGCCTTAGCTTGCACCCCCTCCCCCTCTCGCTCTTTAAGGAGGTACAGTAGCACTGGTCACACATGCTCCCCATCCATACAATGTGACAGAGGTAAACTTACCTGGATAGCTTAGCAATCTTTGCAAAGCCAAACACATCCATGCATGCAGCTGTGCTCTTTTCTCCCCTTCCTTCAGGCAAGCAACATCCTGCTGTTATCACAGATTTGACAAATACTGGATGTCTTCTACATCAGAATGCAGCGCAGTATCATCCTAGGTCTGCAGTTTGGGAATGAATCACTCAGAAAGAGCATTGATTCTATTTTTGCATCCAGCCAATATGACTGTTCAGAAATGTCAGTATGACAGTATCTGGTCTTCAGGCTCCTGGCTGCATGGCTAATGGACAGAGTGCTATTCTACATGGCTCAGCCTGGGTCCATGTAGCTCTTTTAAGCATCTTTGCTGTGCTTTCTTCACTGAAGACTGCTGATCCCAGGCAGTGTAAGAGAAACAAAAGGGGAGGAGGTAGGAGCAGCCAGTGTGCATGCAGTGAAGCTGCACAGAGAGGAAGGAGAGCTTCAGAGATGCAGTAAATCACCCCTGCCTCTGCACAATGCTCACACTATTACCTTCTGCTCTACAAGCCCCCTGACATCACTCAGCAGCCTTACCCTTCGCTGGTACCAAACCTTCCCCTACTTGTAGAAGGCCAGTGTGTGGTTCACCCAATGCACTGTAAATCAGAACAGTCTTCCTTAAAAGTCAGCAATGCCAGATACATGGACTTGTCTAGAAATAAAAAGGTCAAAAGTAAAAGGCAACAATACAGTATCAAGCATGGTGTCAAGAGAGTAGATAGAACATGAAGAAGGCTTTTGCAGGTCCTAGAAACCCACAATGAAAAAGTGTACTTAGATTTGTACAAATAAGTGAGTGGAGGACTACCTGTCTGCAGCAAATCTACTTTACAAAATATATTTGCGATTCTGGAATTAGTCAGGTCTGAATGTGAGTACGGCTGATTCACAGATTGGAGAAGAGATGTGTGAGCTTTCTGCTCCTATTTTAGCAAAACATCATTCAGACATCTAAAGATGAGGAAGCCTAAACCTGTATGATAACATGGACAGATATAACCATTAAAAGTCTTAGAGAGGCGATCTCATGATTTAGCTTCAGGAGCACACTGCACTCGGATCCTGAATTCCTTCTTTGGCCAGCAGAGGTCCAGAATATGGACAGTGCAAACCACTGGCATGGTCACACCACTGATCTGAGCTATGCTCTCTCCCAAGTTAGTGGCACCAACAGATTTGCCGATGTACCATGGGAGTAGCACAGAGGGACATAACGTATTTATGGAAGTCACGTTGACAATATTAAGACTATGTTTGTGTTAAAGAGCTTGAAATCTGTTTAATATTATCCTAGGACATCTCAGAGTATTACACACATGTTTTCAGAAGATAGATGAAGGGGTTAATGTGGATATGGTCAGTGCTGCAGATATATAGTAAATCCAAAAGATATTTCATATAAAGAAGGGTGGTTTATTCCATGCGACTTTGAAATGCGTTGAATAAACCATCATTCTTTATATGAAATATCTTTTGGATTTACTATGTATCTGCAGCATGAACCATATCCACATTAGCCCCTTCATTTATCTTCAGTATGGTCAATAGCTGACCCGTGGATCTGCTGCAGCGGATATTTGTATACGCTACAACAATAGCTTCATCTGGTGAGTATAATCCATTTGTTATCTCACTGTACATCAGATAAGACCCTATTTGCGCTGATCTCTCCAAACACATTTTTTCAGGGCAGTTGGATGCTTAGCTGATTTTACCAATGGATTCATGCTAATCAAATTTCTTGGGAAAAATTTGACAAAATTGGAAAATTTGAATTATAATTATTTGCTCATTTTTATCAAATAGCCTCCGTTCCACCCTTGCCCCACCTCAGCTCAGGTCATTTTGATGAAACCAGAGTTAATATGCCAAAATTTGCAAATATTTGCGCAACTGCACATTGCGCATTAATTTAGCAAATTTACGCCAAAAATCTGGTGTAATTGCTTTGATGAATCAGGACCAAATTCTATATTAGACACCAAGAACTCTCAAAGAGATAAGTACAATTAAACTCCGAAGTACATATCACACCAATACCCCAATTTTCTAAAAACAAAATGAGGTGAGGAGTTTTTTTAACCAAAATCCCAAATTTTATTACATATACCAAAGAATTATTTGGAGGCCTCCTGAAGAAGATCGGCGAAACGCGCATAGGGGCGGCAGGCTGGTGTCCAAGTTTCCACCTTAATGTAAGTTAAAATCCAACACGTGTTACCCAAGTCATTTGATTATATTCTCTTTGTCTAAAAATTGCACATAGCACTAATTGCACTTTGTGGCTTGGATTGCATTTTATAGCAAGGTTACATACCTCTGCATTTTTGCAGATTATACCTGGATTGCTCTACTTAGAGTTCAGGTGAGTTGCTTTTAGCACACGTGTTGTTCTTTTACATTTCCTTTTACAACTATCTGACACGTTGGTTTATCATACACAGCACTATTATATGTTATAATAATATAATTTTATCTAACCATCTGTGGCTTTTTATAACGGTCTAAAAATAATATAAAATGAAATTTTTACAATACTGATAATACTTAATGATGTAGACCATTTAATTATGTAGACTGTTATTGATTTATACCTGGTTCTTACCCCACTTATTCCTGCTTAGTTTGTACTCCATTATTTTTGTAAATAATTCTTTGGTATATGTAATAAAATTTTGGATTTTGGTTAAAAAAAACTCCTCACATCATTTTGTTTTTAGAAAATTGGGGATTTGGTGTGCCAAATTCTATATTGTAGCCTTGAAAGAAGATTTAAACTACATTAGCTAGAGGTAAATTAGTGGTTGTTCGCACCTAGGTGGCATCTGGAAAGGTGAAGATGTCCTTTGGGTGTTCAGGGAGCAAGCAGGGCATGTGGCACTGCTCTTTTACAATAATACTTTAGTGCACTACTCAAAGTCTTCGCACAGTGTGTTTTCCAACCATAAAGACATCTACGCAGCTGGTAAATGACAGCTCTGTGATTAATTCAGTACATTAAAAAAAGTAGAAGATGTTCTGGCTGAGAGATGACATTGGGATAGCCTAAAGAATTGGACACAAGCATCCCCACCCTCATCATGGGAGACTTTAACATCCCCATCAATGATCCCCTCTCCCAATCTGCCTCTCATCTTCTTTCTCTAACTTCTTCATTCGGCCTCTCACAGTTTACTAATTCTCCTACGCATGAGGACGGGAATACTCTGGACCTGGTTTTCTCCCATCCTGGCTCACTGCACGACTTTACTAACTCCCCTCTCCCCCTTTCAGACCACAACCTTCTTTCCTTCTCTGTCAAGAATTGTCTCCTCACCCGGGACACCCCCACTTACCACACTTATCGGAATACACATACCATTAATACCCAGAAGCTTATGGACAATCTCCACACATCTTTAGCCCCCATCTCCTCCCTCTCCTGTCCAGACTTAGCACTGTCACACCTCAATAATACACTGAAGAATGCCCTAGATGAAGCAGCACCTTCTACACGCAGAAAGACCCGACATAGACAACGGCAGCCCTGGCACACAATGTAAACACACTTTCTTCAGTGCTGCTCAAGGTGATGCAGAGCAGCAGTGGAGAAAATCTCTCTTAGCAGAAGACTTCATCCACTATAAGTTCATGCTCAAAACCTTTAACTCTGCCCTTCATCTGGCCAAACAGTCGTACTTCACCACCCTCATCACCTCACTATCCAACAACCCAAAACGACTTTTTGAAACCTTAAACTCCCTCCTGAAACCTAAAGTACAGGCCCCCATCACCAACCTTAGCGGTGAGGA